>NC_052158.1:11341170-11711795 GCF_902713615.1 Scyliorhinus canicula | reverse complement strand
AAAAGACGAGCTGATATTTCTGAAGGTGAGGGAATATGTTGCGGGTCAGTTCAGTGAAACATCAGTCACAAAATAACTGGTGATAATTGTGATATACCTATAGAATTTACTGACAAAATAGAAACAGAATTAAACGAAAGTTGTTTCCCATCCTGAGCGGTTCTGATGTTGTCTCTAAACTAACGCCCCCACACTGTCTGCAGATTCCTGGAACCTCCTAAGAATTAGTTTTCTTCATCTTCACACTTGCTTTGTTTTGCCCAAGTTCAATTTTGTCCAAGAAATACCTTTTTAAAAATTTGTTCATGGGAGTGGGCATCGCAGACTCTGCCAGATTTATTGCCCATCCCGAATTGCCCTTCAGGGGGCAGTTAAGAGTCAACCACATTGCTGTGGGTCTGGAGTCACATATCGGCCAGTCCAGGTCAGGACAACAGATTTCATTCCCTGAAGGACATTGGTGAACCAGCTGAGTTTTTAGGACAATTGACAATGGTTTCATGGTCATCATTAGACTTTTAATTCCAGATTTTTATTGAATTCAAATGTCACCATTTATTGTGGAGGGATTTGAACCTAGTCCCCAGAGCATTACTCTGGGTCACTGGTTTAATAATCCAGTGACAATTCCACTATGCCACTGCCTCCCTTAATCCAGTTCCATGTTGTGAGTGTGTGGGTGTGTCTGGTACGGTGTGTGAGAGTCACTGTGTCTGTGAGCGGGACTGATGCTCAGTTCCAGTTTAGACTCTCAACAATCTTCCTTCCAAAATCCATCACTTTCCACTTCCGTGTGAAATCTCATCTGCTCATTTCACCAGCCTGTCTAACTCCTCCTGAAATCTGTTACTGTCATCCTCACTGTTCCTCATTCATTTCTTTCAGGAAGAAGCTTGTCGGAAGACAAGGTAGGACATGTTCTTCACTGAAACTCTGTAGTTTGCTAAAATAATTCCATAAAATATTTTCATCGATTTCTTTTTTGTTTGTTCTCATAATTTTAAAGGTTTGTCCATCAGGCGTCAACAATTCCATTCATTATTCACACATAACATAAAGGGGGATAGAGTAGAGGCATGGGTCTTGAGTAGCGTGCTCTTTCCAAGGGCCGGTGCAGACTTGATAGGCTGAATGGCCTCCTTCTGCACTGTAAATTCTATGATTCTATGACAACTGCTTGATAGTAACTTTTCTTGAAGCAGTTGTACATTCTTAGATTTTATATAACTTTCCTGCAATCTTGCATAAGAGATAACACCAGGGAAATAATACAACCTGGTTCCCAGGTTGGAAGTGTTTCCTTGTCTAATGTTGGCTGTTAGTATCTGTGACCTTCTGACTAACCCTAAGAGAGGCACATGGTCCATGTATCCAAGGAGTGTGTCATACATGATCCTGCATGGAGCCTGAGCAACCCAAGAGAGTCAGACATTAAAACTAAATTGGCTCTGTGTCATTAACAACCACAATAGCAAAGACCTGTATTTATATAGTGCCTTAATTGTAATATTAAGTCTAAAGGAGGTTCACTGGAGTGTCAAAAGGCACAAATTGACAGACAGATACATAAGGAAATATTAATGCAGATGACGGAGGTGGATTTCTGAGAGAGTGTTTCAGGAAGAAAGAGAGGCAGAGAGAGACAGATAGGATCAGGGAGGGAATTCCAGATCTCAGGATCTCGGCAGCTGAAGGTCCAGCTCCCAATGGGGGAGTGACTAAATTCAGAAATATTCAAGATGCCAGTCGAGGAGAGCAGGATTCTTGGCAGGTTGTGGGGATCAGTTATTACAGAGTTGAACATTAAGTTCCAGATGTTTTCAGCCTTTGTCTTTGTTCTACAATGTTGATGTTTGTCATGTGTTCGGAGGTATAGTGAAAAGTATTGTTCTGTGTACAGTCCAGGCAGATCATCCCATACATGTCAAACACAGGACATATGATAAATACACAATGTAAATACATAGACATAGACACTGGGTGAAGCATATGGCGTGCAGTGCTATAACTGTAGAGAAGATGTGTAGAAAGATCAGGTCAATCCAGGAGACGGTCATTCAGGAGTCTGCTAACATTAGGGAGGAAGCTGTTTTTGAATCTGTTAGTGTGCATTCTCAGACTTTTGTATCTTCTGCCCGATGGAAGAAATTGGAAGAGTCAATAATCTGGGTGGGAGAGGGGCTTTGATAATGCTGCCCACTTTCTCAAGACAGCAGGAGGTGTAGACAGGGTCAGTGGATGGGAGGCAGGTTTGCATGATGGACTGGGCTGCGTCCATGGCCCTCTTTAGTTTCCTACGGTCTTGGGCCTAGCAGTTGGCATAACAAGCTATGATACAGCCAGATAGAATGCTTTCTATGGTACATCTATAAAAATTGGGAAAGTAAGGGGTGGCATGTGGCACAGTGTTTAGCACTGGGACTGCGGCGCTGATGACCCGGGTTCGAATCCCAGCCCTGGGTCACTGTCCGTGTGACGTTTGCACATTCTCCCCATGTCTGCGGGGTTTCGCCCCCACAACCCAAAGATGTGCAGGTTGGGTGGATTGGCCATGCTAAATTGCCCCTGAATTGGAAAAAATACAGAATTGGTTCCTGTACTTTAAATTTATTTTTGTTTTAAATTATAAATTGGAAGAGTCAATGTGGCCATGCCCAATTTCTTCAGTTTCCTGAGGAATTATAGGCACTGTTGTGCATTCCTGGCTGTAGCGTCGACATGGGTGGACCAGTACAGATTGTTGGTGATGTGTACATGCAGGTATTTGAAGCTTTCAACCATCACCTCCTTGGCATCATTGAGTTTTTTTGTTTTATAAATTTAGAGTACCCAATTTTTTTTTTCCAATTAAGGGGCAAGTTTTCCGTGGCCAATCCGCCTAGCCTGCACATCTTTTGGGTTGTGGGGGTGAAACACACGCAGACACGGGGAGAATGTGCAAACTCCACACGGACAGTGACCCAGGGCTCGGATTCAAACTCATGTGTTCAGCGCCGTAGGCAACAATGCTAACCACGGTGCCACCATGCTGACCTTGGCATCATTGATAGACAAGGATGTGTTCAACACTTTGCTGCCTGAAGTTGATGACTAGCTCCTTAGTTTTGCTGACATTGAGAGAGAGATTGTTGTCATTGCATCATGCCTCTAGGTTCTCTATCACATACAACTCATCGTTGTTTGAGATCTGGCCCACTACGGTCATATCAGCAAAGTTGTAGATGGAGTTGGAGCCGAATGTTTCCACATAGTCATGTGTGTACAAAGAGTATAGTAGGGGGCTAAGTACGCAGCCTTGCAGGGCCCTGGTATTGAGGACTATCATGAAGGAGGTATCATTGTGGTCTATGGGTCAGGAAGTCAAGGATCCAGTTACAGAGGGAGGAGCCACTTCCTAGGTTTTGGAGTTTGGATATGAGCTTGGCTGGGATTATGCTGTTGAAGGCGGAGCTGCAGTCAATGAATAGGAGCCCCTGTTGCTGAGATGCTCCAGGGATGAGTGTAGGGCCAGGGAGATATCGTCTGCAGTGGTTGGTTGTGACAGTTTGCTAATTGCAGTGGATCAAGGCAGTCCGGATGTATGGAGCTGATGTGTCTGATGACAAACCTCTCAAAGCACTTCATAATGATCGATGTCAAGGCCACTGGATGGTAGTCATTGGGGATGTCGCCCGGTTCTTCTTTAGCATATGGTTGTCATCTTCTAGAAGTACGGAACCTTGGAACAGAGTAGGGACAGGTTGAAAATGTGCGTGAACACGCACGCCAGTTGGTTCATCCAAGATCTGAGTGCATGACCAGAGACTCCATTTGGACTTGTTGCTTTCCGTGGGTTCACTTTCAAGAAGCCACCCTGACTCCTGAGGCTGTGTCGGTCGGTATGGGTGTGTCCGAGGCTGCTGGGGCAGTTGACAATGGTTTGTTGGCTTCCTACTCGAAAAGAGCATAGAATGCATTGAGTTGATCAGAGAAGGGTGTTCTTTTGCTGGAGATTCTACTCGGCTTTGCTTGGAACCTGTTATAATATTTAAGCTTTACCACAACCGGCGAGAGTCCGTCATTAGCTTGTGACTCTCGCTTAGTCTGGCATTGTCTTTTGGCAGCCCTGATGACTTTGCAGAGGTCGTTCATAGATTTTCTTGTACAGGTCAGGGTCGCCCGTCTTTAATGCTTCTGACCTGGACTTCAGTTAAACCAAGGTTTCCAGTTGGGGAACGCACGTGCTACCTTCTTTGGCCCGCAATCTTCGACACACTTAGTGATGAAGTCTGTGATGGTGGTGACATACTTGTCCAGGTTGACCGTTGACTTCTTGAATCAGGACAAATACACTGACTCCAAGCAGTCATAGAATCATAGAATCCCTACAGCGCAGAAGGAGGCCATTTAGCCCATGAAGTTTGCACTGACCATCTGAAAGAGCACTCGACTCAGGCCCACCCCCGTGCAATCCCAAAACCCAACCTAACATTTGCACACTAAGGGACAATTTAGCATGGCCAATCAACTTAACCTGCACATCTTTGGAAAGTGGGAGGAAATTAGAGTATTCAGAGGGAACCCACGCAGACATGGGGAAAGTGCAAACTCCACACACACAGTCCAGCAAGGCAGGATTTGAACCCGGGTCCCTAGCGCTGTGAGGCAACAGTGCATAACCATTGTGCCACCATGCCGCCCAGTCACATAGATTCTTCCATTGCCTCGGACAAGCATTACACAACCTTCTTAACCTGATTCTCCCGCTTAAGATTCTGCTTGTATGCAGGGAGAAGGAACACTGTCTTGTGGTCCGATTTTCAGCAGTGCAATGTGGGGATGGATTGGTAGGTACCGTTGATGTTTGTGTCACAGTGGTCAAGGATGTTGGAGCCCCTGATGGGACAGGAGATGTGTTGGTGGGATTTCAGCAGTACATTCTTTAGGTTGGCCTGGTTGAAGTCACCGGCCACGATGAATAAGGCCTCCGGGTATTCTGTTTCAATGTTATTTATAGCGGTGTACAATTCATCTTCTCCTGCGATTTGTGATATCCCGGTAACTAATCTGTTATCAGATTGTCAACCTTTTTCAGGACATGGGGGTTTCCATTCTCTGCCTTTGAATTTCCAAATTACACCTTTATCAGTTATAGAAATGTTATTAATATTTCACTTTGTACATTTTCTCTATCATCAAAAATGCTGAAAACATTTACGTACGTTCTGAAATATAACAGAGAAATTTATTGCATTTTTTTAACATACAGGAGTAATGATGACTCTCTCTCACTCTCAGTATCTGCTGCAGCCCTGACTATTGGAAAGTTCAAAGGCCCTTTACAGTACACAGCGTGGAGAGAAATGATAAACTCCATTAACCCCGGTAAAACTCTTCTATTCATTTTCCTGATTTTAAATCCAGTTGTGACGGGACTAAAGGGTCTCCTCGGTCCCAGATTAAATATTCACTTTGCCGGTTGATAATCCTCGGGAGCCTCTCCATTCTCATATTTTACTCTCTGTGGGTTCCTCTGGGTGAGTGTCTGAAGCCATCAGCACCGTGTGTCAAAGCAGTGAAGGGATCTGTATAAGCAGAGGAATAGAGCACCAATCTCAGGATGGGAAATCCAATTTGTAGAGGAGACTGGATTGGTCCCGTCTGTCATTCTGGGGAACATTTTTTATCATCGTTTATCGGGAAGCATTCAGACATTAGAGAGCAAGTGTTAAACGGCAGATAATCTGGTTGGTGGAATTGGACACCTTCATCAAGAGGAGGGGCTGCAGAAACTGCGAGTCTGCACTGGATAAGGGAGGGAGTGTGGTGATCTTATTGAAATGTTCAAGGTTCAAAACAGAAGGGAGAATGTAAAAATCCACAGGTTTAACACGGTCACAGAGTCCAGATCAAAGTAGGTACAGTTTTAAATCTAGAATAGGGAGTTAGTATTGAGTGAGGTTGAAGTTTTGAGTGACTCCATTGATGGAGCAGGTAGTGAACCAGTGAAGCCGCTGCTCACTCTGTGAATTTGCTCAGAGGCCCAGTCCATTCTGAGGGCTGATCTTCAGAACAATATCACTGTCCACTTTCCCACGGGTTTGCAGTGTGGGAAGATGTTCTGTGGTTTGTGAGGAGGGGACAGGAGACAGGAAATCCTCCTCTGACTCCGGTGAGGGGAGTGGGGGTGACATGAATATACAGCGGGGGTGAGAGAGGGAAAAGAGCGGCGAGCAGCAGTAAGAAAAATCTCAGCTCCTGGTCACAGAGAAATCATTACAAACTAGGGGAAAAATAGACCTTGAACTTATAAACTGCTCTCATCTCCGCAGCGTGACCCAAAATGCTTCCGAACCAGTGGAATATTGTTGAGGAACAGTCGCTGTTGTAATGTAGGGAATGAGAAAACCAATTTGTGAACAGCAAGATCCCAGAAACAGCATTGTGAAAATGATGAAGTTTTGTGTTTGATGATGTTGTTTGTGGTATAAATATTGGTCAGGTCACAGAGAAAATGAACTCCTAATATAATTTTGGATGTGTGTTCTGGCAGTCACTTTCAGACCAGTGATAAATAATAATAATCTTTATTAGTGTCACAATAACACTGCAATGAACGTACTGTGAAAATCCCAAAGTCGCCTCACTATGGCGCCTGCTCGGGTACACTGAGGGAGAATTCAGAAGATTAGACCATTCTACAGGCTGTTCCCCTGGGTGGGGCATCACCATCCAGTGGAGGATCAAGATTGCATTGACTCACCATCTGAATCAAATGTCTCCAGTTTTGTTGACAATGAGGCTTCTTCTTGTGTTGAGTGTGGGAACACTGGATACCTGCAGCTGCTACATAACCCAGGCAGAGGGTTTGGTAATATTAATGGGAGTTGAGTAGTAAGTATAGTGTGTGATTTTGATCTCCATTTCTGTGCAAATTTTGAGGATTCTGAAATGTAAATCACTCCAAATAGTTTATGTGGAGAGTGTCAAATTTGCCTGAAGAATCTGGGTCATTGCCTATGAGGCAGGATTGGATTTGGACCAGCAAACGGCAGGTCAGAATGACCTTGAAGGTGGATGGTAAGGGAGCAATCCCCACCCTCCCTCCAGCTTTGTTATCAGGAGAAGCCAGGGTCACCTTGTCCACACTGGGCAGCCCAGACTTTGTTGGATCTGTGGAAAATCAGGCCTGTTCGCACATTGTTATTTACGTTATTTCGCTTAATTTACTCAATTCATTAACTTAGCATCATTCCCATGTTCACCACACCACATTCCCGCCTGTCTCCCGTGTGCCCCTGACAGAGACCTTGAACATCTGTAGTTGCAGGCAACTGGGTTGGAGGGGCGGGGAGGGGGTGGTGGCGGGGGAGGGGGGGAGCATAGACACCCAACGTGAAATGACCCAACGCGACAGAGAGAGACAGAGACAGAGAGAGACAGAGAGATAGAGAGACAGAGAGAGAAAAGCCCTCAGACAACATGCCACCCCCCCACACCCCCACCCCCCCAGCGATGTTGGTCACAGTCCTCAGCAGCCATGCTGGGTTCTCGACCGCTGACACCACACCTGTCCCGCGCGGTCAGGAATTCGGCCCCTTGGGGGTGAAGCATTGTGGGAGGGCCTTGCAATGACGCGCCAACGTCAACATGTGGAACGGGAGAGAGAGGAATTAGAAATTGGTGACATTTCACTGCTTAACATGGACAACAGAATTCTGCCCAAGGTCATCAATCGAGTCAAGTCTGCTCTAGAGTTGGTGATCTACTTTGATCAGACCTCTGCTGTGTCCGGAAGGAAGATCTCTGATAGCCTTGTGCTCCTCAGGGATACAATCACCTATATGTGGGTCAGGATGTAGACACCTGCCTCATCAGCTTGGACCAGGCGAAGGCCTTTAACAGAATATCACACACACACATGGTCAATATGCTCTCCAAAATGAAGTTTGAGGAGCAAATCTGCAAATGGATCCAACTGCTCTCTCCAAACGAAAATACCACAATTTCAATCAATGTGTTGAAACTGAAAAACTTTCCCGTTAAATCTGGAGTCAGACAGGGCTGTGTTCTCTCTCCGATCTTGTACCTGTGCTGTCACCTCCTGTTAAATTCCTGTTCAGATTTTTAAGCCCCAATTCAAAATCCCCAATCTTGATCCCTCTGTATTTATAATTGTTCTCTGACCTTACATTCTTCTACAAAGTCTTCCAGAAATGATCACTTCTGAAATAAATGTCCAATTTTTCTGCACGTGGATGTTTGAACCACAGCAACCAGATTTTCATCCCGACCACAGCCCAGAATGGTCCCAATAAATGACACACATAACGAGTATAATCCATCATCCCTCCTCATCCATCTGAACCTCTCTGCAAACATTGACATGGTCAACACCACCATTCTCCTCCAAACTATCCATTGTCCGACTCTGTTGCTCTGTCTGTATTTGGTTCCACACTTGCCGATTCTATCACAGCCAGAGTATCTCCAGCAATAGTTTCACTTCTCACCTCCATACTGCTCCCTAGGAGACTCTCACACATTTTATCCTTGATCACCTCCTTTCCTGATCTACTTGCTGCCACTTAGTAACCTCACCCACAGAAAGAGGGACAGTTTTCAGATAACTCTAGTTCTACCTCTCCATTACCTCTGTTGACCCCCCACTGCCAGTGTCTTGTCAGCTTATCTGCAGCTCTAACAACACTAAAGAAGTTCAACACCATCCAGGACAAAGCAGCCCGTTTGATCGCTCCCCCTTCCACAAACATGAAGTCCCTCTAACAAGGACAAACAAAGTCAGCCGAGTGTACCATCTACAAGATGCACAGCAGAAACTCGCCAAGGCTTCTTAGGCAGCACTTTCCAAACCCACAACCGCTACCATCTAGGAGGACAAGAGCAGCAGATACCTGGACACACCACCACCTGGAAGTTCCCCTCTCAGCCGCACACTGTGCTGACTTGGAATTATATCGCCATTCCTTCATTGTCACTGGGTCAAAATCCTGGAATACTCTCCCTAACAGCACTGTGGGTGTACCTACACCACATAGACTGCAGAGGTTTAAGAAAGTAACTCACCATCACTGTCTCCCACCCCTGCTTTCTCCACACCCACAGCCTATTTAGACCCTTCCCCTCTCCATTCCTCTATTCCTCTCCCCTTCTGCTCCCTAATTCTCTCTGCCCTTCCACCCATCCAGAAGTTGCTGCCAGCCACCTCCCCTTTCGCTGCCGTTTTCTCTCTCACCTCTCATTCCTCTGCCCTCTCTCCCCTCCATCTACACCCCTTCGGCCCACCACCCACAGCTCTCTCCTCGCCATCTCACACATGCTCTTCTCCCTGTACATCCTCTGTCCCACTGTCTTCCCTTCCCTCGTCCCATCCCATCCCTCTCCCCATTCTGCTGTTCCACACCCCTCAATCCCACATTCTCTCTCCTACCCCTCCCACACACTGATCCCCACGGACCTCCTTCCTTCACTTCCAGTTGTTGGCAGCAGCTCAGCTGAGGAGCTGGGACTGTGGGACTGATGGGGCCAGGGGTGAGGGGATGGGGTGGGGAGGGGGGGGGGGGGGGGGGGGGGGGGGATGGGGTGGGGGGGGGGGGTGGTGGGGGGATGGGGGGAGATGTGGGGAGGATGACGGCACCTGGCAGTGCCAGTCCTCGAGGTCCGCTCTGGTCTCGACCAGGGTCTGCAAGCTGGTGGCTGGAAAGCACAGGAGGTGGATATCTCCCTCTGGGACTGCACCACATCACCCATTGACTGTGCTACCACCTTCTGGGTTTGTGCCACTTCAGCCAGTGACTGAGCCATCTCCCTCTGGGACTGGGCCACCTCCCTCTGTGTCTGCGTCACATTGGCCAGTGACTGGTCAATGCTGCTGACGTTCCTACCCATGGCCTGCAGTGACTGGGCCATGCTCAGGAACGCCGCTGCAATTTCCAGGTGGCTCTGGGACATGGTCGCCTGTGGGGCAGCAAACCGTCCTGGGCCTCGGCCAGAGCCTGCACAGAATGCCCCAGGCCTTGGGCATGCCGATCCTTAGATGGAAGCTTTGCCCCCAATGCCTCCACCGCGGTGTTGGCCTGGGTGACACGCATGGGCAGCACCACCTCCTGCTCCTGCTCGCGGTTGGACTCCTCCACCTGCGCCTGCAGGTGTTGGATGCTCACCGATATCCCCTCATGTAGTCCCTGGCTCTGTGACTGCATCTCCACTATCGATGGGACTGTCGGTTCCAGAAGCAGGAGACCCGTCTGGACGGCCTGGGATCGGCCTGCCCTCTGAAGTGGCGGGGGGGGGGGGGTGTTTGTTCACACACAAGTCATGGGGAAACGCAACTCAGCGGGGTCTCAGTTCCTCACCCGTGGCCGAACTCCACCTTGGCGACCTCCCTTTCCTCTGGGCGGCCGGCCACTTCCAGGCCCTCTGCTCTGCCATGGTGAGGGGCCGCAAGTCTCCTGGTCCCCCACCTGTCTTCACCCACTCCCGGCACTTGTGTGCGGCCTTCTCCTGGGGTGGGGAAGGGCGTGTGTTAGTGCCAGGGGCACAGTGCTGCCGACTCACCCTGGCCACCCTGAGGAGGTTGTGCAGTTTTTTCTGCACTGCCGGCCGGTCCGGACTATGTTGCCCCCGGCGCTGACCGTCTCTGCCACCTGCGCCCAGGCACGGCGAATGGTGTTGGCTGGCAGCCTTCTTCCCGGGCCGGGGTAGAGGGTCACCTACTCTCCTCCACGGTGTCCAAGAGAGTCTCGAGCTCTGCGTCCGTGAACCTTGGTGCCGCTCCCCTTACAGCCATCTTGTTCGCTGGGATGGTGTGTGTCGGGGGGAGAATTATTTCTGTGCGGCTGCAGCTTGTCAGCCTCCTGAGTGTCAATCACGGAGCCGGCCAATCCCACACCGTTTTCCATTAGAATCGATTGTGTTCCACGTGGTGCCGGTGCGAGCCCCTTAATAGCAGCAGAATCGGTGCAGGTGCGGCGCCGATGTTTCTGTCGTGAAAGCCCACAGATTCTCCGTTGGTGTGAACGCTTATAGGGCTGGATTCTCCGATTGCCGACGCCAAAATCACGTTCGGCCGGAGAATCCATTTTTACGCTGCAATCAGGGGTGGCGCAGCTTTCCCGATGCTCCGCCCATTCAAACACGGCGGACTCGAGGAGTACGTCCCACGCCATATGGACGCCTTCAGGACGTTACCTGAAGCCCTCCTCCGATGCTCCATCTCCGATGGGCCGAGTCCCCGACGGAGTGGGACACGTGTCCTCACAACTTTCGGGGACCTCGTGTGGCGGCTGCGGACTGTGTCCAGCATCCCACAGTAATGGGGGTGGGGGCAGGGGGAGCCTTTCTGCTGGCGGGGGGGGGGGGGGGGCTTCAGTGGGGGTTGGGGGGATTGGTGGAGGCTGGTCCGGGGGGGTGAGAGGGGTTACGGGCGGCAGGTTTTGGCAGACAGGGTCCGTGCGCAGCCGGCGCCATGTTGTGCAGAGCGGCCGCCGCGTGCGCATGCGTGGCCACGGACCCGGCAATTCTGCGTCCGTATTGGCAGGTAAAGCCGGCGGCTTTATGCTGTGAGGCTGTGAGCCCCTCATCGGGCGGAGGATCGGTGCGGGGGAGGCGGCAACTTTTTGGTCGTAAGATCAGACGGATCCTGCGGACAGAGCCGCAGAATCGGAGAATCCAGCCCAGGGTTTTTGGTGTGTGACCGCAAAGATTTCCTGTTAACCATGTTTATCTATTTCTTTTGTTGTTTATTGCAATAAAATATATAAATATACAATTGTTGCTGCAGCAATCCCTAATGCGGTCACATCTGGAGTATTCTGCACCATTTTGGTCTCCATATTTATTAAATTATATAATTACATTAGAAGCAGCTCAGAGAAGGTTCACTCGCCTGATTCCTGGGGTGAAGAGGTTATCTTATGATGAAAGGTTGAGCAGGTTGGGCCGATACCCATTGGGGTTTCGGAGATTGAGAGGTGATCTTATTGAAACATATAAAACGCTGAGGTGACTTGAGAGGGTGGATGCTGAGAGGATGTTTCCCTTGTGGAGGAGTCGAGCATGAAGGGACAGTTTAAAAATGAGGGATCTGACATTTGAGACTGAGATGAGGAGAATTTGTTTGCTGTCAGAGGGTTGTTAGTGTTTGGGATTCTCTTCCCCAGTGAGCAGTGGTGACTGGGTCATGAAATATATTCAATCGGATCAGCCATGATCTTACTGAATGGTGGAGCAGGCTCGAGGGGCCGAATGGCCTCCTCCTGCTCCTAATTCTTGTGTTCTTGTAATGTAATTTCTGTCTGGTATCTTACAGACTGGGATTGTGTACAACCTGTGCAGTGACATCGAAACGCTGCTCAGCGGGAATATCACCCGCTCTCTCTCCAGCTCTTTCTCTCCTTCCCTCTGTTCCCTCACCCTCTCTCCCAAAACTTGCTTTTCCCCTCCCACTCTCCTTCTCACAATCTCTCCTCCATCTCTCACATTCTCTCTCACCCCACTATCCTGCTATCTCACTGTGTCCACTCCTGTCCCTCACACTCTGACTGGCTCGGGTCACTCCCTCTTCTCCTCCTTCCTTCCCTCCATCTGCACTTTCCCTCTCCCCTGTTCCTCACAGCCTATTACTCCCACACACGCTCTCTCTCTGCTTCATATCCGCTCTCCTTACCTCTGCCCTTCCCACAATCTCTCGCTCCCTGCCACGCACTCATACTCTCCCCTCTGCTCAATCTAACATCTTTCCCTCCCACTCTCTATCTCCTTTCCCCCTCCCACCCTCTCTCTCAGCCCCTTCCATTCTCTCTTCCGCCTAACCACACTCTCTCTTCCATTTCTCTCCTTCCCTCTTCCTTCATCATTCCGCTATACCTCTCCCTCCACCCTCCCCTCCTCCCGCGCTCTCCCTCCCCCCTCGCATTTCCCCCGTCCCTTCATTTTCTTTCTCATCCCATCTTGTACATTTTCTCCCCCACTCTCTCTCTTACCCTCCCAGTAACCCCCTCCCCCCCCACCTTCCTACTGTTGGGAACCTCCCCTCATCTCTTTTTCACACTCTCCAACTTTTGCATTTATTCCTCTGCACTCTCTCTCTCACCCTCACACTCTCCCTGCTAACCTGCTGTCTCTACTCCTCCACCTCAGTCTCTCACACCCTCCTACACTCCCTGTCACTTCCTGTTCTCCCTGCCACACCCTCTATTTCTCAACCCTCTCCCAATCTCTTTGTAATCCGGCTTCCACACTCTCAAACCCTCCAGCTTTCCATCACCCACTTCTGCATCACTTTTACTCCATTCTCACATTCCCTCTCTTCCCGGGCTGTTTAGCTCACAAGGCTAATCGCTGGCTTTGAAAGCAGACCAAGGCAAGCCAGCAGCACGGTTCGATTCCCGTAACAGCCTCCCCGAACAGGCGCCGGAATGTGGCGACTAGGGGCTTTTCACAGTAACTTCATTTGAAGTCTACTCGTGACAATAAGCGATTTTCATTTTCAATTTTCATTTTTCCTTTCCTGCTCTCTCCCTTCACCCACTCCCTGGCTCTGCTGCTCTGATTTCTCTCCTCAGACCCCTCCCCCTCCCTCACTATCCTCTTCCTCACCTACTCCGTTTGCCCCTCTCGACCCCTCCCTCTCTCTTCCCTCCCCCTCCCTCTCTAAATCACTGACTGTGTTATTTTAACTTTCCCCCAGCTCCTGCCTCACTGACTCTGGATCTGAACACAGCGAATCCCCGGCTCATCCTGTCTGAGGACCGGACCAGTGTGAGACTCGGAAGCTCCATATTCTTCCATTATCAGGCAATGTTCAAGCGGCTCCCTGACACCCCGGAGAGGTTTGATCCCTGGCCCTTTGTCCTGGGATCAGAGGGATTCACATCAGGGAGACATTACTGGGAAGTGGAGGTGGGGAAAAAGACTTGGTGGGGTCTGGGAGTGGCCCGAGAGTCTGTGAACAGGAAAGGGGGAAAATCCCCGAGCCCTGAGTCTGGATTCTGGATTGTGGGGCTGGAGCCTGGAAGTGGTTATTTTGCCGCCACCTCCCCCTCTGATACCCCCCTCACCCTGAGTGTGAATCCCGGGAAGATCGGGGTTTTCCTGGACTATGAAGGGGGACAGGTGTCATTTTCCAATGCGGACAACATGTCCCATCTCCACACTTTCACCCACACTTTCACTGAGAGAATCTTTCCCGTCTTCTTTCCGGGATTTAATAACGACGGGAAAAACTCAGCCCCTCTGACAATCTGTGGGATTAAAGATCACTAACAGATCCACCCCATAATTTCACACCATCTCCCTGCCTCCTGCCAGCTGTAAACTGCTGGGTGTGGGTCTCAGTCACAGGGGGTGCGGATGGTTCAAATAGTTCAACTGCCCAACGCTGTTGTTAAACTGGACAAAAAAACGATTTATTTGAAAAAGGTCTGATGTTTTTCTTGATTAAATCAGAGCATGAAAGCAAAATGTATGTTTCATTTTCTGCTGTCTCCAGACTCCAGCGTTTAAACCTGTTTAGGAAATTCCTGCTGTTGTACCTTTAAAACCTCTGAAGTATTCGACCAGTTTACTTACTCAAAAGTTTTGCTAAGTTTGACCCTTATTTGCGCATGAACAAAGGACAAACCAGGTTCACAGTTTAACACAATTTTATTCACAATTCTATTCCTCAAGAAAATATGACTCTGACTCATGGCTGAGCTTTGGGTTTTAGCCGCACTTAGTAAAGGAGGCTGACGGGCTGCGATCACTCGATATTGATGTCTTCTCTGGGTTCTAGACGCAGGGCCCTTTCTTCTTGCGATGGTTGTGCCTGGGCAACTGCCAGGTTATTGCTCAAGATCTGTTCGCTGCTGCTTACTTATGCTGGGAAGCTTGGATTGAGTCAGATGTATCTGCCCACCACTGGTCTGACCAGCCATCAGCTCATTGAGCAGTCTGATGGCTTCTTTTGTCTGTTCTTCGTCCTGCTGCAAAGTTGATCACCTGTGTCTGGAAGTTCGTTCCATATTCATAGACTTGGAGTTGGTAATGAAAATCCATATAGCAGCAACAGGTTTAATAATAATAATCACTTATTGTCAATGTGAAGTTACTGTCAAAATCCCGTACTCGCCACATTCCGGCGCCTGTTTGGAGAGGCCGCGAACCCGCGCTGCTGGCATTGTTCTGCATTGCAAGCCAGCTCTTTAGCCCACTGTGCTAAACCAGCCCCTTGTGCCTTGATTTGGGTGCTTTTGCTGATGGCCAGTATCGTTTCCAGCCAGGGTCTCATGAGACAGTTTCTGTTCCTGGCCTATGTGTATCTTCTCAGCCTGTTTTCAGTGCCACACTGCCCTGTACAAACGTATTGATTTTCACCCTGAAGTGAAGCGAATGCTTCCACTGGCCCCTCATCCCTCAGCACCGAGGGTTGGTTCTGAATGGACAGCGGCATCTACCTCCTGTTTCAGATGGGAAACCGTGTCGGAGATTACACAGCCCGTCCTGTCCATGCCAGCTCTTTGAAAAGCTGTCCAGCTGGCCCTACAATAATGTTGACCTTCAAATATCCTTTCAATTCCCTTTAAAAGTTACTGTTGAAGCTGCTACCCCCTCCTTCAAACAGAGTTTTACAGATTATAACTTGCTGCATATTCCACCCTCTTCATATCTCCTCTGCTTCTGTTGTCAAGTCTGTCTGTTTGCTTAAAATAGTGCATCTCAGTGAAGGATGTCTCTAAACACATCAAGCAGTAATCTGGAACACTTTTTTTTTCAAAAAATATACTTTATTCATAAAATTTATCATAAACTTTACAGAGCATTTCAAATTGTCTTGACTGTACATTTCCATCTGAGTTACATTCATTTGTCTTCAATTCAATTGGGATAACGTTATACACGTATCCTACTTTAAGTTACAGTTCTTTCTTAAATATTTACATTGCTTTGTTTCTATCATACATTGTGGTATTGAAGACTCGGACCGAGGGGCTTTACACTGTTACCAACCCCTCGGTGTACATTTGTTGGTAAGACCTTACACTGTGGTCTTTCCCCATTGCGCCTTGGCGGCAGCTGCCCCAAGCTTGAGTGCGTCCCTCAGCACGTAGTCCTGGACCTTGGAATGTGCCAGTCTGCAACACTCGGTCGAGGACAGTTCTTTGCACTGGAAGATCAGCAAGTTTCGGGCAGACCAAAGAGCGTCTTTCACCGAGTTGATGACCTTCCAGCAGCAGTTGATATTTGTCTCGGTGTGTGTCCCTGGAAACAGTCCGTAGAGCACAGAGTCCAGTATTACAGAGCTGCTCGGGATGAACCTTGACAGATACCACTGCAGGGTAGCATGGTGGTTAGCATAAATGCTTCACAGCTCCAGGGTCCCAGGTTCGATTCCCGGCTGGGTCACTGTCTGTGTGGAGTCTGCACGTCCGCCCCCTGTGTGCGTGGGTTTCCTCCGGGTGCTCCGGTTTCCTCCCACAGTCCAAAGATGTGCGGGTTAGGTGGATTGGCCATGCTAAATTGCCCGTAGTGTCCTAATAAATGTAAGGTTAAAGGGGGGGTGGGGGGGGTTGTTGGGTTACGGGTATAGGGTGGATATGTGGGTTTGAGTAGGGTGATCATGGCTCGGCACAACATTGAGGGCCGAAGGGCCTGTTCTGTGCTGTACTGTTCTATGTTCTCTATGTTCTATCTCACTCCAGACCTGCTTTGCAAAGGCACATTCTACAAGGAGGTGTGTGACTGTCTCATCTTCCCCACATCCACTCCGAGGGCAGCGTGCATTGATGCTGAGCCTTCGGGTGTACATGAAGAATCTGACAGGGAGGGCCCTTCTCACCACCAGCCAAGATAGGTCTTGGTGCTTGTTTGAAAGCTCTGGTGATGAGGCGTTCTGCCAGATGACTCTGACAGTCTGCTCAGGGAACCATCCAACGTCCTCCACAGTCTCCTTTTCCCTGAGAGCCTCGAGGACATTACGTGCTGACCACTGCTTCATTGCTTTGTGGTCAAAGGTGTTTTTCTTCAAAAACTTTCCCACGAAGGACAGGTGGTGCGGCACGGTCCAACTGCTTGGAGCGTTCCGCGGCAATGAGGCCAGGCCCATCCTTCGCAACACCGGGGACAGGTAGAACCTCAGTATGTAGTGACACTTGGTGTTTGCATACCCGGGGTCTACGCACAGCTTGATGCAACTGCACACAGGATGAGGGCGGCGTTGGGTACGTTCCTCCCTCCTTTATCTAGAGGCTTGTACATTATGTCTCTTCGGACCCGGTCCATCTTGGATCTCCAAATGAATTTGAAGATGGCCCGGGTGACTGCTGCGGCGTAGGTCCAAGTGATGGGCCAGACCTGCGCCACGTACAGTAACACCGAGAGTACCTCACACCTGATGACCAGGGTTTTGCCCGCAATGGAGAGGGAGCGTTGCTCCCACCAGCCCAGTTTCTGTTTTACTTTAGCAATGCATTCCTCCCAGTTTTTGGTGCATGCCCCTGCCGCTCCGAACCATATCCCCAGCACCTTCAGGTAATCTGTCCTGATCGTGAAGGGGACAAAGGACCGGTCGGCCCAGTTTCCAAAGAACATGGCCTCGCTCTTGCCGCGGTTTACCTTGGCTTCTGAGGCCAGTTCAAACTGGTTGCAGGTGTCCAAGAGCCTGCGTACAGACGCGGGATCCGAGCAGAAGACGGCGACGTCGTCCATGTACAGGGAGGCTTTGACTTGCACGCCTCCGCTGCCTGGGATCGTCACTCCTCTCATACCCGGATCCTTCCTGATGGACTTGGCAAAAGGTTCTGTGCAGCACTCAAACAGGGCCGAGGAAAGAGGGCAGCCTCTGGAACACTTTTTTTTCAAAAAATATACTTTATTCATAAAATTTATCATAATCTTTACAGAACATTTCAAATTGCCTTGACTGTACATTTCCGTCTGAGTTACATTCATTTGTTTTCAATTCAATTGGGATAACGTTACACCCGTATCCTACTATAAGTTACAGTTCTTTCTTAAATATTTACATTACTTTGTTTCTTTCATACATTGCGGTATTGAAAAAAAGAACCCCGGACGGAGGGGTTTACACTGTTTCCAACCCCTCGGTGTACATTTGCTGGTAAGACCTTACACTGTGGTCTTCCCCCATTGCGCCTTGGCAGCAGCTGCCCCAAGCTTGAGTGCGTCCCTCAGCACGTAGTCCTGGACCTTGGAATGTGCCAGTCTGCAACACTCGGTCGAGGACAATTCTTTGCAATGGAAGATCAGCAGGTTTCGGGCAGACCAAAGAGCGTCTTTCACCGAGTTGATGACCTTCCAGCAGCAGTTGATATTTGTCTCGGTGTGTGTCCCTGGAAACAGTCCGTAGAGCACAGAGTCCAGTGTTACAGAGCTGCTCGGGATGAACCTTGACAGATACCACTGCAGGGTAGCATGGTGGTTAGCATAAATGCTTCACAGCTCCAGGGTCCCAGGTTCGATTCCCGGCTGGGTCACTGTCTGTGTGGAGTCTGCACGTCCGCCCCCTGTGTGCGTGGGTTTCCTCCGGGTGCTCCGGTTTCCTCCCACAGTCCAAAGATGTGCGGGTTAGGTGGATTGGCCATGCTAAATTGCCCGTAGTGTCCTAATAAATGTAAGGTTAAAGGGGGGGTGGGGTTACGGGTATAGGGTGGATATGTGGGTTTGAGTAGGGTGATCATGGCTCGGCACAACATTGAGGGCCGAAGGGCCTGTTCTGTGCTGTACTGTTCTATGTTCTCTATGTTCTATCTCACTCCAGACCTGCTTTGCAAAGGCACATTCTACAAGGAGGTGTGTGACTGTCTCATCTTCCCCACATCCACTCCGAGGGCAGCGTGCAACGGTGCTGAGCCTTCGGGTGTACATGAAGAATCTGACAGGGAGGGCCCTTCTCACCACCAGCCAAGCTAGGTCTTGGTGCTTGTTTGAAAGTTCTGGTGATGAGGCATTCTGCCAGATGACTCTGACAGTCTGCTCAGGGAACCATCCAACGTCCTCCACAGTCTCCTTTTCTCTGAGGGTCTCGAGGACATTACGTGCTGACCACTGCTTCATTACTTTGTGGTCAAAGGTGTTTTTCTTCAAAAAATTTTCCACGAAGGACAGGTGGTACGGCCCGGTCCAACTGCTTGGAGCGTTCCGCGGCAATGAGGCCAGGCCCATCCTTCGCAACACCGGGGACAGGTAGAACCTCAGTATGTAGTGACACTTGGTGTTTGCATACCCGGGGTCTACGCACAGCTTGATGCAGTTACGCACAAAGGTGGCCATCAGGATGAGGGCGGCGTTGGGTACGTTCCTCCCTCCTTTATCTAGAAGCTTGTACATTATGTCTCTTCGGACCCGGTCCATCTTGGATCTCCAAATGAATTTGAAGATGGCCCGGCCTCTGGAACACTTGCACCACCTACTGTTTGGGTACAGCCACTGCAGCCAGATGAAACATCTCTATATTCAGGGTGTTGGGGTATCTGGGAGTTCTCTCTTTCATTCACTGTAGTGGTTGACTGGGACAGATACTTAATTAGAAATGTATATATTATATAAAGCTCCAATGTAATCCACATACCTGGTTTAACTTATTCTCCACTTGTGATTCAATTAGATGTTTTGTTTTATAAATTCCTGTGAAGCATGTTGGGACATGTTAAATGCACCAGACCAAATTGATTGGTTGTTTTGTTTTTAACTGTTGTACTTTTTTTTACCTTTGTATTAACAAAGGTTAACACCATTGTCGTGGCAAAGTGGAGGTAGTAGTAGAAGTGGGAGAATTAAGAATGGTCAGAGATAATATACCTAATAAATGAAAAGTTAGCCAACATTAGAATATTACAGCTAGTCCTGGTCACCACACCTGAGGAAGGATGTGAGGGCTCTTGTGAGGGAGCAAATCAGATTTACCCGAATGATTTGTCTGGAGAAAATGTGATTCAGGGGAGAGGTGATGAATGTGTGCATCATTCTGACAGGTTTTGGTCAGGTCAACAAAAAAAGCTGTTCCTTAAATATGATATTGCAATCACGAGCAGAGAGAGATGTAAGGATTGGGCAAAAGATGCAGGAGTGATTTCAGGAGCAACCCATTAGGGCAGCACGGTAGCATAGTGGTTAGCACAATTGCTTCACAGCTCCAGGGTCCCAGGTTCGATTCCCGGCTTGGGTCACTGCCTGTGCGGAGTCTGCACGTTCTCCCTGTGTGTGCATGGGTTTCCTCTGGGTGCTCCGGTTTCCTCTCACAGTCCAAAGATGTGCGGGTTAGGTGGATTGGTCATGATAAAATTGCCTTTAGTGTCCAAAATTGCCCTTAGTTTTGGGTGGGGTTACTGAGCTATGGGGATAGGGTGGAGGTGGGGGGGGTTGGGTAGGGTGCTCTTTCCAAGAGCCGGTGCAGACTCGATGGGCCGAATGGCCTCCTTCTGCATTGTAAATTCTATGATTGTAAATGGGAGTGTGAGTGATAAGTATTGATTTCCAAGGAAAATTGATGGAGATTTCAGTGAAATAAACCTGCATAAAAGATTAAAACCTTAAATTATTGAATCAAAAAGACCTACGAAGATAGTGTTGGGACAGAGGATAGGACTAATTGAATTCCTCTAGAGAAGTGATGCCTGCACTCAGAGGGCTGAATGGCCTCCTTTTGTGCTTTTTGACCTAAACAGAACAACAAGCAGAGCCAACTACATTGCCATGGGAACAGAGACTAGAAGATGTGAGAGAGAGTAGGTTCTGGCTGAAGACAGAATGAGGAGGGCAGCTATGGCAGGAATTATTGTCCTTTGGGGAAGGAAATCTGCCATCCTGACCCGGTCTGGCCTACATGTGACTTCAGACCCACATCAATCAGGGATGGGCAATAAATGTTAGCGATACCCACATCCCATCAATGGATGGAGAACAAAGTAACTTTTTGGAGAGATTGATTAGAATGGTTTCAGAGAGGCGGGATGCGCAGAGCCCAGAGAAGCCCAAGGTTTTATTTCTAGCGGAGAAAGGTAAGGGGAAATTTAATACAGATGTTTGAAACCGTGAACAGGGTTTATGGAGTAAATTAGGAGGAACTGACCTCAGTTACCAAGCGTCGGGAACAAAACGACAGATTCAGAGTAAAAGGTGAATGGAAATGTTTTTTGGAAGTGTGATGTGATTTGGAATTTATTTTCTGAAATGATCGAGAACAGATTTCTCAGAGAAACCGGATAAATACTCGAAAGTCAAAAGTCTGTCGAAAAATGAGTGGGTGAGATTAATTGGGCAGCCCCTCTAAAAAGCCTGAATAGGCAGGAGGGGCCGAATGGTCTTCTGCCGTGTCTGACTTTATTATTCTAAGAGGTTTCCAATCTGAAAGAAGCGGGTGTTCCCATTGCCCATCCCTGGATCCTGCTCAATGCGCTCATGGCTGAAACATCAGTGGGAACTTTAGTGTCATCTCCAGCCGACTATCGCTCTGTTTACACCAGGCGGAGGCTCTGAAAATCCGGCCCTGTGTTAGGGGTGAGATGGAAGGATTCAGAATCAGGAGTAAGGACGAAATTTTCAAAAATACTTTTGTTTAAATTTCAGTAATTGAACGGAACAACATTGCGGATATTAATGTGTCAATTTCTAGCTAATCTTTCTCAATGATCTCCATAAAATCATAATCAAACTATGGAATTGAATGGAATTTTGAAGATGTGGATTTGATCCGTTACATCCGGATCACGGTATGGAATGCACAGGAGGCCATTCAGCCCGTTGTATCCAAGAAAGATTGGAGCAGGATTCCACCATCCCCCTCTCAGATTTCTGAAAGATCAGCAAGGACCTCTGTAGGGCTGGGGGGGGGGGGGGGGGGGGGAGAAGACACAAATAGAAGCTCAATTGTAGAGAGGAACTTACTGGACAGAATGGGCTTTCTGATGTATTTTGTTTTAGTTTCTGGGCCAGTGTAGGTGGGAATGTTTCACTGAGCACAGCGCTTGTGCGTGGAGCTGTCCTGAAGGATCCGGCCTTGACAGAAAGCATCATCTCTCCATAACTCGCTCGCGGAGCTTGTACAGATACAGAAGCTGACTGACCACCTTCGGAACTAATTATTTGTTTGCCCCTGTAACAGGCGGGTGTTCCCACTGCCCATCTCATTCCCACTGCCCATCTCAGGAACCCTACCCGAGGTGGCGAGGACTGAAGTACCTGAGCAAACATTACTCCCAATTCACATCACACTGTTTACTCCAGCTGTCGGCTCAAACCACCCACCTGAGTTCGGATAGGGGCCCTCGCTCTAGCTGCAAGCTCTGGAGAAATTTGCAATCAAACAAACAACATGTTTAGTTTCTGCTGATTGAATTTAATTACGGACCGAACCACTTTTATAGAAAAAATTCTGCTTCTATTCCAGCGATTCTGAGATTTAGTTAGTTGAAAATTCTCTTTGCAATGGATTAGCAATCGTGAACTCCCCACCCATATAAAATGTAATGGTAAATAAGAGGCATAATGTGAAGGGAGTTCATGTACATAGCTCAATCATACTTTTATTAAAACGGGAAACTATATTTTAATGATTTAAAGATTATTTCTCTGATGTGGACAGTGATGAGACAGAGCAGACAATCCAGAGATAGATGATAACTGTGACTCCACTAACATTCGAATACATGCCAATTGGGTTGTTTTTAATGGGGTTAGAATATGCTGGTTTTCAATCCATTGAATTGATTTTTTCACACAGACCGAATCGATTCAATGGATTGGAAATCAGGATTCACAGCAGTCCCACGCTATTCACTGATTTAACCCGTCTCCCGGCAGCTTCCTATTTTAATGGAAACATGACCAATAAACACGAGTTTCATTTTCTCCGATGTTATTACAGATTCCCCACTGGAACATGACATTCTGGACAATATTTACAGACCTGTACAAACTCAGTCCAGTTTGTCAGTGTTATTTAATCACACAAGGAAGTTACATTATTGAAACACGGTGAGAATTTGAACTCAAACTGACAGATTTATCACAATTACTGGAAACAAACTAACTGGAGATTAATATAAACAGAGAATGATGGAAATACTCAGCAGACCGGGCAGCTCGATAACGGCACTTACTCACTGCCTGAGCCCAAACTGAAGACAGCGAGTATCACAGCAGCAGCTGGTCTCCCACCTCCCGTCCCCTCCCCTCCGACTGAAAGTCAATGTGAGACTCACCGCTGAAAACCATGACAGTGAAATGTCCATCACCGTGAAGAAGGGAGAGGATTCGGGAGGTTTGGGGTGGATATATTGACAGCTGCTAATGCAGAACGAACGCTAACTCCTGGGAAATTGCAACGATCGGATCGCTTGGAATTTTGTCCTATTATTTCCTACTCGCACCCCAAATCACGTGCCATTCTTATTCTCTTCTCACCCCGCTCACTCTTTTCCTTGCCTTCTGGAGAAATTATTCATTGACCCCCTGGAAAGACTCATCGGACCCCAGGTGGAGAATCACTGAACTGATTCATGTCAAACACGGTGATCTATCGCCACCTTCCGTCTGTGGAGCAATATTACAGGCAGGAAGGTCACCGGCTTCCAGCAGTTCACAGCTCATTCTACCCAGTAAGTTCCTCTCTCCAATTGAGCTTCTATTTGTTTCTTCTCTCGCCCTCCTTCTTCCCCCCAGACCTACAGAGGTCCTTGCTGATCTTTCAGTTCCCAGTTCCCATACAGGGCCTATACCCGGAATGTTAACCTGGTTTCTCTCTCCACCTGTGACTGGGACCTATACCCAGCAGTTTACAGCTGGCAGGAGGCAGGGAGACGGTGTGAAATTATGGGATGGATCTGTGAGTGATCTTTAGTCCCGCAGATTGTCAGCGGGGCAAAGTTTTCCTCTTCGACATTCTCTCCTGGATTGAAGATGGGAAAGATTCTCTTAGTGAAAGTATGGAGATGGAAATGTTGTCCACATTGTGAAATGATACCTGTCCCCGCTCATAGTCCAGGAAACCCCCCAATGTTTCTGGGTTTCACACTCAGATTGAGAGGAGTATCAGTGGGGGAGGTGGCAGCAAAATAGTTGCTTCCAGAATCCAGCCACACAATCCAATATCCGGCCTCAGGGATCAGGGAGATTCCCCCTTTCCTGTTCACAGACTCTCGGGCCACTCCCAGCTCCCACTCGGTCTTCTCTCCCACCTCCCAGTAATGTCTGCCTGATGTGAATCCCTCTGATCCCACTACACAGGCACAGGGATCAAACCTCTCCGTCGTGTCAGGAAGCGGCTGCCGTTTGTCTCCGAGTCTCACACTGGTCCGGTCCTCAGACAGGATGCGCCGGGGATTCGCTGTGTTCAGATCCAGAGTCAGAGACGCTGGAGCTGGGGGAAAGCAAACAATTCGCTGCAACTTTTAACACAACAAAGTGGGTTCTATTGGCGCATGCTGTCTAGGCCAGATAATTCCAAACACTGACAGACTCCTGAGGGAAGAAATTCCTCTTCATCTCCACCTTAAATGGATCACCCCTTATTTTGAACCCATGGCTTCTACTTCTTGATTTCCCCCATGGGGAAAATCTCCTTTCAACATCTGCTCGGTCAAACTTCCTCAGTATCCTATACTTTTCAAAACGATCCCCTCTTATTCTTCTAAACCCCAAAGAATAAAACCCAATCTGGTCTCCGTTTCCTTATATGTTAAACCTTTCAGCCCAACAACACTATCTGAACTACTTTATAGAAGGAAATGAAAACGGCGCACTGTATTCTAGGACTTTGCTGTATGGCACTGTTTACATAGACATTACTGTAGGGCACTGTTTACACAGACTTTACTGTAGGGCACTGTTTACACAGACTTTACTGAAGGGTACTGTTTACATAGACTTTACTGTAGGGCACGGTTTACATAGACATTACTGTAGGGCACTGTTTACATAGACATTACTGTAGGGCACTGTTTACATAGACTTTACTGTAGGGCACTGTTTACATAGACTTTACTGTAGGGCACTGTTTACACAGACTTTACTGTGGGCACTGTTTACACAGACTTTACTGTAGGGCACTGTTTACATAGACTTTACTGTAGGGCACTGTTTACATAGACTTTACTGTAGGGCACTGTTTACACAGACTTTACTGTAGGGCACTGTTTACATAGACTTTACTGTAGGGCACTGTTTACATAGACTTTACTGTAGGGCACTGTTTACATAGACTTTACTGTAGGGTACTGTTTACATAGACTTTACTGTAGGGTACTGTTTACACAGACTTTACTGTAGGGTACTGTTTACACAGACTTTACTGTAGGGCACTGTTTACATAGACATTACTGTAGGGCACTGTTTACATAGACATTACTGTAGGGCACTGTTTACATAGACATTACTGTAGGGTACTGTTTACACAGACTTTACTGTAGGGCACTGTTTACATAGACTTTACTGTAGGGCACGGTTTACATAGACATTACTGTAGGGCACTGTTTACATAGACATTACTGTAGGGCACTGTTTACATAGACATTACTGTAGGGCACTGTTTACATAGACATTACTGTAGGGCACTGTTTACACAGATGTCCACGTGTCCGTCCTTGGCCTGCTGCAATGTTTAGCTGGAGGGGCTGGTTTAGCTCACTGTGCTAAATCGCTGGCTTTTAAAGCAGACCAAGGCAGGCCAGCAGCACGGTTCGATTCCCGTACCAGCCTCCCCGGATAGGCGCCGGAATGTGGCGACTAGGGGCTTTTCACAGTAACTTCATTGAAGCCTACTCGTGACAATAAGCAATTTTCATTTCATTTCATTTCATGTTCCAGTGAAGCCCAGCGCTGGATGGATTCTGGTCAGGGACCTGAGGGGTTAAACCTGGTCCCTTTTCATTTTCTCACGGGTTTTGCTGGCTGGGCAGCATTTTTATTACCCACCCACAATCGCTCTGTTGGCACAATTGTTTCCTGTGGGTCAAGTCAAAGCCGGATAAATAGAGAAGAATCTATCAAACCTTATACATTGATGGAGAATCTTAATCGGTAAATCATTTGCGCGTGATTGCGAATTTCAGTTTGGGACTTTCCAGCTAATCTTTCCCAATGATGGTCAGGGGAAATATAATCAAACAATTAGATTGGATGGAATTAATTTTCAACGTGTAGATTTGGTCAGATCCAAGTACAGTATCAGAATCATAGCGTGATCCCGGATAGAAGAAGACAATTCGGTCCATTTTGCGTGTGATATTTCAAAGACAGGAAATGATAATGGGCGTGTTTAATGTGAAATTATTTCTTGCAACACATAGAATCTGGCACTAGGGGGCAGCGGTGCTCTTTGTAACAATGACAGACTGTTCATTCTCTTCTGCAAGGACAATCTCCCCAGAAATCAGCCTAGACCATTGTCACCGCAAGGAAAATATCTCCTTCCTTCATTAAGGTGACCAGAACTGTACACGTATTTCAGGTGTAGTGTGGGTTCTCTATATTTGCAGACAGATTCCCGTTGTAAATATTCACCCAGAAGCAGCGACAAACGAGGACTGCAGCAGACCTTCCGAAAGCAGAGATTTGATGCCAAGACTGAGAGCGATCCCATCCGATTCCTGAGTTCCCCAATCACTTGTTTTCTCCCATTCCTGTACTTAAATCGTTCTCTTGGTGCAAAAATGCCCAGAGGTCAATCAGATTGATTTTTTTGTAGCACAATCCAGAAACAGCTTCAGCATTTATCAACTCTGACACAGGAATAGGTGATCCTAATGAATAGACATTTGTCACAACATTGTGTATATTAAGACAGTTTATAACTGACCTTTCCCAATGATGGTCATCAAACATCCAATCAAATAATGGGATTGAATTAAGTCAACTTTCAAAATGTGGATTTGATCCGATCCGAATCTCAGTGACGCAACAATCACAATATGATGTCACAATGGAAAGAGACCATTCGGCCCATAGTGTCAGTGAACCTTCAAAGACACTCCCCATTTCTCGGGCTGTTTTTAATGGGGAATTCTTTCCTGCAGCACCGACATTCTGTCAGCAGGTGGCTCTTTGTAACTGTGGAAGATTTGAGTTTATAGGAAAACGCAGCAAATATTTTACTCACAGAAACAACACACAAAGTAATAATGACACGAATGACCAGTCAGTCTCTCTTCGGTGGTGCTTGCTGAGAGTTGGAGTGAAGGGAAGGGGGTGGTTGGTGGGGGAATGTGGGGTGGTTGCTGGTGTGGGCCAGGACACCGGGAAAAGCCAGAACAGAATATTGTCGTGGCTGGAAATCTGAAATAAACACAGAAAATGCTGGAAATGCAGGTCAGAGAGACAAAGAGACAGAGCTACATCGGTACAGAGACAAACACAGTTAGCGTTTCAGGTAGTTTATTATTTAGTTACACCAACACATACAGAACATTTCATTACAAACGCAGAACGTGTAAAACCTGCCTTTTAACATCCACCATTCTCACTGTGTAAAGTTCCAAACACTCCTGCCAAATGAAAAACTGATTAATTATATTTATTTCAATTAAATATCCTGTATTTGCTGTTCAGGATGTGTCTCCTCTACCCTGGAGATATTAAACAAAGCCTGGCTGAGTGTTTTACAGATACTTCCATTCAGACTGTAAGTATGATCGTGAGATCCCACTCACCAGTGATTTTAATTCTCTACCTTCCACCCACTCTGACCGTTCTGTCCTTGGCCTGCTGCAGTGTTCCAATAAAATTCAACACAAACTCAAGGAACAGAACCTCACCTTCCCACTGGGCACTTTACAGCCTCCTGGTCACAACACTGAGTTCAACTATTTTAGATCACAATCTCTGCTCTCATTCTCCAAATGTTCATTTGGTTGGTTTATTTATTTTTCACTTTTTTCTTAATTACTTTACTTTGTATTTGAGAGGCTGCTAATATGTATTTTACACCCTCTCTAGTCTCACCTTTTATTTTCTTCCTTGTCCTTTACCACTCCCTCTGGCCTTTCATTATGAAACCTGTAATCTGTCCTGTTCTCCACCCTATTACAGACCTTCCCTTTTGTTCTTCTTCCCACCCCCCCCTTTCACTTTCCCAACATTTATGATTACCATCTAACCCTCACCCTAACAGTAATCCCCTTCACTTCCTCAAAATATCTGACATTAACATGTAACCTTCACGCTAACCCTCACCCTCATCCAGACTCTGGATCTGATCCTCACCTCAATCCCAATATTTCTAACTTTTCTCCGTTCTGGTGAAAGGTCCCAGTCTGCAAGCATAAACTATGTTTCTCTCTCCACAGATGCTGCCAGATCTGCTTGTCTGTACATAAGGGTCAGTGTAAAGTCCAATCAGGAAGTGGGATATTCAGTTGTGTTCAAATTAAGAGGATAAAGTGCTTCTGTAATTTAAAGTGTAAGTTTCCCAAAATACTGCATAGTCAAAGCCTAAAAAATTTCGAGAGGAAATAGACCAGTGTGTTTTAAGCAATACAATTAAAATGCTCTGAGACAATCTCCTGATCACTCCGTCAAGTTGTTCAGGCGAGTCAGCAGCGCAATAACATTGAAACTGTATGACGTGGAGATGCCGGCGTTGGACTGGGTGAGCACTGTAAGAAGTCTTACAACACCAGGTTAAAGTCCAACATGTTCGTTTCAAACACTAAAAGCTAGTGCACTGCTCCTTCCCCGGGCGAATGAAGAGGTATGTTCCAGAAACCGATTGAAACTGAAAGCAGTTTGAATCAGGAAGTGCTGAGTGTGAACATGGCTCTCAGACAGCAGGTCCAGAGTTTGACCGAGGAGACAATTTGTCCCATTTGTCTTGATTTCTTCACTGATCCGGTAACACTGGATTGTGGACACAACTTCTGCCACTCCTGTATCTCCCAGTGTTGGAAAAAAGAGGAGGTAAACTCCTGCCCGGAATGTAGAGAGGAATTTCCGGAAATAAACCTCACGGTAAATCGGGCCTTCGGGAATCTGGCCGAGAAAACTCGAAAATTAAAGCTGAATCCGAAAGAGAAGGAAAGTAAACTTCACTGTGAGGAACATCAGGAAGAACTGAAGCTGTTTTGTGAAACTGACAAGAAATTGATCTGTGTGATTTGCAGAGATTCGGGGGAACACAGAGAGCACAGCTTCCTGCCGATTAAAGAAGCTGCTGAAATCTACAAGGTAAAAGGGGAAATATTTTATAAACCGATACGTTTTATCACATTTTCATGATCTAACGCTTTCATTCTGTAATTTTATTTCCCAATCCAGGATCAGCTGAAATCTTCCTTAGTTTCTCTCACTATGAAGAAATCGGAGGTTCTACAAACGGAACTGAAACAGACACGGAAGATTTCTGAAGTTCGGGTAAGGTCTCCCTGTGCTGATTTTCTGGGATCTCGGTTAGTTTTGTTCCCTTTATCGCGGGACATTAATTATATTTCACATTTCATTTGGTAGGAACAGTCGAGCAGTCTGCAGACCCACATCACATCCGAGTTCAGTAAAATGCACCAGATTCTCACTGAGAAAGAGCAGCGTTTACTCAGAGATCTCAGGGAAGAAGAGGAGAGGTTTCTAGAACCAATGGAGAAAAACCTTCGAGAGATTCAGGAGAATTTGAATTCTATTGAGGAGAAACTCTACAAGTTGCAGAAACAGGTGGAGCAAAAAGACGAGCTGATATTTCTGAAGGTGAGGGAATATATTGCGGGTCAGTTCAGTGAAACTTCACAATCACAAAGTAACTGGTGATAACTGCGAATTAACTATAGAAGTTACTGAATAAATAGAAACATAATTAAACTGAAATTGTTTCCCTTCCTGAACGGTTCTGCAGTTGGGAACTGACGGCTCCCAAACTGTCTGCAGATTCCCGGGAATACCTTTAACCTCCTGAGAATAAATTTTCTGGATCTTTTTTTTGCCCAAGTTTAATTTTCTCCTGGAACTCCCATTGTAATCCAGTTCCAGTTCCATGTTGTGAGGGTGTGGGTGTGTCTGGTACGGTGTGTGAGAGTCACTGTGTCTGTGAGCGGGACTGATGCTCAGTTCCAGTTTATTTGACTCTCCACAATCTTCCTTCCAAAATCCATGACTTTCCACTTCCGTGTGAAATCTCATCTGCTCTGAGTCTGCTCATTTCACCAGCCTCTCTAACTCCTCCTGAAATCTGTTACTGTCATCCTCACTGTTCCTCATTCATTTTTTCAGGAGGAAGCATGTCGGAAGAGAAGGTAGGACATGTTATTGACTGAAACGCTGCAATTTGATACAATAACTCAATAAAGTGTTCTTCTGGATTTATTTCTTGGTTGTCATAACTTTAAATGGTCGTCCATCGGGCCATGAAAACGCGGCGTATAGTTCACTGCCGAGTATTTTATAATAACGATCTTTATGTCCGTTATTAAACAGTATTAGATGTTCCATAACTGTTCTACAATATTGTATAAATGACAAGATGTCAGGTAAATAATACAACCTGATTCCCAGGCTGGATCACTTGCCTGATGTTTGCTGTTAGTGTCTGTGACCTTCCGACTGACCCTGAGAGAGCCGCACGGTCCATGTATCCAAGGAGTGGGTCATCCATGTCCCTGCATGGAGCCTGAGCAACCCGAGAAAGTCAGACTTTAAAGGGGGAACGGGTTCTATTTTTATTCTGTAATATAAACTGGCTCTGTGTCCTTAACAACAACAACAGCAAAGACTTGTATTTATATAGCGCCGTTAATGTAATATAAAGTCTAAAGGAGGTTCACAGGAGCGTTAAAAATCACAAATTGACAGAGATACATGAGGAAATATTAATACGGATAACGGAGGTGGATCTTAGAGAGAGTGATTGAGGAAGAAAGAGAGAGAGAGAGGGAGAGGATCAGGGAGGGAATTCCAGAGCTGAGGATCTCGGCAGCTGAAGGTCCAGCTCCCAATGGGGGAGTGACTAAAATCAGAGATATTCAAGATGCCAGAGAGCAGGATTCTAGGCGGGTTGTGGGATCAGTTATTAAGGGTTGAACATTAAGTTCCAGATGTTTTCAGACTTTGTCTTTGTTTTATAAACTTTGTTTGTTTGGGGCCTCACGGTAGCATGGTGGTTAGCATCAATGCTGCACAGCTCCAGGGTCCCAGGTTCGATTCCCGGCTGGGTCACTGTCTGTGTGGAGTCTGCACGTCCTCCCTGTGTGTGCGTGGGTTTCCTCCGGGTGCTCCGGTTTCCTCCCACAGTCCAAAGATGTGCGGGTTAGGTGGATTGGCCATTCTAAAATTGCCCGTAGTGTAAGGTTAATGGGGGGGATTGTTGGGATACGGGTTACGTGGGTTTAAGTAGGGTGATCATTGCTCGGCACAACATCGAGGGCCGAAAGGCCTGTTCTGTGCTGTACTGTTCTATTCTATTCTATTCTAAAAGAGCAAGTGGACAGGCTAAATGTTTCTCTTCTCCTGTGATTTGTGATATCCCAGTAACTAATCTGTTATCAGACTGTGAACCTTTTTCAGGACATGGGGGTTTCCATTCTCTGCCTTTGAATTTCCAAGTTATCACTTTCTCAGTTAGAGAAACGTGATTAATATTTCACTTTGTACATTTTCGCAATCATCAGAAATGCTGAAAACGTGACCATAACCTGGCATATGTTCTAAATTCTTCTAACAAAAATAAATTTATTCCATTTTTTTAACATCCAGGATTAGTGATGACCATTGCACACTCTCAGTATTTGCTGCCGCCCTGTCTATCGGAAAGTTCAAAGGCCCTTTACAGTACACAGCGTGGAGAGAAATGAGAAACTCCATTAACCCCGGTAAAACTCTTCTATTCATTTTCCTGATTTTAAATCCAGTTGTGAAGGGACTAAAGGGTCTCCAAGGTCCCAGATTAAATATTCAATTTGTCGGTTGTTAATCCTCGGGAGCCTCTCCATTCTCATATTTTACTCTCTGTGGGTTCCTCTGGGTGAGTGTCTGGGGTTACAGTGGAGCCGTTTTGGGGTTACAGTGGAGCCGGGAGTGCAGGAGGCGAAAGAGGCCGGTGTTCTGGCCTTTGCGTCCCTAGTAGCCCGGCAGAGGATCTTGCTTCATTGGAAGGATGCGACGCCCCCAAGAGTGGTGGCCTGGATCAATGATATGGCGGGGTTCATTAAATTGGAGAAGGTGAAATTGTCCCACAGGACATCTTCCCAAATGAAGCCATCAGCTCCGTGTGTCAAAGCAGTGAAGGGATCTGTATAACCAGAGGAATAGAGCACCAATCTCAGGATGGGAAACCCAATTTGTCGAGGAGACAGGACTGGTCCCGTCTGTCATTCTGGGGAACATTTTTTATCATCGTTTATCGGGAAGGCATCCAGACATTAGAGAGCAAGTGTTAAACAAGTTGGGCAGCACGGTAGCATTGTGGATAGCACAATTGCTTCACAGCTCCAGGGTCCCAGGTTGTATTCCGACCTGGGTCACTTTCTGTGTGGAGTCTGCACATCCTCCGCGTGTGTGCGGGGGTTTCCTCCGGGTGGTCCGGTTTCCTCCCACAGTCCAAAGATGTGCAGGTTAGGTGGATTGGCCATGATAAATTGCCCTTAGTGTCCAAAATTGCCCTTAGTGTTGGGTGGGGTTACTGGGTTATGGGGATAGGGTGGAGGTGTTGATCTTGGGTCGGCTGCTCTTTCCAGGAGCCGGTGCAGACTCGATTGCCCGAATGGCCTCCTTCTGCACTGTAAACTCTATGATAATTAAACGACAGAGAATCTGGTTTGTGGAATTGGACACCTTCATCAAGAGGAGGGGCTGCAGAAACTGCGAGTCTGCACTGGATAAGGGAGGGAGTGTGGTGATCTTATTGAAATGTTCAATGTTCAAAACAGAAGGGAGAATGTAAAAATCCACAGGTTTAACACAGTCACAGAGTCTAGATCAAAATAGGTATAGTTTTACATCTAGAATAGGGAGTTAGTATTGAGTGAGGTTGATGTTTTGAGTGACTCCATTGATGGAGCAGGTAGTGAACCAGTGAAGCCGCTGCTCACTCTGTGAATTTGCTCAGAGGCCCAGTCCATTCTGAGGGCTGATCTTCAGAACAATATCACTGTCCACACTCCCCAGGATTTGCAATTTGGGAAAATGTCCTGTGGGACAATTTCACCTTCTCCAATTTAATGAACCCCGCCATATCATTGATCCAGGCCACCACTCTTGGGGGCCTCGCATCCTTCCAATGAAGCAAGATCCTCCGCCGGGCTACTAGGGACGTAAAGGCCAGAACTTTCGCCTCCTGCACTCCCGGCTCCACCATCCTTGCTACCCCCTTCCAAAACTCCCCCAGCGCTGGGCATGCCCAAAACATATGGGCGTGGTTCGCTGGGCTCCCCGAGCACCTAGCACACCTGTCTTGCCCTCCTCTTCCCACCTATCCTTCAGCTCCTCCACAAAGGCCTCATCTACCTCCTGAATTATGCAGTATACATCCGAAATCCTCCCTTCTCCAACCCACACCCCCGAGAGCACCCTATGCCGTACCCCACGTGGAACCCCTCCACCTGCCACCTGGCAAACGCCCCAACCTGCATGTACCTAAACATGTTCCCCGGGGGGAGCCCAAACTTCCCCTCTAACTCCCCAGACTCATGAACCTCCCATCCACAAACAGGTCCCTCAACCTCCTAATATCTACCCTGTGCCAGCCCAGAAATCCACCATCGATACTCCCTGGAACAAACCGGTGGTTCCCCCGTATCGGGGTCTCCATCGAGTCCCCACCTCCCCCCTATGCCGTATCCCTTGCCCCCACATTTTGAGGGTAGCCTCCACCACGGGGCTCGTGGTATACCTCGTTGGAGGGAGCGGCAACGGCGCCATTACCAGCACCTCCAGGCTCGTGCCCACACAGGACACCATCTCCATCCTCTTCCTTGCTGCCCCTTCCCTGTTCATTACCCACTTATGCACCATCGCTGCGTTGGAAGCCCAGTAATACCCACAGTGCCAGCCCCCTCCTATCCCTACCCCGCTCCAAGAACACCCTTCTCACCCTCGGAGTCCCATGCGCCCATACAAATCCCGTAATACTCCTGTTAACTCTCCTAAAAAAGGCCTTCGGGATAAGGATGGGAAGGCACTGGAACAGGAACAAAAACCTCGGGAGCACCGTCATCTTGATGGACTGCACCCTACCCGCCAGCGACAGCGGTAACATATCCCACCTTTTGAACTCCTCCTCCATTTGTTCTACCAACCTTGTGAGGTTGAGCTTATGCAGAGCCCCCCATCTCCTAGCCACCTGGACTCCCCCCTGCCTGCTTCAGTGAGAGCCTACCAATCCCCTCCTCCTGATCCCCACAGGTGCACCACGAACAGCTCGCTCATACCCAGGTTGAGTTTATACCCCGAAAAGCCCCCAAATTCGCTGAGAATCCTCATCACCTCCGGCATTCCCCCCCACTGGGTCCGCAACAGGTCGTCCGCATAAAGCAACACTCGATGCTCCTCCCCACCCCGCACCAGGCCCCTCGTTCCCCAACTCCCTCAACGCCATGGCCAGGGGCTTAATTGCCAGCGCAAAGAGCAAGGGGGACAGGGGACACCCCTGTCTCGTCCCCCGGTGCAGCCGAAAGTACTCCGACTTCCTCTTATTCGTGGCTACACTCGCCATCGGGGCCTCATAAAGCAACCTCACCCAACTGACAAACCCCTCCCCAAACCCAAACCTTTCCAACACCTCCCACAGATACCTCCACTCGACCCTATCAAAGGCCTTCTCCGCGTCTAATGCCACCACTATCTCCGCCTCCCCTTCCGCAGCCGGCATCATAATGACATTCAGAAGCCTTCGTATGTTGGTATTCAACTGCCTTCCCTTTACAAACCCCGTCTGGTCCTCGTGAATGACTCCCGGCACACAATACTCTATCCTGGTAGCTAAGATCTTTGCCAACAACTTGGCGTCAACATAGGCGAGATCGGCCTATATGACCCACACTGCAGAGGGTCCTTGTCCCGCTTAAGGATCAAGGAAATCAGCGCCCGTGACATAGTTGGGGCAAAGCGCCCCCCTCCCTTGCCTCTTTACAAAGGTCCGAACTAACAGGGGGCCCAACATGTCCGCATGCCTTTTATAAAATTCAGCCGGAAACCCATCCGGCCCCAGTGCCTTCCCTGACTGCATGCTCCATATCCCTTTAACCAGCTCCTCCAGCTCAATCGGCGCCCCCAGTCCCTCCACCTGCCCCACCAATCTTACCCTCTCCCTCTGCTCTCCCCTCTCCCTATGGGTTTGGATGGAAATCAACTACCCTATAACCACCGCCTTCAATGCCTCCCAGACCGTCCCCACTCGAACCTCCCCGTTATCGTTGACCTCAAGGTGCCTCTCGATACACTCCCGAACCCTCCCGGCCACCTCCTCGTCTGCCAACAGCCCCACCGCCAAGCGCCAGAACGGATGCTGGTCCCTCTCCTCCCCCAGCCCGAGGTCCACCCAGTGCGGGGCATGATCTGAAATGGCTATGGCAGAGTATTCAGCATCTTCCACCCTCGAAACCAGTCCCCTGCTCAGGACAAAAAAATCAATCCTGGAATAGGCCTTATGCACATGGGAGAAAAACGAGTATTCCCTGGCCCTTGGCCTTGCAAACCACCAGGGATCCACCCCTCCCATCTGATCCATAAACCCCCTCAACACCTTAGCTGCCGCCGGCCTCCTGCCTGTCCGGGACCTGGATCGATCCAATGGGGGATCCAGCACCGTGTTGAAATCCCCCCATGATCAGCCTCCAGATCTGGAATGCGGCCTAACATGCGCCGCATAAACCCCGCATCGTCCCAGTTTGGAGCATAAACATTCACCAGCACCACCCGCTCCCCCTGCAGCTTACCACTCACCATCACATACCTCCCGCCACTGTCAGCCACCACATTTAACGCCTCAAACAGGATCTTTCCCACCAGGATCGCCACCCCCGGTTTGTCTCATCCAGCCCTGAATGGAATACTTGGCCCAGCCATCCCTTCCTCAGTCGAACCTGGTCCGCCACCTTCAGGTGCGTCTCCTGGAGCATGGCTACATCTGCCTTCAGCCCCTTCAAGTGCGTAAACACCCGGGCCCGCTTGACCGGCTCGTTCAGCCCCCTCACGTTCCAGGTTATCAGCCGGATCAGAGAGCTCCCGGCCCCCCTCCCCTGCCGACTAGCCATAACCCATCCCCTGCCCGCCACTGGCCAGCGCCCCCCGCTCGGCCTGTTCCCACGGCAGCAACTCCCACCCCCCCAAGGCTAGGACCCCTCCTAGCTACGCCCCCCCTTCCATAGCACTCCCGTGAGCCAGCTAACTTCTGCTGACCCCGGTGACTCCCGCCACACCTCCGACCCCTCCCCATGTGGGGCTACTCCTCCCCCTCTGTGCCCATCAGCAGACCCTCCACCCCTCCCCCCCCCGCTCTTGCACGGGAAAGTAACAACCAGCAAAGGCCCGCGCTTCTCAGCCCCGACCCCGCCCCTTTCACCCCGCAGCGCGGGAAACCAGAGGAAAGCCCGCGCTTTCGCCCTGCCCAACCCCGCCTCCTCTAGGGCAACTCCCATTGCCGGTCCCCACCGCCAGCTCCCCGCACTCCCAATGCACTTCCCTGCCCGAACCCGTCCACCAGACCCACACCAAAAGACACAAAGACACCATCCCACCCACCCTGAAGCCAACACACATCCCGCATGAAACAGAGAACCCTCCCTCCAAAAAAGACACAGTTGCATTTACATACAAGACCCCCATCCCTTACCCTCAGTTTGAGTCCAATTTTTCGGCCTGCACAAAGGCCCACATCTCCTCTGGGGACTCAAAATAATGGTGACAGTCCTTGTAGGTGACCCACAGACGCGCCGGCTGCAACAAGCCAAACTTCACACCCTGTTTATGGAGCACCACCTTCGTCCGGTTGTACCCGGCCCTCCGCTTAGCCACTTCCGCACTCCAGTCCTGGTAGATCCGCACTACCGTGTTCTCCCACCTGCTGCTCCGATCTTTCTTGGCCTACCGAAGCACGCACTCTCAGTCAACGAACCGGTGGAACTGCACCAGCACCGCCCGTGGCGGCTCATTCGGCTTGGGCCTCCTGGCCAGTATTCTCTGGGCCCCCTCCAGCCTCAGGGGCCCCTGGAAGGACCCAGCGGCCATCAGCGAGTTCAGTTAGATGACCACATAGGCCGCCAGGTCCTATCCCTCCAGCCCCTCCGTGAGGCCCAGGATCCGTAAATTCTTCCACCTCGACTTGTTGTCCAGCTCCTCGAACCGCTCCTGACACTTTTTGTGGAGCGCCTCGTGCATCTCCACCTTCCCCGCGAGGGCCGCGGTCTCTTCCTCCCTTTCGGAGGCTTGCTGCTGCAACTCCCGGATTGCGGCCCCCTGGGCTGTCTGAGTCTCCAGCAGCTTACCGGTGGTAGCCTTCAGCGACTCCAGCAGCTCCACCTTAAGATCCTGGAAGCAGCGCCGAATAGTCTCCTGCTGCTCCTCTGCCCACTGCCTCCACTCCTCGAGGGCTCCACCAGCCGTCATTTTGTTTTCTTTCCCCCGCTTTTCCAGAGGCGCTGCCACCGCTTTTCTGCTCACCCCACTCCTGGTCCGGACCATAGAACCCTGGGGATCTACTGCAGGCCCCTTCCCACGTCGGGATTCATCGAAAAAGCGCCGTTGGGGGCCCTGAAAAGAGCCCCAAAGTCCGTTTCTAGCGGGAGCTGCCGAACGTGCGGCTTAGCTCCACCTAGCCGCAACCGGAAGTCCCGAACCAGTGGAATATTGTTGAGGAAAAGTCACTCTTGTAATGTAGGAAGTGAGGAAACCAATTTGTGAACAGCAAGATCCCAGAAACAGCATTGTGAGAATGATGAAGTGTTCTGTTTTGATGATGTTGTTTGGGGCAGCACTGGTTAACACTATTGCTTCACAGCGCCAGGGTCCCAGGTTCGATTCCTGGCTCAGGCCACTGTCTGTACGGAGTCTGCACGTTCTCCCTGTGTCTGCGTGGGTCCTCAGATTACCTCCCACAAATCCCGAAAGACGTCCTTTTAGGTGAATTGGATATTCTGAATTCTCCCTCTGTGCACCCAAACAGGTGCTGCAGTGTGGCGACTAGGGGATTTTCACAATAACTTCTTTGCAATGTTAATGTAAGTCTACTTGTGAGAATAAGAAAGATTATTGATAAAGTCTATTGGGCAGGACACAGAGAAAATTATCTCCTCACATCATTTCTGATGGAGTTTCCGGAGGTCACTTTCAGACTAGTGATTCAACCATTCTACAGACTGTTCCTCTGGGTGGGGCTTCACCATCCAGTGGAGGATCAAGATTGTATTGACTCCCATCTGCATCAAATGTCTCCAGTTTGTGTCGACAATGAGGCTTCTTCTTGTGTTCAGTGTGGGAACACTGGATACCTGCAGCTGCTACATAACCCAGGCAGAGGGTTTGGTAATATTAATGGGAGTTGGGTAGTAAGTATAGTGTGTGATTTTGATTTCCATTTCTGTGCAAATTTTGAGGATTCTGAAATGTAAATCACTCCAAATAGTTTATGTGGAGGGTGTCAATAGTAAGGGATGAGTTTTTGCCTGAAGAATCTGGGTCATTGCCTGTGAGGCAGGATTGGATCTGGACCAGCAAACAGCAGGTCAGAATGACTTTGAAGGTGGATGGTAAGGGAGCAATCCCCACCCTCCCTCCAGCTTTGTTATCAGGGGAAGCCAGGGTCACCTTGTCTACACTGGGCAGCCCAGACTTTGTTGTATCTGTGGAAAATCGGACCTGTTCGGACATTGTTATTTACGTTATTTAGCGTAATTTACTCAATTCATTAACTTTGGTCCATTCCCATATATAACACACCACATCCCGACCGGAGGTGGGGGGGGGGGGGGGGGGGGGGCATGGACACACAACGTCAAATTGGGGACCCCAGAGGACAGCAAGGAACTCAAATGGGATTACAAAAGGTGGATGCTTTTGGAACTCCTCTTTGAGGTCCTGGTGCCTGGGGAAGCAGTCAAGTGGAAAATAAAGATGTTGTTCATCCTTAGAGGTGTTCAGAGGGTGGGAGAGACACAAGGAAATGGCCTGACTCGAGAAAAGCAAATCGAATCTGCTCCTGCTTCTGATCATCGGGGTCAATATCGAGGAGGGTCTCCAAGAGACGAAGGGTCAGCATGACTCGCTCTTTGCTGCAGAGGCTCCAAGATTATCATTCATTCCAGACTCTGCTCACGATTCATCTTCCACAGGTTACAGAGAGAGAGAGACAGAGTGAGACAGACAGAGAGGGAGAGAGAGACACAGAGAGAGACAGAGAGAGAGAGAGTGAGAGACAGAGACAGAGACAAAGAGTGTGAGAGAGTGAGAGTGAGAGTGAGAGTTAGAGACAGAGAGAGATAGAGAAAGAGAGAGTGTGTGTGAGAGAGAGAGAGAGAGAGCTCTGTGATCAACAGCCTGAAAGAAGAAGTCGGTTCAGTGACATCATCGCAGTCTGACATACTGAGGATCAGCAAATCCTTTTGAGCCAGATTGTGCGACATGAAGCCCACAGACAACACGACTCCATCCCCCACCCCGTCCTTACTGTCCTCTATCACAGAAACCTTAGATGACACGAGAAAATACACTGATTTTGGACGAGTTGACAAACCTGCCATCTCCTTGAGATTGCCCGGGCTATTGTACCCTAGGAACAGCCCGGAGGACCTTTAATGACAGAAGCAGCTTATTAAATACCCACGGTTGACCTGACGCTTATGCCACGTTTCTCCTTGACAAGTTTAATGAATGATTTAACACAGTAGTCACTAGAAACTGTGTATATTTGATATGAATTGGTTATTTTTAGAGTAATTTTAGATTCTAGGAGGACAAGAGCAGCAGATACCTGGACACACCACCACCTGGAAGTTCCCCTCTCAGCCACACACTGTGCTGACTTGGAAATATATCGCCATTCCTTCATTGTCACTGGGTCAAAATCCTGGAACTCTCTCCCTAACAGCACTGTAGGTGGACCTACACCACGTAGACTGCAGGGGTTTAAGAAAGTAACTCACCATCACTGTCTCCCACCCCTGCTTTCTCCCCACCCCCAGCTTATTTAGACCTTTCCCCTCCCAATTCCTCTATTCAGCCCATCGAGTCTGCACCAACCCTGGGTAAGAGCACCCAAATTAATCCCAGGCTTCCACCCTATCCCTGTAACCCAGTAACCAGACCTAACCTTTTGGACACTAAGTGACAATTTAGCATGGCCAATCCACCAAGCCTACACATCCCTGGACTGTGGGAGGAAACCAGAGCACCCGGAGGAAATCCACACAGACACGGGGAGAACGTGCAAACTCCACACTGACAGTCACTGACAGTCACCCGAGGCTGGAATTGAACCTGGAACCCTGGAGCTGTGAGGCAGCAGTGTTAACCACTGTGTCACCGTGCTGCGTGTTGATAGTTCAGTTAGTAGATGGAGGATAATGTGGGAAAAGGCAGGAAGAATATACAGACAATGTATTAATTACATGGAGAGGGTGAGGAAAAATTTATTTTTGGAGATTTTCTTGTGTTGGTTTTAAGTGAGGAACACCTGTGGGAAAGACCTTTGAGTTGACTGGAGATTGTAACATTTAAGGTTCAGAATGTCCCGAGGGTTGACACATTCAGATCCTGTCTCAGGGCAGCAGGCTGAACCCTGATGGGAGGTCACAGGTCAGCTCAAGGGTCAGTGAACAACATTTTGTGTTCAGTTGATTTTTGTTTAAGAAGCTGGGAGCAGCAGATATTGGCAGCAGCTCAGCTGAGGAGCTGGGACTGTGGGACCGACAGGGCCAGGGGTGAGGGGATGGGGGGAAGGAGATGCGGGGGTGGATCCAAGGAGCACAGGGAGTGGACCATCTCCATCTGGGACTGCACCAGAACAGACTGCTGCTGTGCCACCACCTTCTGTGTTTGTGTCACATCAGCCAGTGACTGTGCCATCTCCCTCTGGGACTGGGCCATCTCCCTCTGGGACTGGGCCATCTCCCTCTGGGACTGGGCCATCTCCCTCTGGGACTGGGCCATCTCCCTCTGGGGCTGGGCCATCTCCCTCTGGGACTGGGCCACCTCCCTCTGTGTCTCCGCCATGTTGGCCAGTGCCTGGGCAATGCTGCTGACGTTCCCAGCCATGGCCTGCTGTGACTGGGCCATGCTCAGGAACGCCGCTGCAATTTCCAGGTGACTCTGGGACATGGTCGTCTGTGAGGCAGCAAACCCTGTCCTGGGCCTCAGCCAGCGCCTGCACAGAATGCCCCAGGCCTTGGGCATCGCCGATCCATAGTCCAAACCATCGCCCCAATGCCTCCACTGCGGACGCCACCCATGGAGTGTTGGCCGGGGTGACAGGCATGGTCAGCACCACCTCCTGCTCCTGCTCGCGGTTGGACTCCTCCACCTGCGCCTGCAGGTGTTGGATGCTCACCGACATCCCCTCATGTAGTCCCTGGCTCTGTGACTGCATCTCCACTATCGATGGGACTGTCTGTTCCAGAAGCCCCAGACCCGACTGGACGGCAGCTAGTCCCTGGGGTCGGCTGCCCTCCGACCGGCTGCCCCCTCGGCTGCTCCTACCTCCACCTGCTGTACCGGGGCAGCTGTGTGCTGCACCAGAGAGAGTCCCAGGAGCCTCTTCACTAACATGGCCAACCGAGGTGAGTGTCTCTGGGATGGTGGAGGGTGTTGGAGACGCTGTGACGGGAAGTCATTGTCATCCTCCGACCCGAGCTCTGGGGTGTCCAGGGTCTCGGGCGGAGGGTTGGTGTCCGAGCTGCTCCCATCACTGCTCGGCTCCCGGGGGGGGGGGGGGGTTTGGTGGTCTCCGGCTGTGGCACTGACTGGGGCGGGGGACACCAGGTAGACCCATTCCATCCCCAGCAGGACCTCCAACACACCAGACAAAATGCATGAATAGACCGCGGGTCGGGGGGTGTGTGGTTGGGGGTGAGGGTGGCGTGGGGGTAGCAGTGAGGGTGGGGTGGGGGTGTGGTTGGGGGTGGGGGTGGGGTGGGGGCGGGGGTCAGGGTGCTGTGGGTTGGCGGTGAGGGTGGTGTGGGGGTGTGGTTGGGGGTGAGGGTGGTGTGGGGGTTTGGGTGCGGGTGGGGGTGGCAGTGGGGGTGGTGTTCACACAGGTGTCATGGATCTGCAACTCAGTGGGGTCTCACTTCCTCGCCCGTGGCTGCACTCCACCACGAGGACCGCCCTTTCCTCGGGCCGCTGGCCACTACCAGGGCCCTCTGCTCTGCCCTGGTGAGGGGCCACAGATCTCATGGTTCCCCTCCTGTCCTCGCCCGCTCCCGGCCTTTTTGTGTGGCCTTCTCCTGGGTTGGGGGGGTGAGGGGCAGGGTTAATGCCAGGGGCACAGTGCTGCCTACTCACCCTGGCCACCCTGAGGAGGTTGTGCAGTTTTTTCTGCACAGCCGGCCGGTCCGGACTATGTTGCCCCCGGAGCTGACCGTCTCTGCCACCTGCGCCCAGCACGACGAATGGCGGTGGCTGGCAGCCTTCTTCCCGTGCCGGGGTAGAGGGTCACCCTACTCTCCTCCACGGTATCCAACAGGGTCTCGAGGTCTGCGTCCGTGAACCTTGGTGCTGCTCCCCTTACAGCCATCTTGTTGGCTGGGATGGTGTGTGTCGGGGTGGGGGGGGAGAATTGTTTCTGTGCGGCTGCAGCTTGTCAGCCTCCTGAGTGTCAATCACGGAGCCGGCCAATCCTACACCGTTTTCCATTAGAATCGATTGTGTTCCACGTGGTGCCGGTGCGACCCCCTTAATAGCAGCAGAATCGGTGCGGGTGTGGCGCCGATTGTTCTGTCGTGAAAGCCCACGGATTCTCCGTTGGTGTCAACACTTAGGGCGGGATTCTACATTGCCCGACGCCGATATATAAATCATATGATCATATGAAATCAGTGGCGGTGCCTGTTTTCGGATGCTCGGCCCCCTCCAAAGCGACGTTATCGATGAGTACGCCGCACGCCGTTGGCACGGCCTCAGGACTTCACCCTAAGTCCCTCCCCCGATACTCTGTCCCCGATGGACCGATTCCCAACTGCGTGGGCCACGTGTGCTCTGAGGTATCGTCAACCTCGTGTTGTGGCTGCGGACTGTGTCCAGTGCCGTCACGTTCGTGGGGAGGGAGCCGTCCCGCTGGCCGGGGGAGGCGTCAGCGGGGCTGGTGCAAGGGTGGCGGGGCGGGGGGGGGGGGGGGGGGGGGGGATGTGCAGGAGTGCACTAACTGGTACTCCAGGTCCGCGCATGTTGTACGGCGCGACTTACTGCAGGTCATCGCCGGGCAGATGCGTGGCCACGGACCTGGCAATTCTCCGGGTGTTTATACCGGGAAGGCCGAGCGTGGCACGACTGCTAACCCCTCACCGGGGCGGAGTATCGGTGCTGGGGTTTCGCCGAGTTTTTCATCATAACACTACACACTTCCTCCGGACTTGGCCTCAAAATCGGAGAATCCAGCCCTTAGTCTCAGAATCAGAGAATCCAGCCCAGGGTTTTTGGTGTGTTACAGCAAAGTTCTCTTGTTAATGATGTTTCCCTATTGTTTTATGTGAGAGTATAAGATAGCGAGTATTGACTGTTTGCTTTCATGACCCATGAATAGCAAATTGCTTTTGGTGATTTCAAATCCTGGAATCTTCTGACTTTATTCTCTTACTAGGTCAACTAACAAAAAGGTTTAATGGTCCTCAACCAAAAAATAACCAAATTTGGGGGTTATTGTTCCGGACTGTTATGAATTTGGGGATCTGCTCTGGTATTGGGTCAGGAGAAACTGCAGACCTGCAAATGGATCTGGGTGTCCTGGTGCAAGATTTACAAAAAGTTAGTCCACAGATACAGCAAGTGATTAGGAAAGTAAATGAGATGTTGTTATTTATTGCAATAAAATATGAAAATATACAATTATTGCTGCAGCTATCCTTAATGTGGTCACATCTGGAGCAGTTCAGTGAAGGTTCACTCGCCTGATTCCTGGGATGAAGGGGTTATCTTATGATGAAAGGTTGAGCAGGTTGGGCTGATACCCTTTGGGGTTTAGGAGAATGAGAGGTGATCTTATTGAAACATATAAAACGCTGAGGTGATACACCACAAGCCCGATGGTGACGGCGGCACTGAGGGTCTGGGGTCAGTGGAGGGGGCCTCAGTTTGGACCCCGTTACGGAACAATCATAGATTTGCTCCGGGCAAGATAAACGGGGGGTTTCAAAGCTGGCACAGGGCAGGCATTAGAAGGATGGGAGACGTGTTTATCGATGGGACTTTCCCTAGCTTGGAGACACAGAAGGAGAAATTCAGGCTGCCCCCTGGAAACGCCTTCAGATACCTCCAAGTCCACGACTTTCTCAAAAAACAGGTGGGGACATTTCAGCTGCTACCCCCGCGTAGGAATCAGGACAGGGTCGTGTCTGGCATCTGGGTAGGAGAGGGGAAGGTGACGGACATGTACCAAGAACTGCAGGAGGCGGAGGAAGCCCCAGTGGAGGAACTGAAGGGCATGTGGGAGGAGGGGCTGGGTGAGGAGCTAGATAAGGGCCTGTGGGCTGATGCCCTGGGCAGGGTAAATTCCTCCTCATCATGTGCCAGGCTCAGCTTAATTCAGTTTAAGGTGGTGCAACGGGCTCACATGACGACGGCGAGAATGAGTAAGTTCTTTGGGGTGGAGGACAGTTGTGTGAGGTGTTCAGGGAGTCCAGCGAACCACGTCCATATGTTCTGGGCATGCCCGGCACTTAAAGAATTCTGGCAGGCCTTTGCGAGGGCTATGTCCAGGGTTTTGGACACGCGGGTGAAGCCGAGTCCAGTAATAGCGATCTTTTGGGTGTCAGAGGATCCGGGAGTGCAGGAAGCGAAAGAGGCCGAGGTGTTGCCCTTTGCCTCCCTGGTAGCCCGGAGACGGATCTTGTTAATCTGGAGAGACTCAAAACCCCCGAATGTGGAGTCCTGGGTTAGCGATATGGCTGGGTTTCTCAGCCTGGAGCGGATAATCTCGAAGTGTAAGTTTGCTTGTGTGTGTCGGTTGGACACCTTCAGATGGCAGAATCCAGCAGAAGGCTCTGCACCTTCAACATGCCTTTTAACAGATTCTGCTACAGCCGAATACCATTTGGCATAATCTTGGCATCAGAGATATTCCATTGCATCAAGGAACAGATGATGGAAGGAATAGAAGGGGTTTGTGTCTACATTGATGATATCATAATCTGGTCCATGACATCAGAAGAACATGTGTCGCGACCCAAGAAAGTATTCTGATGCATACATGAACATGGCCTCAAGCTAAACAGGTCCAAGTGCTGTTTTTGGACATCCACGCTGAATTTCCTGGGCGGTCAGATTTCACAACACAGTGTGCGCCCGGATACAGACAAAGTCAAAGCCATAGAGGAAATGATAGTCCCCGAGGACAAGAAGGCAGTACTGCAAGTTCTTGGCAAGTTCATCCCGAATTTGGCCACACATACCACAGCGCAACCTGGTGAAAAAATCAACTGCCTTTGAGTGGAAGACGGAGCACCGAACAGAGTGGCTGGAGCTGAAAGCCAAGCTCACCATGCACCCATCCTGGCCTTCCGAGACCCAGACCGGAAGACCAAGATATCCACAGATGCGAGTCAGGATGGCATTGGGGCGGTGTTGCTTCAAAGAGACGACACGTCTTCCTGGGTACCAGCAGCATACGCGTCACGGGCAATGACACCCACTGAGACCAGATATGCGCAGATTGAGAAGGCGTCTTCTCACCGGCATCCTCAAATTTCATGATTATGTCTACGGCCTGCCGACATTCACTGTCGAGACGGATGGTCCACATCATCCAAAAGGACCTGAACGACATGACACCTCGCCTGCAGAGAATCCTGCTCAAACTCCAGAGGTATGATTTCAATTTGCCGTACACACCTGGCAAGGAGCTCATCATCGCCGATGCATCGTCCCGCTCCGTCAACTCACCCAGTGACCCACTGGAGATCATCCAGCTCATTGAATCGCAGGTGCAACTGTGTTCAAGCACTCTCCCGGCAACAGATGAGAAGATTATTCTCACCCGAGCAGAGAGGGCCAAAGACCCCCTTGTTGCAGCGAGTCATCCACAACCTCAACAATGGCTGGCAGAAAGGGTAATGCCCTCAATTCTACAATGTCAAGGACGACCTGACACTGATCGACGGCATCCTGCTCAAAATGGACAGGATAGTCATCCCGCTACATCTCCAGAGCATGGCGCTGCGGCAGATTCATGAGGGACACCTGGGCGTAGAAAAGTGCAGACGCAGGGCCTGGCAAGCTGTCTACTGGCCCGGCATCAACCAGGACATGACGGACATGGTCCTCAACTACGAAACCTCTCAGAGGTTCATCCAGCATAGAGCAAGGAGACGCTCCAACCACATGACCTAGAGACCTCTCCGTGGTCCAAGGTTAGCATTGACTTATTCCATGCGAATGCTGCGACTACATCTTAATCATCAATTATTTTTTGAATTATCCTGAGGTGCTGAAGCTGCCATACCTCACCTCACGGACTGTCATCAAAGCGTGTAAAGAAACATTCTCACGGCATGGCATCCCAAACACCATCATGAGCGACAATGGCCCGTGCTTCCACAGTCGTGAATGGTCCACGTTTTCCAAGAGCTACAATTTCAGCATGTCACCTCCAGTCCGCACTATCCGCAGTCCAATGGCAAAGTTAAACAGCTCACCCACAAGGCCTTGGACTCTGCTTCTGACATACACCTTGCACTATTGGTGTACCGGGCGACACCCTTGTCCACTGGCATGTCGACAGTTCAACTGCTGATGAACTGGGACCTGCGGACGACGCTTCCAGCCATACACCTGCCCAACCCTGATCACCTCCCGGTGTTGCACTCACACCCTGCCTCTTTCCACAGACCGACATCAAAGAGTGAGACAGGGTGATCAACAGCATCACACCCCAGCACGTGGCTTAGAGCAAGCTAGTACATCTTAGGCTGAGTTACTAGAGAGTCAAACTCATTTGAGAACTGTGTCAATAGTTCAATAAACACGTTGAACTCATTTCAAAGTCTGGAGCATCCTTTAGTTAAGACTGCATCAAATCACGGGCAGCACGGTAGCATTGTGGATAGCACAATTGCTTCACAGCTCCAGGGTCCCAGGTTCGATTCCGGCTTGGGTCACTGTCTGTGCGGAGTCTGCACATCCTCCCCATGTGTGAGTGGGTTTCCTCCGGGTGCTCCGGTTTTCTCCCACAGTCCAAAGATTTGCAGGTTAGGTGGATTGGCCATGATAAATTGCCCTTAGTGTCCAAAATTACACATAGTGTTGGGAGGGGTTACTGGGTTATGGGATAGGTGTTGACCATGCGTAGGGTACTCTTTCCAAGTGCTGGTGCAGACTCGATGGCCCGAATGGCCTCCTTCTGTACTGTAAATTCTATGATAATCTATGAAATAGCAGCCTGTGTTAGCCGAAGTAGTTTAACACAACACTTGTCACTTCCTGTTCTCCCTGCTACACCCTCTATTTCTCAACCCTCTCCCAATCTCTCTGTAATCCGGCTTCCACACTCTCAAACCCTCCAGCTTTCCGTTACCCACTTCTGCCTCACTTTCACTCCATTCTCACACTCCCTCTCTCCTTTCCTGTTCTCTCCCTTCCCCCACTCCCTGGCTCTACTGCTCTGATTCCTCTCCTCTGAACCTGACCCCTCCGCCCCCTCACCATTCTCTTCCTCACCTACCCCATTTGTCCCTCTCTACCCCTTCCTCTCTCTTCCCTCCCCCCTCCCTCTCTAACTCACTGTGTTATTTTAACTTTCCCCAGCTCCAGCCTCTCTGATTCTGGATCTGAACACAGCGAATCCCCGGCTCATCCTGTCTGAGGACCGGACCAGTGTGAGACTCGGAGACAAACTGCAGCCGCTCCCTGACACCTCGGAGAGGTTTGATTTCTGGGAATGTGTCCTGGGATCAGAAGGATTCACATCAGGGAGTTCTTACTGGGAGGTGGAGGTGGGGGGTGAGATTTGGTGGTGTCTGGGAGTGGCCCGAGAGTCTGTGAACAGGAAAGGGGGAATCTCCCTGAACCCTGAGTCTGGATTCTGGATTTTGGGGTTGTTTCCCGGAATTGGTTATTTTGCCGGCACCTCCCCTTCATGGACCCCCCTCACCCTGAATGTGATTCCCGGGAAGATCGGGGTTTTCCTGGACTATGAGGGGGGACAGGTGTCATTTTACAATGTGGACAACATGTCCCATCTCCACACTTTCACCCCCATTTTCACTGAGAGGATCTTTCCCATCTTCTTTCCGGGATTGAATATTGACAGGAAAACTTCTGCCCCGCTGACAATCTGTGGGATTAAAGATCACTAACAGATCCATCCCATAATTTCACACCATCTCCCTGCCTCCTGCCAGCTGCAAACTGCTGGGTGTGGGTCTCAGTCACAGGGGGTTCAGATCCAGAGTCAGAGAGGCTGGAGCTGGGGAAAGTTAAAATAACACAGTCAGTGATTTAGATGGTTCCTGAGCTCAGGGTGATTACAGCTGAGTGACAATAATGTTTTGGTGATTTTGTTTTTCGTTTCCTTACTCGATGAGGAGCAACAAACACGCGGTAACTTTTCCAGTGACTCCTGTAAAATAGATTAAAATCCCCAAGATAATAGAGAATAATCAAAGCGCAGAGACGATGGAGAATTAAAACACAGACAGAAATAAACTCAGGGTCTCAGAGACTCCAGGTGGGAAATTGAACGTTAAGAGGGGCAGGGAAGAGGAACTAGGGTGAGATTGATCACCAATGGCAAGGAAATGACAAAGGAGAAAATCCAAGAGCAGGAAAATTAAATAATACCCAGGGATGTACAAAGGAAATTCAAAATCAAATAGAAGCAAATTGGACAGGGAACAGGCAGGAGAATCAGAAACACTCACAAACCAGGGGTTGGAAATGAACATGACATTTGACAGCCTGGAGTGTTTATAGGTGTGGAGAGAGAAACCAGGTTAACATTCCGGGTATAAACCCTGTATGGGAACTGGGAACTGAAAGATCAGCAAGGACCTCTGTAGGATTGGGGGAAAGAAGGAGGGAGAGAGAAGAAACAAATAGAAGTCCAATTGTAGAGAGAAACTTACTGGGTAGAATGAGCTGTGAACTGCAGGAAGTCGGTGACCTTCATGCCTGTAATGTTGCTCCACAGGTGGAAGGTGGCGATAGAACACCGTGTTTGAGATGAATCAGTTCAGTGATTCTCAAACTGGGGTCGGGGAGTTTTTCCAGGGGAGCCAATAAATAATTTCTCCAGAGAGAAAGGGAGAGATAAATAAATGCAAGAGGTCCCCGGGGGTGACCCGAATGAATATCAACTGTTCCGCTTTGTATAAATTCACAGGAGTTAGTGTTAGTTCTGCATTGAGCTGCTGTCAATATTTCCACCCCAAACCTCCCGAATCCTCTCCCTTCTTCACGGTGATGGACATTTCACTGTCATGGTTGTCAGCGGTGAGTCTCACATTGACTTTCAGTAGGAGGGGAGGGGAGGGGAGGTGGGAGACCAGCTGCTGCTGTGATGGGTTACGGGTGGATACGTGGGTTTGAGTAGGGTGATCATTGCTCGGCACAACATCGAGGGCCGAAGGGCCTGTACTGTTCTATGTTCTATGTTATCGAGCTGCCCGGGCTGCTGAGTATTACCATCATTCTCTGTTTATATTAATATCCATTTGGTTTGTTTCTTGTAATCGTGATAAATCTGTCAGTTTGACTCACTTCAAATTCTCACCGTGTTTCAATAATGTAACTTCCTTGTGTGATTAAATAACACTGACAAACTGGACTGGGTTAGTACAGGTCTGAAAATATTGTCCAGAATGTCATGTTCCAGTGGGTAATCTATAATACAATTGGAATAAAGGAAAATCGGGTTTCCGGGAGTTTTTATTTTACATTAATACAGGAAGCTGCCTTGAGACAGTTTAAAGATGTAAATGATGTGACACTGCTGTGAACACTGATCTGACAGTCTGTCTGTATTGGCCATGATGTGTGAACTGATGGGGTTTGTGAGACATTAACAGATTATGTTTCACCAGATGAAAAACAGTTCAGTTGCTGCACTAGAATGTTAGTGGAGTCTCAGTTATCATTTATGTCTGGTTTGTCTGCTTTGTCTCATCACTGTCCACATCAGAGGAATAATCTTTAACTCACTAGTATGTAATTACCTGTTTTATCAAAACATTATGAATGTTTTCTGTAAATGGAACCTATTCATTTTATGATTATTATATAGAATTATAATTTACACTGGGGGATCCATGATTACATTTGTAAAATGATTCCTTAAACAAAACAATCTGAGAACCACTGGAATAGAAACAGTTTTTATATCAAGTTGACATCGTTCATCATTAAATCCAAGAAGCAGAAATTCAACATGTTGTTTGTCTGTTACTGAGTCAGGGAGGCGGGTTTCCGGGGAATGTGGAAGCGGATTGGCCAGTGTCCCGTCACTCAGAGTGATGGAGCCGGCTTCCGGACACGATGGAAGCGGATTAGTTGGAGCTCCTGTCACTCAGTAAGTGAGGAGGGTTTCTGCGGATATGAGAAGCCCATTGGTCAAACGGCCTGTCGCTCAGAGGGAGGGACGCGGGTCGATGATTGAGGAAGTGGATTGGCCGGAGCCCCTGTCACCCAGCGTGAGAGAGGCGGGTTTCCGGTTAATTAGGAGCGGATTGGCCGGAGCCCCTGTCACTCAGAGTGATGACGGCCTGTTGCTGGCAGCAGAGGTCAGTGTGAGGCACAGCCTGAAGGCCCCACCCAGCAAGAGCGGTTACTGGGAGATCAGATTGGGAGCCGACAATGGGAGAAGGAGGAATTGTCCACCCGGTAACAGGCACAGGTAAGAGGGGCTTCCTTTTCATTGAGGCTGTGTGGGGGTGGGGAAGGGGGAATGTCTTTCTCACAACACCTGAATCATAAAGAACACATTCTTTAGGAGTTTTCACTGCCCTGAACTGTACAGAATATTGTGTCAGAACAATTCAGTGTCTTTTACACTCATGGAGTTTGAGGCAAAATTCTCTTTTAAAACAAATGAAGAAATACAATGGACAGAATTAGCCTGAGAAAGTGGATTCAAATTATTTGCTGTTGGTTGTTCAACCTCCACTCAAGGCTCTATGTCTGTGACATGAAACTCAAATTTAAAAACAAGTTTGATTTGAGCCCCTAGTTTAAGTTACCCTCAGTGTCCCTAGTTTGAAACATTTAGCTGGGATCCCCACTCCTAATAGTGATCCAGTGTCTTGCTGTCAAGTGCACTGTTATGGACTTAAAGGTAAAGCTTGGTGTTCAGAAAGAGTGCCCCACCTCCCCACGGCACTAACGTTGCAGCCAGCACATGCTCTCTCTGTGCATGGAAGCCCAAAATATCAACTGTAGCTTCTTCCTACAAGCCTGCAATTCTGCTGTGTGATTGATTGAGAATTGACGGTCCACCTCTAACATGATGGTCCACCTCTAACATGACATCTGCCAACGACCGCTATCCTCCACCTTTAGGGGCTGGTTTAGCTCACTCAGCTAAATCGCTGGCTTTTAAAGCAGACCAAGTAGGCCAGCAGCACGGTTCGATTCGCGTACCAGCCTTCCCGGACATGCGCCGGAATGTGGCGACTAGGGGCTTTTCACAGTAACTTAATTGAAGCTGACTTGTGACAATAAGCGATTTTCATTTTTCATTTTTTCATAAAGGCGATAACCTCCCCTCTAACGATCATTCAGTGTATCCCATAGCGTAGATGGGGAAATCGCTTCACTCCTATTAAAGCTCAGATATTCCTCGGTGACAGGGAAAACAGAGAGTTGTGATCAAGAGCTTTTTTTTAAGGTTTGGAGGAAGGTTTTTGTGGAGATCTCCAGGGGTCTGTGTTGGGACCCTTGCTCTTTCTGATATATTTGTTAACGACCGAGACACAAGTGTCCAAGGCTTGATTTCATAATTTAGAGATGACACAAACATTTGAATCATTGCCGACTGTGATGAGGATAGTCTTGAACTTCAAAAGGAACATTGACACGTTGGATTGGGCAGACAAGTGGCAAATTAAGTTCAATTCAGAGAAGTGTGAAGTGATTCACCAATGAACTGGTGAACTGGTCCATGTAAGTAATTGATTGAAGCTGCCAGGACATGTTTGAAAGAGCAGTTCAGAAATTATTTTGAAATCAAAAAGTTCTAAACGGGGGGCAGGCCGACTTTAATAAGATCAGAAATTATTTGGTCAGAGTGGATTTGGACTGGACACATTTAGATTAATCTGTGACTGAACAGCGGAATACATTCAAGAAGGAAATAGGGAGAGTGCAGGGCCAACATGTTCCAACAAAGAAAAAGGGTGGAACCAACAAATCCAGTGAATAATTGTACCACATTGACAAATCCAGTGAACCCCGGATCGTGAGGGATGTACGGCCTTGGGTAAAAAGAAAAAGGGAGGCTTATGGTAGATAGCGAGAGCTCAGAACAGCAGAAGTCCTCAAGACATGTAGAATGTGCAAGTGGGAACTTTATAAGTGAGAGAATATGAAAGGATGGTGGCAGGTAAAATAAAGGAAAATCATTAGTTGCTTACAACTCCATTAAGGATACAAGGGTAAATCGGGCCCATTAAGGCCCAGAATTGTAATTTGGGTGTGGAGCGGGAGGACATAGGTAGGGTTCTAAATGAAAACTTTGTGTCAGTGTTTGCTAGTGAAAGTGACATTGTGGGTACAGAAATCAGGGAGAACGACTGTGATTAAAATCAAAGAAGTTGACATAGATTCTGAGTGGTCTGGCAGACTTATAAATTGGCAAATATCCGGAGCCGGATGAAATGTATCACAGACTTTTGAATGAGGCAAGGGAGGAAATAGGGGCGTTGGCAATAATTTTCAATTCTGCTCTGGCAGAAGGAGAGGTGCCAGAGGACTGGAGGATAGTCAATGTGGTCCCATTATTCACCAAGGGAGGAATGGATAAACCAGGAAACTACAGACCAGCCAGTCTAACATATTGGAGGTAATTCTTGAGAGACAGAATTAATCTGTATTTGGAGAGGTAGGAATTTATCAAGAAAGTCAGCATGTTAAGGGGAGTTCATGTCTGACCAATTTGACTGAAATTTTCGTAGAGGGCAATACATTTGATGTAATCTACTTGGACTTCAGCAAGGACTTTGATAAGATTCCACATGGGAGACTGATCCCGAAGGTAGGAACCCATGGGATCCAAGGAAATTTGGCAATTTTTATCCTGAATTGGCTGAGAGGCAGGAAGCAGAGGATGATGGGCGAGGGGTATTTTCCTGACTGGAAGCCTGTGTCCAGTAGGGTCTGAAGGGATCAGTGTTGGGGCCCTTGCTGTTTGTGGTTTACAGATAGATTCAGACTTGAATGTAGGAGGGTTGATCAGTAAGTTTGCGGATGATAGGGAAATTAGTGGGGCAGTAATTAGTGAGAAGGATAGCCTTAGATTACAGGAGGATATAGATGGTCTGGTCAGATGGGCTGATAAGTGGCAAATGGAGTTCAATCCGGATAAGTGTGAGGTGATGCACTTGGGGAGAACAAACAAGGCAAGGGAATACAGGATAAATGGCAGGACCCTGGGAAGTACTGAGGATCAGAGGGCCCTTGTGTGCATGTACACCGGTTTCTTAAGGTAGGTGGATACAGTGGTTAAGAAGGCATATGGTATATTTGCCTTTATTAGCTGAGGTGTAGAGCACCTCAGGACCCATTTTTTCCCAAGGACCCATTTTTAACAACCGGCCAACCTTCGCGACCCATGCCGGCTGACCTTCGCAGCCCACCATTTTCTTTTCTCTTTCATGCGAGAAGTGAGCCTGCTCGGTCTCATTTACTTGTTTACTGCTGACAAAATGGAGGAATTGCGCTCAAAGCATGTGACATCGACGTTCGGTGGGGGGGTGACCTGCTGTCTGCCTCCCTTCAGGCATGAAGATTACATTGAATTGAAAAAAAATTCTTCTCCTGCGTCTCACTGTAGGCACAGTGGTTAGCATTGCTGCCTCACAGCTCGGGCTCAATTTCCCCCTCTGGTGACTGTCTATCTGGAGTTTGCTCTTTCTCCCTGAGTCTGCGTGGGTTTCCTCCGGGTACTCCGGTTTCCTCCCACAGTCCAAAGAGGTGCAGATTAGGTGGATTGGCCATGATAAATTGCCCTTGGTGTCCAAAGATTAGTTACGGTTATGGGAATAGAGTGGGGGCTTGGGTTTAAGATTACGTGGGGTGCTGTTTCCAAGGGACGGTGCAGACTCAGGCCGAATGGCCTCCTTACGCACTGTAAATTCAGTGGAATGTGAAGATACAAAATGATTCAAACGTGTTTTACGAAGAAATGATGGATCAGGTGAAGGGAGATTGAGGAACAGGTTCTCGTATCTCATTACATGCTGCAGAAACCCGTGTGACATAGGAAATATCTGTGAACAGGCTGCAAAATCTTGACTGTTAGATAAGCAGATATATGCCCATTTACGTTTTGGCACACTTGATTTGAATTCTGAAGCTCGTTGTTCCAAATATTAACCTCTAATTTTTCAAACATGGTAATGGAAGAAATCCAAGGGAGAGATAGGATTTTTCTCCTGCCTCATTGTTCAAGTTTTCAATTGATATTGATCATACTGATAATGATTAAAACAATATTGGCTCCAGCTTAATTTACTTTCCACATTTACAATATTAATAGCCCGTGTCCAACAATCCAAAAACCCAGGATAAGGGCCGGGATTCTCCGACCCCACTCCCCCCGCTGAGACGCTGTTTTTTGGACAGCGGTGGAATTCCCACCATGCCGTTCGGGGGCCGTTGATTCTCCGGGCCGCGATGGACCGAGTGGCCGTGTAGTTTTGGCCGGTCCCGCTGGTGTGAATTCCTCACCTCACGCACGGCAGGACCTGGCAGGTGAGCATGCGAGGGCGGTCCTGGGGGGATCCGACCCCGGGGGGTCCCCCACGGGCGCCTTGTCCGCGATCGGAGCCTACCGATCCTGCGGGCAGACTGTTTCCGTGGGGGCCTTCGTTCCTCCATGCCGGCCCCAGGCAATATGGCAGAGCCCTACAGGGGCCCGGCGCGGAGAAGAGAACCCCTGCGTATGTGCGGAAATACTTAGGCTGACTTTTGCATGTGCGGAAATACGCCGGCCGGTCTGCGCATGCATAGAAATACGCCGGCCGGTCCGCGCTTGCACGAGATCATGCCTGCACTTCGGCGGTGGCTGGAGCAGCGGGGATGACTCTGGCAGCAACCTAACCCCCTAGAAAGGTGAGAATTCCTCAACTTGGGGGGCCATTGACACCGGAGTCGTTGGCGCCGGTTTTCCCGCCGACGTGGGGACATAGCCCCATTTTCACAGAACCCTGCCCAAGGTGTGTAAAACAGTTCGGGTCACTGTGCCGCACAGCAGACTCGCAGCAGATCCATTTAGAAACATCTTTGCCAAAACTGTGGGTGTGCTCCGTGGGCAATAACTACAGCCTTGAGTCAGCAACTTAACGTCCATCCAGGACTGCGATACAATCTATTTTAACAATAACGGCACTCTATTTGTAGAACTCGAATTTGAATTCCAGTCTGCTATGTCTGTACAAAAGCCGCAATGGAACATTTTAAAACTACCTCAGTGAGTCCGTTTTCATTCTGTGTTTCATTATAAATACTGGTGACACATTTGAAGTGTCTGTTAATCAGATGCAAGATACTCGAAATATGTCTCTGCTGTGATTATAGTTGGAAAGCTAATTCCCTATTTTTTTCTTCATATATTTAGAGTACCCAATTCATTTTTTTCCAATTAAGGGGCAATTTAGCTTGGCCATTCCACCTAGCTTGCACATCTTTGAGTGGTTTGGGGGCGAAACCCACGCAAACACGGGGAGAATGTGGAAACTCCACACAGACAGTGACCCAGAGCCGGGATTGAACCTGGGACCTCGGTGCCGTGAGGCTGCAGGGCTAACCCACTGCGCCACCGTGTTGCCCCTTCTAATTCCCTATTTGAAGACAAGATATCATTCCACAAGATGTCTGATCTTAACTTGCCAAAAACATCAATATCAATGCAGGGACGATGGTCGGTGCTTGTTATTGATAGTTGGAGATTAAAAGGTTTAACTGGAGAGACTCATTGGAAATAGCGAGGAACTGAACCCAGTAATCGACATAAAGACTCAGCAGAAATCACCAAGGTGTGGAAAGGGATGAAGGAACAATTCTGGAAATGTCACAAAACACTGCCTGGGACACAGGAAAAGTGAAAATGTGGGATGGGTTTGAGCAAAATTAGTCACCACATGACAAACGTGAAATATAAACACTGCAGAGAAATACTAATTTAACACAACATGGTTTATTTGAAATCATTTCTGAGCCTATGACGCAACAGAATTCACAAAGCAAATGCCGTCATTTTGAAGGCCGCTTGCAGCCGGCATTGTTAAAAGCCGGCTGCTGCGGCTGTTGCAAATTTGTGACGGACGGCTCGGCGACTGACCCGAAACCACCCGCGGGTCACCACCCCGACTTTGAAAATACCCGGTGGAGAGTTTAAGAGCAGGGAGGTTATGCTGGAACTGTATAAATGTTGATTAGGCCACAGTTAGAGTATTGTGTGCAGTTCTGGAATCCACATTGCAGAAGGGATGTGATCGCACTGGAAAGGGTGCAGAGGAGATTTACCAGCCTGTTGCCTGGGCTGGAGAGTTTTAGCTACGAAGAGAGATTGGATAGACTGGGGTTGTTTTCCTTGGAATGGAGGGGACTGAGGGGGAACGTAACTGAGATGTATAAAATAATGAAGGGGATGGGTGGAGTGGACAGGAGCACACTTTTCCATGGTTGAGGGATCAGTGACCAGGGGCTTTAAGGTAATTGGCAGAAGGTTCAAAGGGGATGTGAGGAAAACCTTTCCACCCAGAGGGTGGTGCGAGTCTGGAACTCACTGCCTGAAAACGTGGTGGAGGCAGAGACCCTCATAACATTGAAAAAGTATTCAGATGTGCAGTTGTGATGCCAACAGCAATGTCGACACAAGGAGAACACTCGGGACCCTGTTAACCGTGTTCACGTCAGTGGTGAGCTGTTAACGGAGCTTCTTGAAGTTGTAGCTTATAAAATTCACCAGTGATCGACTGTGGGAGAGGACAGACTATCTTCACTGGTCATCCTGACGGTGGGAAATGATGTGACTCCAGTATCTTGGCGAACAAGGTTTCATTTTTATCATTATCGTTATTTATTAGTTCAGTGTTTACTGTTTAGATTATTTCCCACTTAGCTGCAATGTTATTCTTATTCTTTATAATTTAGATAAACTTCTGAGATTAGTTTTATTTCTGAAACATTCACTAAATATTCCTACAAACGTCAAAATACAAATTTCTCTTGAAAGAACAGCAGCGGGAGGTATTTAACCCTCAAACCTGTTCTGTCTTTCAGTGAGACATTGGCTGAGCTACGATCTAACTCCAGATACTCGCCTTTCCCATTAACCTTTGCTTGACAAACATCTCTCTATCTCAGATTTGAAACTCGGTTCGATCCAGCATCAGTTGCCATCTGGGGAAGAGAGTTGCAGACTTCTACCGCCCTCTTTAACTTGAAGTATTTCCTCATTTCACTCCTGTGAGGTCTGGCTCTCATTTCCAGAATAATCTCCATCATTTCTTACTTTAACAATTCTAACAACACCAGGTTAAAGTCCAACAGGTTTGTTTCAAATCACCCGGAGCACTGCTGCTGGGAGCACTGTTCCGAAAGCTAGTGATTTGAATCAAACCTTTTGGACTTTAACCTGATGTTGTAAGACTTCTTACTGTGCTCACCGCAGTCCAATGCTGGCATCTCCACATCATTTCTTACTTTGTCATTTACTCCTTCCTGCTCCTCCAGTGCCTTTTGTCATTTATCTTCAATGTGCACAGACCTGTCTTCAGGTAACTAATTCCCACACATCACTACCCACAGCCAGAATCAGCCTGCACCTTCCCAACTCCATCTTTATCCTAACCACGTTCTCTGGGATCTGAATTCCACCTTCTCCGTGACTGGGTCTCTGCATTGGCTATCAGTGTTTGATTTAATGCAATTATGGGACAGGCTCAAGGGGCTGAATGGCCTCCTGAAAGTTCCTGTACACATTACTGTGCCTTTATCACTGGCTTTACAAGTGTTCTTCCTGGTGTCAGTACATCCTCTATTATTTTCTGTGTTTGGTTTTCCCCGGCACTTATTTCTGTTTCTTGCTGACCCTGTGCCTGTCGGTAAAAATCTCTGTCACAGTTCTCCAGTGATTCACCCTCAATATTGAGCACCAGCCCGTCCACTTCACTGACCCTTTACTCGATTATTCCCGTGTTATTTACTCGCCTTTTCTAATTAGCTTTTCAATCGCTTCCTTCCATTAATTCACATCCACTCCTGTCTTAATATCCAAAAGTTCCCCTTCAGCTTCTTAGCAGCTGAGATCAGCAATTTGCTGAACATTTTGCGATTGACTCTCTTTCATGCTGGAAAGTCGATGATATTTTACTCTATTTGTGGACGGCCATCAGTTTACTGTGTGTTAACATTTGTGTTTTTGTTTATTTCAGCAGAGTACATCTGACGGCACGTTCTCCAAAAATAACTCAGCAACATTATAAAGTAACAGATTGAAGTGTTTGTGAAGCCTTGTTTAAACTTTCCTCCCACAATATTCCCCCGGCCAGCTGTGAATCAACCCCCCCCCCCCCCCCCCCCCCCAATTCCAGGTAGCCGTCCACCACAATACCTTGTATTATTAAAGAGTAAGAAATGGATTTGAATAGTGTGGAACAAGAGGAAAGTTTAAAATATATATATTTAGACTGCCCAATTATTTTTTTCCCAATTAATGGGCAATTTAGTCTGAGCAATCCACCTCTCCGGCACATCTTTGAGTTGTGGGGGTGGGATCGAACCTGGGTCCTCAGCACCCTAAGCAGCAGTGCTAACCACTGTGCCACCCCAAGGAACGTAAGGAAAGTTGGAAACATTTGATAACTAATTGAAGTAGATCAGACAGTAATGGTTCACGTGTGGATTGTGTTTATAAAACTTTCTTTACAAGTGTTCTTCCTGGTGTCAGTACATCCTCTATTATTTTCTGTGTTTGGTTTTCCCCAGCACTTATTTCTGTTTCTTGCTGACCCTGTGCCTGTCGGTAAAAATCCCTGTCACAGTTCTCCAGTGATTCACCCTCAATATTGAGCACCAGCCCGTCCACTTCACTGAACCTTTACTTGATTATTCCTGTATTAGTCACTCCCTTTTCTAATTCGCTTTCCAATCGCTTCCTTCCATTAATTCACATCCACTACTGTCCAAGAGCCAAAACTTTCCCTTCAGCTTCTTGGCAGCTGAGATCAGCAATTTGCTGAACATTTTACTATTGACTCTCCTCTTCTTTCACGTTTGAAAGTCGAGGATTTTTTACTCTATTTGTGGACGGCCATCAGTTTACTGTGTGTTAACATTTGTGTTTTTGTTTATTTCAGCAGAGTACATCTGACGGCACGTTCTCCAAAAATAACTGAGCAATATTATAAAGTAACGGATTGAAGTGTTTGTTTTATTTTCTGTTATTAAATATGCTGGAGCTGTGAGGCCAGAATTTCTCCATCAGTCTGATGTCTGTGGCTGACTGATACATTTTCACCAAAAGGAAGGATTCCGGTGTCACAGGTTTGGTTTAGGGAAATCCATCCTATCACACAGACAAAATCTTTAGAGGGGAGGGAAATGTGAGATTCAGTTTCGTCTGCAAGGAAGCAAAGAACAAAGTTTTTTTTTCACCGCTCCTGGGGTCGCTGAGCTGATTTGAGATCAGTGAGATCCCTCCAATTCCGGTTCTGTGCTGAAGTGTGGAGTGGGATCGATCCCACTTTCTTCTCACTCAGTGATAAGGCCGCTGCCACTGAACCATCCGCAGCCTGTGGATGCTGGGACAATTGGAGCTTCCCAGAGTATCAAGGGTTATGGAGCTAAGGTGGGTAAATGGAGTTGGGATAAACTCAATCATAATTGAGTCCAAAGATGTGTGGGTTAGGTGGATTGGCCATGCTAAGTTACCCGGAGTGTCCTAATAAAAGTAAGGTTAAGGGGGGGTTGTTGGGTTACGGGTATAGGGTGGATACGTGGGTTTGAGTAGGGTGATCATGGCTCGGCACAACATTGAGGGCCGAAGGGCCTGTTCTGTGCTGTACTGTTCTATGTTCTATAATTCACATTAAAGGTGGAAAAAAATTGAGGGACAGAACGGCCCACTTTGTTCCTATCTGTCTCTGACCAGCTCAGTCCTTCTGGTGAGATATTAAACCAAGGCATCGTCTGCCTCGAGTGGGTGCTTCAGATTCCACGGTTAGGAGGAGCAGGGGAGTTCTGGTGTCCTCGACAACAGTCTTCCCTCAACCACCATCACAGCGCCAGGGACCCGGGTTCGATTCCCAGCTTGGGACACTGTGTGGAGTTTGCACGTTCTCCCGGTGTCTATGTGGGCTTCCTCCGGGTGCTCTGGCTTCCTCCTACAAGTTCCGAAAGACGTGCTTGTATGTTGAATTGGACATTCTGAATTCTCCTTCAGTTTGGCGCTTAGGGAATTTTCACAGTAACTTTGTTGCAGTGTTGATGTAAGCCTAATACTAATAAAGATTAATTAAAAAGAGGTCTGGTTATCGGTCTGTGGGATCTTGCTGTGTATAAAGTTGCTGTTGCATTTTCCTATTTATTGGCGGCTCCTGTACTTGTGAGTAATTCATTGCAGGTGTAGTAATTTTCAGGGACGTGTAGAAACTCTGAGCTCAAGTCTTTCCTTGTTACAGAGAGCACCGCTGCCACCTGCTGACCGAATGTCGGTGCTGCAGGAAAGAATTCCCCATTAAAAACAGCCCGAGAAATGGGGAGTGTCTTTGAAGGTTCACAGACACGATGGGCCGATGGTCTCTTTCCATTGTGACATCATATTGTGATTGTTGCGTCACAGATTCGGATCGGATCAAATCCACATTTTCAGTTGATTTCAGCTGCAGAGAACAGAGCGCGAGGAGCCCGAGACAGAGCGCGGGAAGAAGCGCGCCTCTGATTGGAGGACCAGAAAGCGTCATTAGGGGGGCGGGCTCTACGCAACACAGCATCACGTGGTGGGAAGCGGGCGCGCGAGTGGGGGAGGGGAGCGCGGGAAAGGCCTCGGAGCCCCGGGCTTTAGAAAGTGACAATGTCACAAATTTAGCTGATTCAGGTTTCTCCCCACATTCTGTCATCCTGAGTCCCACTGATTCACCAGCTCCATTCAAACATTACACATACTGATACACACCCACCCTGCAATATTGCATTGTGCTCTTCATCTTCTTATTCCTCACATCATTCCTGCTCAAAACACACAGGAAACATCAGCAAATTATCACCAAGTTTAGTTATCAGGCGGCTGTTTTACGGCCCGAAAGTTGACCATTAAAGACACAAAAACGAAAAAATACTGGAAAACCTCAGCAGGTTTGACAGCCTCTGTGGAGAGAGAAGAGAGCTAACGTTTCGAGTCTGGGTGACTGTCAAAGCTGGAGAGAACTGGAAATAGGGTCAGATTTATACAGTTGTGGTGAGTGTGGCGGTGTGGGACTGGATAGAGGGCCTGTGATAGAATCATAGAATTTACAGTGCAGAAGGAGGCCATTCAGCCCATCGAGTCTGCACCGGCTCTTGGATAGAGCACTCTATCCCAGTAACCCCACCTAACCATTTTGGACATGAAGGGCAATTTAGCATGTCCAATCCACCTAACCTGCACATCTTTGGACTGTGGTAGGAAATCAGAACACCCGGAGAAACCCACGCAAACGGGGAGAACATGCAGGCTCCGTGCAGACCGTGACCCAAGTCAGGAATCGAACCTGGGACACTGGAGCTTTGAAGCTACTGTGCTGCCCCGAGGTGGAGATTGAAAACGATGCTGTGGACAGGAAGTCAAAGATAATGTAAATGGAGGTGATCGAGGCTAAGAAGGACTGATAGTGGCACAGAAAGAGATAGAATGTGTTAATGCCAGAACAAAGGTGAGCAGTGTGTCAAAGATCAACTGGGAACCGGGAACAGATGGCCCAAGTGCGGTGGGGAGAGAGGGGGACAATGGTGAGGGATAAACTGATGAATAGAAGAAATGAAAATAAATGGATAGAAATAAAAATGGGGTAGAGGAGAGAAATTACAACCTGAAATTGTTGAACTCAACATTAAGTCCAGAAGGCTGTGCAGAGGGAGTACAATTGACCAGCTATTCGACTGTAGAATACTTCACCTTCATTCTCTTGAGAGACCAGACAAAGACTTTGGAGTTAATAAAAAGCCTTTATTTTTCAAGCAATAGCGAGGATTTTCGGCATTCCCATTCGGACACCAAAAGCCCTGATTTAATGATAGTACTAATCATTTGTTACTATTTATCTATGTTGAATTATGACTCGATTAAGGTTAGATCATGCGGAGTATATAAAAATAATTAAGCAATCATATTCAAGGTCCACATACTTAATTAAACTATCCAATCATTACAAAGGCACGATGTTGTCTCGAAATGAGTAAATATCGGGAGTCCATTATCTGGGGTGTTGCCATCATTCATGTTTTCTCCCTATTGCTACCAGCAGACATACTGGGCCATCACAATGGTTCTTTGTTACACATTGCAGAATAGAGCTTGAATTGCAACAGGCAGTTTCTCTGCCTGAAACTGACCTCTCAATGATACATTGTGTGCTTGTAATATCTGTTACACTTTTCAGACACAGTCTGATTTGAAGAATTCAGCTTCCTCAGTATTGAGGATCTGTGCATCCCGTTAAAAGCCTCCTTCATTGGTTGGATGTCAACGGTTAATTTGCTGTTGTATGGAGGCTCTAAGCTGTGACAAGCACTCACTGTATACTGTTCCGATTCTGAGCAGCATTCTGCAGTGCTTACATATATGAGGCCCTCCTTCAGGGTTATGTATTCTGTAGACCCGGCTCGGTAAACCCAGCCCCCTTTCTCTGTCCCCATTGATTCAAATCTATAACTGTCCTCAAAGATCCCGTTAGCTGCGCCTTCCTGTGGAACAGTCATGATGAATTTTATTGCTCCTTTCTCTGTGCCCCACCTGGCCGAGTGACCACAATTCATGTCTGTATCGGTGGATGGTAAGAAAATGTAATTTGTCCAGGGAGACAAATAAATATCGGGGAATAGTCCCGAATCCGAAATCCTCGATGTGTGAACGAACCCCCACAGCAGGTCTCGGGCCAGGCCTGTGTCTCCACAGCTTTAACTACCCTGGAGCTGTTCAGTTCAGTGTCTGTAAGAGCTTTACCCTGGAAATCTACGGCGGTCAGTGCGGACTCGGTCCCATAAGGTCCAAACCATAGCCCCTTCCCGACTTCTCGAGACCCCCTAGAGGAGGAGCTGTTCAGTTTGAATAATTGGACTGAGTTGATGACCGAGTTTGCACTTCCAAATATTCCCCAATATCTCCCAGGGTGATTATTTGGGATTCCGGTGCAATCCGGCAGGTGTAACCCTCAATGAGTCCCTGGATCTGGACTGTATCCATTCTATAGCTTTGGGGTGGTCGCTGCATTTGGAATGTAACATTTCCAAAAACCCAGAAACATTCTGTGTTACCCCTAAGGACAGCATTGTCACATCATGTAGTAAACTTTTAGCCTTCCCAATCCTCGCTAACCCAACTGGGGGAAATTCGACCATTTCTGGACATTGGGTAGGTTTTTGATAGCCACACGTGCTAAGATTATAACATCTAACATCAATACAATCCAGTCGATCTATTACCTGAGGACATCATTCCTGACAATAAAGACCATCTAGTTCGGCTTCCCACACAAAAGGGAGAAGATGGCTCCATCCGGCCGTTATGTTTAATCGAGGATCGACCATCCAAAATATTATCCATCCGATTCCGGCATCACATGAATATGTCCATAAGCCTAGTCCTATTTGATTCAGATATTCCTTTAAGATCAAAATTACAAAGAGCACAGCTCAAATCCATATTTTCAAAGTTGATTTCAGCTGAAGTGAACAGAGCGCGAAGAAGAAGCGCGGCTCTGATTGGAGGATCAGAGACCGTCAGAGGGGGGAGGGGCTCAACTGAGCACAGCGTCACGTGGTGGGAAGCGCGCGCGAGTGGGGGAGAGGAGCGCGGGAAAGACCTCGGAGCCTGTCACAAATTCAGCTGATTCAGGTTTCTCACCACATTCTGTCATCCTGAGTCCCACTGATTCACCAGCTCCATTCAAACATTACACACACTGATTGACAGCCACACTGCAACATTACATTGTGCTCCTCATCTTCTTATTCCTCTGTCACATCATTCCTGCCCAAAACACACAGGAACCATCTCCAAATTATCACCAAGTTTAGTCGTCAGGCGGCTGTTTTAAGGCTCAACAGACGACCGTTAAAGACACAAAAACAAAAATACTGGACAATCTCAGCAGGTTTGACTGCATTTGTGGAGAGATCAGATCAATGGAAGAAATGAAAATAAATCAATAGAAATAAAAATGTGGTAAAGGTGGAGGAGAGAGTTCACAGTCTGAAGTTGTTGAACTCAATGTTAAGTCCAGAGGGCTGTAACATGCCTAATCTACAAGAACCATCTTCCCATGAATCAGTTGACAACATTCCTTGTAGTCACCCGAAGGGACATATCTCCTCCCTTCAATAAGGAGACCAGAACTGTACACGTATTTCAGGTGTAGTGTAAATTCTCTATATTTGCAAACAGATTCCCGTTGCAATATTCACCAGAAGCAGCGACAAACCAGGACTGCAGCAGACTTTCCCAAAGCAGAGATTTGACACCAAGACTGCGAGCGATCCGATCCGATTGTTGAGTTCCCCAATCACTTGTTTTCTCCCATTCCTGTACTTAAATCGTTCTCTTGGTGCAAAAATGCCCAGAGGTCAATCAGATTGATTTTTTGTCGCGCAATCCAGAACCAGCTTCAGCATTTATCAACTCTTACACAGGAATAGGTGATCCTAATGAATAGACATTTGTCACAACATTGTGTACATTACCGTGACAGTTTATAACTGATCTTTCTCAATGATGGTCATCAAACATATCATCAAATCATGGGATTGAATTAAGTCAACTTTGAAAATGTGGATTTGATCCGATCCGAATCTCAGTGACGCAACAATCACAATATGATGTCACAATGGAAAGAGACCATTCGGCCCATCGTGTCTGTGAACCTTCAAAGACACTCCCCATTTCTCGGGCTGTTTTTAATGGGGAATTCTTTCCTGCAGCACCCACATTCCGTCAGCAGGTGGCAGCGGTGCTCTTTGTAACTGGAAGATTTGAGTTCAGACGAAAAGGCAGCAGCTATTTTACTCACAGAAACAACACAAAGTAAGAATGATACGAATGACCAGTTAATCTCACTTCGGTGATGTCTGCTGAGAGGTGCGGTGAAGGGAAGGGGCTGGTTGGTGGGGGAATGTGGGGTGGTTGCTGGTGTGGTCCAGGACACCGGGAAAAGTCAGAACAGAATATTGTCGTGGCTGGACATCTGAAATAAACACAGAAAATGCTGGAAATGCAGGTCAGGCAGCATCGGTAGAGAGAGAAACAAAGTTAGCGTTTCAGGTAGTTTATTACTTAGTTACATCCAAGACATACAGAACATTTCATTACAAACACAGAAGGTGAAAAATCTGACCTTTAACATCTACCATTCTCATTGTGTAAAGTTCCAAACACTCCTTCCAAATGAAACACTGATTAATTTATATTTATTTCAATTAAATATCCTGTATTTGCTGCTCAGGACGTGTCTCCTCTACCCTGGGGATATTAAACAAAGCCTGGCTGAGTGTTTTACAGACACCTCCATTCAGATTGTAAGTATGATCGTGAGATTCCACTCAACAGTGATTTTAATTCTCTACCTTCCACCCACTCTGACCGTTCTGTCCTTGGCCTGCTGCAGTGTTCCAATAAAGTTCAACACAAACTCAAGGAACAGAACCTCATCTTCCCACTGGGCACTTTACAGCCTTCTGAGTTCAACAATTTTAGATCACAATCTCTGCTCCCATTCTCCATATGTTCATTTAGTTGGTTTATTATTTTTTCACTTGTTTTCTAAATTACTTTACTTTGTATTCGTGAGGCTGCTAATGTGTCCTTTACATCCTCTCTCGTCACATCTTTTATTTTCTCACTTGTCCTTTACCACTCCTTCTGGCCTTTCACTGTGAAACCTTTAATCTGTCCTGTTCTCCACCCTATTACAGACGTTCCCTTTTGTACTTATTTCCACCCTCCCCCTTTCACTTTCCCAACATCTATAAGATTACCATCTACCCTCACCCGAACAGTAACTCCCTTCACTTCCTCAAAATATCTGACATCGTCATGTAATCTTCACCCTCACCCTAACCCTCGTCCTCACTCTGGCCTGAAACCTAATCCTCACCCTGACACTAGTCCCAATATTTCTAACTTTTCTCCGTTCTGATGAAAGGTCCCAGTCTGAAACATAAACTCTGTTTCTCTCGCCACAGATGCTGCCGGATCTGCTGAGTATTTACAGTATTTTCTGTTCTTGTTTCAGAGTTCCAGCATCCACAGTATTTGATTTTTGTTCTCCCTCCTTCTCCCCCACTGCCATACGTCCACGAAGCTTCCCTCTTCAACTACCTCCCTCCAAACATTAAACCTGTTTGTCCTTCGTGCTCCTGTAAGTGTATCAAAACTGAGGTTTATATGTTTGTTATAAGGGAATACAACCTATTCTGAAGTGTCTTTGACACCAGCCCTGTGTGAGGTGTCCTTAATGATTAATGTGAGACTGGGATTGTTTTGTTAGGAAACACCTGGAGGTAATTTCAGCAGCGCCTGTGTTTACAGCCGTTAGACTGTCAGCCATAGAACATAGAACATTACAGCGCAGTACAGGCCCTTCGGCCCTCGATGTTGTGCCGTCCTGTGAAACCCCTCTAAAGTCCCTCTACACTATTCCCTTATCATCCATATGCCTATCCAATGACCATTTGAATGCATTTAGTGTTGGCGAGTCCACTACTGTTGCAGGCAGGGCTTTCCACGCCCTTACTACTCTCTGAGTAAAGAACCTACCTCTGACATCTGTCCTATATCTATCGCCCCTCAATTTAAAGCTATGTCCCCGGTATTGAGAATATCAGGTTGTAAACAGCGATACTTTAAGCTGTTCACTTAATTCCAAAATGAACAGAGAAAGAACATTTCTAAGGACATGTTGATCAGCATTATTTCTTGGATACAAGGCTAGTGTGATTCATGTTGCCATGGAGATAGACAGTGGGAGAGGGAGATTCCAAAAAAACCATTCTGGGATCTGGTTGCCTGGCTTTAGTAAATTTCAGTGAATCTCAGACAGTGGAGTCTGTCGGGATCTGGGTGATAGGGAGCAGCGGGAGGTGAAAAGTCCATCTGGTTAAACACAGGAATGTTAGTGGGAATTCGGAGTCGGATTGAAATTCATATGGATTTGAAACGAGGCTGGAGAGAATCTCTCTGTCTCGCACAAATGTGCTCCCTGTGAAAGGCAGTTCTGGGATTAAAAAGTACACAAATGGGAAGGGAAAAATAATTGAAGTAACCCCTCAGGAGCTAAGGATAATTTGGAATGTTCCAGGTGAATTCAATGTTTATCTCAGGGACAGTATAAAGTCCAATCAGTAAGTCAGATATTCAGTTCTGTTCAAATTAAGAGGGAAAAGTTCTTCTGTAATTTAAAATAAAAGTTGCCCAAAATAGCCAAAGTTAAAAAAACAGTCGACAGGATCTAGAGCGGAATATTTTAGTCAATACAAAAAAATTCTCAGATACAATCTCCTGATCACTCGGTAACGTTGTTCAGGCGAGTCAGCAGCGCAATAAGATCGACACTGAAAGAACTTTGAATCAGGAAGTGCTGAGTGTGAACATGGCTTCCAGACAGCAGGTCCAGAGTTTGAGCGAGGAGGCAATTTGTTCCATTTGTCTCGATTTCTTCACTGATCCGGTAACACTGGATTGTGGACACAACTTCTGCCGCTCCTGCATCACCCAGTGTTGGGAAAAGAAGGAGGTAAACTCCTGCCCGGAATGTAGAGAAGTGTTTCCGGAAAGAAACCTCAGGATAAATCGGGCCTTGGCGAATGTGACAGAGAAAACTCGAAAATTAAAGCTGAATCCGAAAGAGAAGGAAAGTAAACTTCACTGTGAGGAACATCAGGAAGAACTGAAGCTGTTTTGTGAAACTGACAAGAAATTGATCTGTCTGATTTGTAGAGATTCGCGTGTACACAAATCTCACAATTTCCTGCCGATTAAAGAAGCTGTTGAAATCTACAAGGTAAAAGGGAAAACAATTTCTAAGTTGATAGTTTTGTCCCATTTCCTGCTCTAACACTTCAATTCTGTGATTTTTCTCTCCCAATCCCAGGATCAGCTGAAATCTTCCTTATATTCTCTCACTGTGAAGAAATCGGCGGTTCTAGAAACGGAACTGAAACAGAAAAGGAAGATTTCTGAAGTTAGGGTAAGGTCTCCCTGTGCTGATTTTCTGGGATCTCGGTTAGTTTTGTTCCCTTTATCGCGGGACATTAATTATGTTTCACATTTCATTTGGTAGAAACAGTCCAGCAGTCTGCAGACCCACATCACATCCGAGTTCAGTAAAATGCACCAGATTCTCACTGAGAAAGAGCACCTTTTACTCAGAGATCTCAGGGGAGAAGAGGAGAGGATTCTGGAACCAATGGAGAAAAACCTTCGAGAGATTCAGAAGAATTTAAATTCTATTGAGGAGAAACTCTCAAAGTTACAGAAACAGATGGAGCAAAAAGACGAGCTGATATTTCTGAAGGTGAGGGAATATATTGCGGGTCAGTTCAGTGAAACGTCACAGTCACAAAGCAACTGATAACTGTGAAATAAATATAGAATTTACTGAAAAAATACAGAATTAAACAAATTGTTTCCCATCCTGAACGATTCTGTTGTTGTCTCTAAACGAACGGCTCCCACACGGTCTGCAGATTCCTGGGAATACCTGTAACCTCCTGAGAATGAGTTTTCTTGATTTTCACGCTTCCTTTGTTTTGCCCAAATTTAATTGTTTACTGGAACTCCCATTGTAACCCGGTTCCAGTTCGTTCCATGTTGTGAGTGTGTGGGTGTGTCTGGTACGGTGTGTGAGAGTCACTGTGTCTGTGAGCGGGACTGATGCTCAGTTCCAGTTTATTTGACTCTCCACAATCTTCCTTCCAAAATCCATCACTTTCCACTTCCGTGTGAAATCTCATCTGCTCTGAGTCTGCTCATTTCACCAGCCTGTCTAACTCCTCCTGAAATCTGTTACTGTCATCCTCACTGTTCCTCATTCATTTCTTTCAGGAGGAAGCTTGTCAGAAGAGAAGGTAGGACATGTTCCTTACTGAAACTCTGCAGTTTGATAAAATAACTCAGTAAAGTGTTCTTTTGGATTTATTTATTGGTTGTTGTCACAACTTTAAATGGTCGTCCATTGGGCCGTGAAAACTCGGCATATAGTTCACTGACGAGTATTTTATAATAACTATCTTCATGGCCGTGATTATCATAGAATTTACAGTGCAGAAGGAGGCCATTTGGCCCATCGAGTCTGCACCGGCTCTTGGGAAGAGCACCCACCCAAGGTCAACACCTCCATCCTATCCCCATAACTCCACCCAACACTAAGGGCAATTTTGGACACTAAGGGCAATTTATCATGGCCAATCCACCTAACCTGCACATCTTTGGACTGTGGGAGGAAACCGGAGCACCGGAGGAAACCCACGCACACACGGGGAGGATGTGCAGACTCCGCACAGACAGTGACCCAAGCTGGAATCGAACCTGGGACCCTGGAGCTGTGAAGCAATTATGCTCTCCACAATGCTACCGTGCTGCCCTGATTAAACAGTATTAGATTTTCTGTAACTGTTCTACAATATTATATAAATGACAAGATGTGCAAATTATTATTATTGTGCAAAATTAAAGCACATGGGATTGGAGGAAATATATTGAGGTGGATTGAAAACTGGTTGGCAAAGAGGAAACAAGTGTAGGAATTAATGAGTCCTTTTCAAATTAGCAGGCGATAACTAGTGGGGTGTGTCATGAGAATGTCACTTTAAGAAATTTCTGTCTGCTCATGTTACTGCAGTGATGTCAGAGTGTTGATGGAGCTGAGCTCTGGCTCTACTTTTTAGTTTCACTTTGAGAAAAGCTTGGATGTGTCTGTGTTTTTTTGGTTTCATTTTCAGTGTTGGAGCTGAAGCCAGCCAAAGCAGGTGTACTGCTGTTCTCTCTGCCATGAAAATACTATCTCTTGATCTTTGGTGAATTCAGAATTATAAATGTTCTCAGTAGTGAATGTAAACCTGATGTACTTCTGTTAAAAGGTGTTTCTTTTGTTTTCTGGATGTTGCTTGGGAAGTTATTAAGGATTACTCAGTGTTATATTCTTTGGGGGTTGTATTTGAATTGATGGTTGCTAAGATGTTCACTGTATGTTTTAAAAAGGTTAACTTGAGTTCATAGAATAAACATTGTTTTGCTTTAAAAAAATACTTTTCAATTTCTGCTGTACGACACCTGTAGAGTGGGCCATGTGCTCCCCATACCACAATGTATTAAAATTGTGGGTCAGGTGAACTCCATGATACACTTTGGGGTTCTCTAAACACTGGGCTATAACACAGCCACAGGGACCCCAGCTATTCACAATATATATTAATGATTTGGATGAGGGAACAATATGTAACATCTCACAGTTTGCAGATGATACCAAGTTAGGTGGGAGGGTGAACTGTGATAAGGATGCCGCAATCCTACAGCATGATCTGGACATATTTTGGATAAGTGTGAGGTTATTCCGTTTGGAAGCAAAAACAGGAAGGCAGATTACTACCTGAATGGTTGTAAATTGGGAGAGGGGAGTGTGCAGCAGGATTTGGGTGTCCTTGTGCACCAGTCGCTGAAGGTAAGCATGCAGGTGCAGCAGGCGGTAAAGAAGGCTAATGGCTCCTACAGGCCGATATCCTTACTGAATGTGGACACCAAACTGCTGGCCAAAATTTTGTCCTCCAGCGTTGAGGATTGTGTTCCGGACAGTAGTGGGGAGGACCAGACAGGGTTTGTTAAGGGTAGGCAGTTGGTGGCCAATGTAAGAAGGTTATTAAACATGATCATGATGCCCCCAGAAGGTAGGGAGGTGGAGGTAGTGATCGCAATGGATGCAGAGAAGGCTTTTGATTGAGTAGAATGAGATTATCTGTGGGAGGTACTGGGACGGTTCGGATTTGTGCGGGGCTTTATTGACTGGGTCAGGTTGCTGTATCAGGCTCCTGTGGCAAGCGTACAGACGGATAGGACAACATTGGACTATTTTAGACTGCACCGTTCTGTTGTTTACGCTAGCCATAGAGCCCCTGGCAATTGCACTGTGGGGCTCAAGGGGCTGGCAGGGGTTGGTCCGGGGAGGGGGGGGGGGGGGAGCACAGAGTCTCGCTCTATGCAGACGACCTCTTCTGTATGTATCGGACCCAATAGAGGGATGGAAGAAATCATGAGGATTCCAGGGGAATTTGGCTGGTTTATGGGGTATCTGGCCTGACTCGTAGACCAAATGAAGGACATTTTTCGAGATGGGACGTGTTTCCGTTGTCTCTGGCTGGGAGGGTGCAGATGGTGAAGATGACGGACCTCCCGAGATTCCTGTTTGTGCTTCAGTGTCTCCCCATCTTTATTCCGCGGTCCTTTTTCAAACGGGTCAACAAAGTGATCACTGGCAGTCGTGGAAATCATAATATAGACAAATTCCTCGAGGTTCGATTTAAGGAAATTTATTTACACAAATATATTTGTGGAGAGAGAGTGTTCCAGCTGCAAAAGCCAGTGCACTGCACTCTGTGATTCGATTGAAGACAGGATGTTTTTATAATCTGAAGTAAACAGGCATGTTTATATTAAATAGACCTTGGAAAGTACGTACAATAAAATACGTAGTATGTATGTTCTTGCCCTTGGCTTTGTTATCTTTCAGAGGACAATGTGTTTTCATAATAAGGCCGAGAGCAAAATATTAAGCAGTATTTTGTTTATCTTAATTGACCTACTTATTTTAGTCCAAAAGCATGCTTAAATTATAGTCAAGCATTTCCCAGCATGCTTCTAAATTGGCAACTCATTAATTTCCCTTCCACACTGGCTTTGTTTGGGCGGGCAAGAACCCGCGAGTAAGGAAGGTAATGCTTGAGCGAAGTAGGGAGAGGGCGGGCTGACGCTGACAAATTTTAGTGACTATTACTGGGTGGCGAATATAGCCATGATCAGGAAGTGGGTGGTGGGGGAGGGTCGGCATGGGGGCATATGGAGGCGGCTTCATGCAAGGGCACCAATCTGGGGTGTTGGTAACTGCGCCCCTGCTGTTCCCGCCGGCACGGTACTCCACCAGCCCCGTGGTGGTGGTCCTGAGAGTCCGGGGCAATGGAGGAGACATGTGGGAGAAGATGGAGCATCGGTCTGGTCCCCAATCTGTAATAATCACCGGTTGGCTCCAGGAAGTATGGATGGGGTGGTTCCGGATATGGCAGGGATTGAGAGGATGGGGGACATGTTTATAGAGGGGAGCTTTCCATGTGTGGGGGCGCTGGAGGAGAAGTTTGGGTTGGCGAGGGGAAACTAATTCAGGTACCTGCAGGTGTGGGACTTCCTACGTAGACAGGTGGGACCTGTAAAGGAGGGAGACGGCTTTTGCACTATGTTTATAGTCTCATATACATTGTTTATTTTGTTGTTGTTGTAATACCAAAAATACCTCAATAAAATGTTTATTTAAAAAAAAGTCTAATGCTATGTTGGCCTTCATTGCGAGAGGTTTTGAGTATAGAGGCAGGGATGTGTTGCAATTATACAGGGCCTTGGTGAGGCCACACCCAGAGTATTGTGTGCAGTTTTAGTCTCCTTCGCTGAGGAAGAATGTTGTTGCTCTCGAGGGAGTGCAGCAAAGGTTTACCAGATTGATTCCAGGGATGGCGGGACTGTCGTATGAGGAGAGGAGAGATTGACTATGTTGGGATTGTTCTGACTGGAGATCAGAAGAATTAGGGGGGATCTCAGAGACTTATAAAATTCTAACAGGACTAGACAGGGTAGATACAGGGAAGATGTTACCAATGATGAGTGTGTCCAGAACCAGGGGTCACAGTCTGAGGATTCAGGGTAAACTATTTTGGAGAGAGATGAGGAGACATTTTTTTACCCAAAAAGGGGAGCACGGTAGCATGGTGGTTAGCATAAATGCTTCACAGCTCCAGGGTCCCAGGTGCGGAGTCTGCACGTCCTCCCCGTGTGTGCGTGGGTTTCTTCCGGGTGCTCCGGTTTCCTCCCACAGTCCAAAGATGTGCGGGTTAGGTGGATTGGCCATGCTAAATTGCCTATAGTGTCCGAAAGAAGTAAGGTTAAGGGGGGGGGGTTGTGTCTGTGACCTTCCGACTGACCCTGAGAGAGCCGCACTGTCCATGTATCCAAGGAGTGGGTCATCCATGTCCCTGCATGGAGCCTGAGCAACCCGAGAAAGTCAGATGTTAAAGGGAGAACGGGGTCTATTTTTATTCTATAACATAAATTGGCTCCGTGTCCTTAACAACCACAACAGCAAAGACCTGCATTTATATAGCGGCTTTAATGTGATGTAAAGTCTAAAGGAGTTTCACAGGAGCGTTAAAAAGCACAAATTGACACAGAGACACATAAGGAAATATTAATATGGATGACGAAGGTGAATTGTAGAGAGAGTGTTGTTGTATCTTTCCAATTCAGATACTTCAACCAGCTCCTTAATTAAAGTTGACCCAGATGTCTTCATTTATGACTGGAACAAAGTATGGACATGGATATAATGCAACATACTTTATTAAATATAGTTAACCCGTAAATTACCCACTTTACATACATGAAACACCCAGGATTCGACTATAATACCTGCAAAGGTGGTTTGGTAAGTTGTAGATCCGATCCCTGAGTCCCTCTGGTTCCTCTTTGCAAAGGTGATTCTCGCTGGCTGTTTCTTGCTTGCTTGCTTTTGGTCTGGTCAGGGTGACCTCACACACCGAGTCTTTGCTTCGAGTCTTTGCTTCGAGTCTTTGCTTCTTGTCATTGTTTCGAGTCTTTGCTTCAAGTCTTTTGCTTTGAGTCTTTGCTGCTAGTCTTTTGCTTCTGGTGTCTCTGCGATGCCTACTTTTAACCCTCTCCCAGCCTTTCTAGAAACATCTCTGGCTTCCGGTCAATGAGGTCTCGGGAGGGGGTACCAACAGCCAATGGTCTGGTTGATGATCGTTTGCCAGGTCACTTGAGCACATCCCAGGTGTCCCATCTCTGGTGGTGTGGACTGTACTTGAACAGTTCCCGTATGAGGTAACAGTGGATACTCTCTAGATACAGTATATACAGAAAGTCTAGCTCGATCTGGACTACGAACAACAGACTTCCTGAGGTTTGACTGCAGTATGTATTTAAAATGACCATATTCCCTCCCCTTGATCCACTTATTGTCACGAGTAGGCTTCAATTAAGTTACTGTGAAAAGCCCCTAGTCGCTACATTCCGGCGCCTGTCCGAGGAGGTATGTACGGGAATCGAACCGTGCTGCTGGCCTGCTTGGTCTGCTTTAAAAGCCAGCGATTTAGCTGAGTGAGCTAAACCAGCTCACAGGACCGGATTGTGACCAGAAACAGGATGGTGATGTCCTGATTCCTCCTCAGCGGAGGGAACCTGCATGGGTCGGCTTCGGCTGCTGGGTACCCGCTGCGTTATCACTTCTGGTAGTGAGTGCAAGGTCAAACGGTTCTGTGGGTCTCTGTACCAGGGACGCCATAGCATGTGACCTTTTGTGGTTTCCCGGAGTCCTTTTGGTTGAGGTCCCCTCAAACGAGGCCTTCTTCCTGACGTCCGGTGAATCGGAGCTGCGCCGGGCGAGTCGGAATCGATTTTGGAGGTATAGGGTGGAAGTTCGATTCCTGGAGTACAGGGTGTGGATTAAGAGGTTCTGGGGGCTCGAAGATCCTCTCTAGTGTGACGTGGTGTTGGTGGAAGTTCTGCTGCGAGCCAAGTGCCTTCATCTGGTTGATATGATACCATCCGGCTTTCTTGGGGCCCACCAATCCCTCGTTTCCAGAGGGGCTGGCCTTGTCTGTCACCGGATAGGGTCCAACGTATCTGGAGGATAAGAAGGTGCCTGGTTGGAAAACTCAGAGCATTGCCTTTTGTCCCACCTTGTACTCGACTGGATTTACTTTCCCATCGAAGTAGGCCTTGCTCTGCTGATTCCGTTTGCCCACCTAAATCCCTGCTGCCTGTTTTGCTGCCTGAAAGTTTTGTATTATCCCTTTGATGGCATTCTTCTGGGTGAGGGCCCTGACTTCGGGTCCTGATAAATCCAACCCCAATAGAGGTTCGATTCCCCGCATCGGTCGCCCGGTCATTAAGACGTGGGGAGTGAAACCGGTGGAACTAGACACAGTGTTTCTCACTATCATGAGTACAAAGGGCAGGACTTTATTCCAGAAATAGTTGTTCTGCTAAACGGTCTTGCGGATCTTTCAGAGTGCGGTTCATTCTCTCTACGATGCCACTGGATTGGGGGCGGTATGCTATGTGGAATTGCTGATTTACTCCAAATAGTCCCATCACCCGCTGCATTACCTGGGCTGGAAGTGAGTGCCCTGGTCGGAGTCAATGCTGCGGGACAGACCCCACCAAATGAATCTGTGATGCACTAGGATGTCAGCCATGACCTTGGCAGTGTTGGTGCGGGTTGGAAAAGCCTCTACCCACTTGCTAAAGGTATCCACAATGACCAGGATGTACTTGTTCGCCCCTGCACCGGGTGGTAGAGGACCGATGTAGTCAATTTGGAGGTTTGTCCAGGGCCTCTCTACTGGGCGGGTGTGTCTGAGTTCTGCCTTTTGGGCATATTTATCAGGGTTGATTTGGGCGCAGATGATACAATTGTTGACAGAATGTCGCACATCCTGTTCTAGCGCCGGCCACCAGCACAATCCTAGGATTTGTTCGCTTGTGGCCCCCGCTCGCTGATGACCCTGGACATCATGATTTTGCAAAATAATTTGATTTTCTTGTCGGAACCGCGTATCTGCCATCCTTGAGCTGTGTTCCCTTGGTGTTAACATGCGGGGAGCGGAGGCTACTGGGCCCAGTCGTCCGTGCAGTTTTTGGAGGAGCACGGTGGCTAGTGTGCTGTCAGTGGGCCCTACTTCAAGAGCAAAGGGGAGCTGAGGGTTGGGCCCATCCTGGACGGTGATGGTGCCCCTCCATTTGTCAAAGGGGGCGGGATATACCCCTTCCTGAATCTGTTTCAGGCCTTAGTCACTGCTTTGGGCCTGTTTCAGGTCTTTGACTTTGGTCTGACTGACACTAACAGCTTCAGTGCGTTCAGTGACGGGTGGTTGCTAAAATTCTCCCTCCCGGGCACCTTGTTTGGCTGATCCATCCGCTCTGACATTCCCAACTGGGGAGGTGCAGTGGTGGGCCTTGACTTTTATTATTCCATACTGTCTGCCTTGGGTGGTCTGGAGAATGAATCTCAATAGTGGGGCTAATGGCAGAGGCTTTCCATCCGCCGAGATAAATCCCCTTGCTGCCCAGAGAGACATAAAATCCCTTAAACTGTTGCAGACATACACACTATCTGAATGTATGCCTGCTGGCGTGGGAAACAGGTCGGGGTGGCTGACTATGTAAGCTATTGCTGTGAGCTCTGCAGCCTGGGTACCCATGTGTGCAGGAAGTTTTCAGGCTATCTCCCTCAGGGGCTTGCTTTTGTGGTCTCCACATAGATGCTGCATCCCGTTTTCCTGTTTCCGTCCTCCACCATGGAGGATCCATCAACATAAATCTTTAAGCTGTTCTGAGTCTGTCTGGCTCCCCTGCTTCCTCCACCCATTTACTGCAGGAATCAGGTATTTGTGAGGCTCCCCCTCTATACGCTATGTTGTCTGCCGGGAAGGTGGAGGTGCCGGTATGTTTCACTACAATGTCCTGGCCTTGGAGGATAAGTGTCCACCTTGCTATCCTGTTCTGGCTGACTGCCCCGTCCTTTACCCGCCTGTTCAGCAGCAATTGTATCGGGGTATGTTCAGTGAGGATGGTGAGGGGATTTCGGGTGACTATGTAATTAAACGATGTACTGCCCAAAAGAGGATAGTCGGTATTTCTCACATATTGTGAAGCTGTGTTCCCCCGGTGTTAACATGCGGGGAGCGGAGGCTACTGGGCCCAGTCGTCCGTGCAGTTTTTGGAGGAGCACGGTGGCTAGTGTGCTGTCAGTGGGCCCTACTTCAATAGCAAAGGGGAGCTCAGGGTTGGGTATCTGTAAGGCAGGGGTTTGTGCAAGGGATTGTTTGAGGTCTGAGACTGCTTGTGTATGTCGTACAGTCCAGACCCATGGGGTGATTTTTCATTAGAGTTCGGACAGGGGAGCGGCTTTAGTGGCGAAACCGTTGATATGGTTCCGGCAGTACCCACCAAGCCTAAAAACGAGCGTAGCGAGCTCATGTCCTTTGGTAAGGGAAGGTGTGTTACAGACTCGATTCGCTTCCTTTCTACCTCGTGCTTTCCCTCAGTCACTGCTGTACCCAAGTAAGAGACCTGTGATCTCATGATCTGGGCTTTCTTGGGATTTACCTTTAACCCTAATGTAGTGAGGAGGTTCAGCAGTTCGTCCAATAATCCGAGATGTTCCCCTCTTGTTTCAGTCTGTTAGAGGAAATCATCTACGAATTGTACCAATCATTCTGATTTGGAGAATCCCTCTACGCCCTTTGCTAAGTGCTGGTGAAATATGACGGGGGAGTTATGAAAACCTTGTGGTGACAGGCCCAGGTGCACTGTTGTCCCTGGAATGTGAAGGCAAATTTGTATCAACAGTGTTGATCTAAGGGAATTGACCAGAAGCCATTACTGATGTCCAAAACTGTGAAAAATTGAGCGTGTGGGGCTTGATTCATCATGGCTTCTGGACTGGTCGCCACTGTGGAGGCTGAGATGGGGGTGGTCTGAATTAGGGCTTGATAATCAATTGTGAGCCTCCAGGAACTGTCCGGTTTCCTTCCCGGCAATATGAGGGAATTGTTAATGGAAGCAACAGGGCGCAGGACTCCTTGTGTTAACAAACTGCTAATGACCTTGGCCACTTCCCCTTCAGCTTGCTTTGGGGTTGAGGGTCAGGACCTTCTATGATTACTTCCCCTGTTATTCGGCCGCAGTCATGTTTGTGACTGGCGAATGCCTGTGTGTGTTTGGCTAATATACCCTGTGCTTCAGGGTCCTCCGTCATTGCTGTGGGGCTGATCTATAATTCTCCAAAAGATTCGGTCTATGTATCTGTCGGTGGCCACCTTGACTGTGGACCGCGGGTAGCCAGCATGCGCCATATACAAGAATTTGTCGGGTCGAATGATAAACTGCATTTTCTCATCAGATCAGATCCCAGTATATGTTCAGCTTCGGGCTGGAGTTTCACTAAGATGGCGGGATGGTGACGTACCAGGTTTCCTAATCGAAATTCTAGTAGATCAATTTCTGCACCCTCCTGTGGGTGGCCTGTAAAACTGTTTAATATGATTGTATTCCAGGTATGCCATGTGCAGTTGAGGTCTCGGGATGTGTTTAGAGCAGTGCAGGATCCACCCTGTGTCCCAAAGGAACTCAGCGAGGCGGACTCCAACCTCTCCTTGTACTAGGGGTCTCCCTACACTATCCCATTTGGTGTTACACACCCAAGTCGGTGAGGCCGGGCACCGTCATGCTTCAGGTCCGTGTTCTAATTGGGGATAAAGGTTAAAGGGGATGTCGGCGTTTTCTAGCGAGGTTATGGTGGCTTGTCGGGCCAGTCCTTCGAGGGGCATGGGTCGGGGTCCATCATTGGGGAATCACTGAGACGGTCGTGTGGGATCAGGGTTATGGGGAGAAGGCAGGAGAATGGGGCTGAGAAAATATCAGCCATGATTGAATGGCGGAGCAAATTCGATGGGCCGAATGGCCTAATTCTGCTCTGATGTCTAATGGTCTTATGGTAGTTGGTTGGTGCCCTACAGTCACGGACAAAATGGTTGGGTTGCCCACAGTTGTAACAATGTGCTTGTGGGCCTCTGGGCTCGGCTGTATACGGTACCCTGCATGTGGGGTTGGGCGTATGTCCTGTGTGGGCTTGTGGTTCCCTGCGTCGGCAATCAGCAGGGTATATGGCGGCGGGTAGGTGGGGACTACTGGTCCCCTGATTCTACCTCACCCCACGTTTCGTCACACCGGGCTGGGAATTCAGTTGGGGCAGATGGGATTCATTTTTAATTTTGGGATGTTCATCTATTTGACTCCCAAGCGCGAGTCATTTTCCGGATAGCTCAGGTCTCATTGTGTGGATCGTCTTCAGGGTCGTAATTCTTGCATGCTTTGCGACTGGTGTGCGTGGCATGGGCTATCAGGGTCCGGATCCATGTGGATGGGTGATGTGGATCTAATTGGCTCTGTTTATTGAACCGGAAACCCCAATAAACTGGTTCCACAGCCGACTTGCAAACGCTGTCGGATGTTCCCCTTCCTTTTGCTGACAATTGTTGAGGCCGTTCGCTCGGTCGTCTCTATTGCATCCTATGGCAGTCAGAACAGCCGCCTTCATTTGGCGCAAGGTTCCCCCTGCTACATTTTGGGGATTGGGTCAGGCAGAGCGGATTGCGGGACTTAGGCACAGGAGGATGAGCTTGACCTCGTCTGCCTCGTCTAACCCATTTAGGGCACGGTATTGGCCGATGATCTCAAAAAGAGCGTTTCTGCCCCCGGTGGGTTCGAACACCCTAATCGCTTTTGCAATGTCAGTGAGCTGAGTCATCGTGCAGGGCGTTATGTAGGTGACATTGGGGTTCTGTCCATCGTGTCTGTGGGTGGTGACTGGATTCATTGGGATGGGGGTCGTTTCCGGGGCCTGTTCAGGTGGTGCGGTTGGTTCTACCTCTTGGAATGCGGAACGGGCCCCTCAGTCGGCAGTGGGCCTTGCCGACTCATAGTCAGAGGCATCCTCTTCTAGTTGCTGCCATTCTACCCCTGGGTCACTGTCCCTGGAATTTGTGGTGAAGGTGCACATTACTCCTGTAACTGCCAATTGGGACTGTAATCTGCCTATCCCACACAGGCATTTGGTATGGTCCACAGCGCGGCTCCTGTTTTCTTTCCCTGTTCGGTGTAAGACTTTTACCGCAGCCTGCGGGTCGCTGCATTTTAATTTCAGTTCCTCTAATTGGGTAACAGCGGCATCTTTCTCACCGATAGCGCGCTGTGTTTATTGATGGGCCTTGTCACACTGGGCCTGGTATTCACTCATATGTATGAGGTTGACACGGTTCCTCTCCTCTCTCATTGCTACATCGGCTTCTAGCTGGTGGATGCATCCAGCAGCGTCCACTAGGTCCTGCTGTAATCTCATTATTTGGCTATCCTTGTCTTCGTTAATTTGATTAAATTTACGGCAACCGACCACAACAGTGGCCATCACCAGCAACAACCCCAAAGAAGGAAGAGCAGAAGCTGAGTATGACTCCAGCAATATTCCCCTTTGGATCCCAGATCTGGTTTAGGGGTTTCGCCCCACTGTACCCACTTGGGCCATTTACTGTTTTTATATGCATGGAGGAAGTGGTAGTATGACTAGGGGTATTACGGTACCTGGAAGTAAGCTGCTTGGAGCCCATTGGCCCGGGTAAGTCATGTGCCTCTCAGCCAATTGGCTGAGAGGTAGGTAGCTCCTCCTACGAGATGGGATATAAGAACCCGTGCCTCCCGGCCGTCGGCCTTTCTTCTGTACGTCTGCTGCCGGGCACACATCTTGTGCATTAAAGCCTATCGTTTGGATCTCATCCAAGTTTTGTGTCCATTGATTGTGCATCAATTTAATGCACAAGATTTTAAAGTATGGAGCTTCGTATCAAGCCGCACGCAGCAAATGCGACAGCAGCATTTAAACACTGGCTGGCTTGTTTCAATAGCTACTTGAGCACAGCCGAAAACCGCCCAACGATGGAACAGAAATTGCACATCCTCCACTCGTGCGTCGGCACCGCCGTGTACACGCTCATAGACGACACGACAGACTACGACATGGCCATGGACTTGCTTAAAGAACATTTCATCCGGCCGGTGAACCAGGTCTATGCTCGGCACCTACTGGCCACGAGGCAGCAATTCCCTGGTGAGTCTTTAGACGAATTTTACCGGGCCCTCCTTGTCCTGGGGAGGAACTTCGGCTGCCCACAAGTTTCTGCGGCCGAGCACACCAAACCTTTAATCAGAGACGCTATTGTTGCGGGTATGCAATCTTAGCAGATCCACCAGAGACTCTGTGAGAAAGAAACTTTAAGCCTCACCAAGGCACGGGCCCTCGCCTCCTCCCTAGATGTCGCCAATCGCAACGCCCGTGCGTACGCTCCCGACCGCGCGGCGGCCCCCTGGGCGGCATGGAACGCGACCCCCCTCACCTCTGCAGACTCAGACCCCCCTCAGGCCGGCACCGCAGGGCACCCCGATAAACCCACGGGGCCCCGCTGCTACTTTTGTGGCCAGGCAAAGCACCCCCGCCAGCGCTGCCCGACCGCACCGTAACCTGTGAAGGCTGCGGCAAGAAGGGCCACTTTGCGGCCCTTTGTTAGTCTAACGGGGGCGCTGCGGTCCCGAGCAACGACCTTGGGTTCCCCCCCCCCCCACCGCTCTCCTCAGGGGCCCCGTGCGGCCCACGGACCTTGCTGCACCCGCCACCCACCGCCACGAGTGATCGTCAGGCGCCACCATATTGGTCCCCTGACGCCACGTGCGATCCCCGGGCACCGCCATTTCGTTCACCCGCCACCACGTGCGGCCGACGGGCACCGCCATCTTGGATCGGCACCGAGGACCCCGCAGGTGACCTGCTCTCTGCCAGATGACGACTCGGAGTTCCTGCCACGACTCGCCTCAGTAACATTGGACCAGTCGCAGCTCCGCACGCTGTCCACGGCAACCACGAAGATGCTCCTCAACGGCCACGAGACAAGCTGCCTGCTGGACTCCAGAAGCGCAGAGAGTTTCGTGCACCCTGCTACGGTAAGATGCTGCGCACTTCCCGTTTACCCGGTAAAACAAAGAATCGCTCTGGCCTCCGGTTCGCACTCGGTCCAGATCGCAGGTCCAGGGGAGGGAGTTTAAAAACTGCAAGCTCTTCGTCCTTCCCCACCTCTGCGCGGCAGCACTCCTGGGGTTAGATTTCCAGTGCAACCTCCAGAGTTTAACGTTCAAATTCGGCGGCCCTATTCCCCCCCTTACTGTCTGCAGCCTCGCGTCCCTCAAGGTCGATCCCCCATCCTTGTTTGCAAACCTCACCCAGGATTGCAAACCCATTGCCACCAGGAGCAGACGGTACAGTACCCAGGACGGGACCTTCATCAGGTCCGAAGTCAGACCACCAACAGGTTTATGCAGCTGGACGCGTATCCTCTCCCACGTATCTCCGACCTGGTCAACAGGATCGCGCAGTACACGGTCTTTTCTATGGTGGACCTCAAGTCTGCCTACCATCAGCTCCCCATCCACGCGAGTGAACAAAAGTACACTGCGGATGGGCGGCTCTACCACTTTTTAAGGGTTCCCTTCGGTGTCACAAACAGGGTCTCGGTCTTTCAAAGGGAGATGGACCGAATGGTCGACCAATATGGTTTACGGGCAACCTTCCCGCATCTCGGTAATGTCACCATCTGCAGCCACGACCAGCAGGACCACGACACCAACCTCTGCAAATTACTCCATACCGCAAAACTCCTTAACCTGACCTAAAATAAGGATAAGTGCGTGTTTAGCACCGACCGTCTAGCCATCGTCGGCTACGTAGTGCGTAATGTAGTGATAGGCCCTGACCCCAAACGCATGCGTCCCCTGATGGAGCTTCCCCTCCCCCACTCCCTCAAAGCCCTCAAGCGCTGTTTGGGCTTCTTCTCATATTACGCCCAGTGTGTCCCCAATTACGCAGAGAAAGCCCACTCTCTCATCCAGTTCACCACATTCCTCCTGTCAATGGAGGCCCGCCAGGCCTTTAGCCGCATCGAAGCAGACATTGCAAAGGCCATGATGTGCGCTATCAACGAGTCCCTCCCCTTTCAAGTCGAGAGCGATGCGTCTGATGTAGCTCTGGTGGCCACCCTCAATCAAGCGGGAAGACCCGTGGCCTTCTTCTCCCGTGCCCTCCTCACTTCCGAAATCTGCCATTCCTCGGTGGAAAAGGAAGCACAGGCCATAGTCGAAGCTGTGTGACATTGGAGGCACTATCTGGCCGGCAGGAGGTTTACCCTCCTCACAGACCAATGGTCAGTGGCTTTCATGTTCGATAATGCACAGAGGGGCAAGATGAAGAACGATAAGATCTTGCGATGGAGGATCGAGTTGTCCACGTACAACTATGACATCTTGTATCGTCCTAGGAAGCTAAACGAGCCTCCCGATGCCCTGTCCTGCGGCAGCTGTGCCAATGCACAAGTGGACCGCCTCCGAACCCTCCACGCGGACCTGTCACCCGGGTGTCACCTGCTTTTTCCACTTCATAAAGACCCGCAACCTGCCCTACTCCATCGAGGAGGTCAGGACAGTGACCAGGGACTGCCACATCTGCGCGGAGTGCAAGCCGCACTTCTACCGCCCTGAACATGCGCATCTGATAAAGGCTTCCCGCCCCTTTGAACGTCTCAGCAGGGACTTCAAAGGTCCCCTCCCCTCCAACGACCGCAACACGAACTTCCTCAACGTGATTAACGAGTACTCCCGCTTCCCTTTCGCCATTCCCTGCCCCGACATGACCACGACCACCATTATCAAAGCCCTACACACTACCTTCTCCCTGTTCGGTTACCCCGCGTACCTCCATAGTGATCGGGGGTCCTCATTTATGAGTGACGAGCTGCATCAGTTCCTGCTCGGCAGGGGCATCGCCTCCAGCAGGACGACCAGTTACAACCCCTGGGGTAACGGACAGGTCGAGAGGAAGAACGGTATGGTCTGGAAGATCGTCCTACTGGCCCTATGGTCCAGAAATCTCCCAGTCTCCCACTGGCAAGAGGTCCTGCCAGACGCCCACCACTCAATCCGGTCTCTTCTCTGTACCTCCACTAACCAACCTCCGCAAATTACTCCATACCGCAAAACTCCTTAACCTCACGAACGTCTTCTTGTTTTTCCCAGGAACTCTTCCTCAGGGACCCCGCTCCCAACCTGGCTGGCTACCCCCGGGCCCATTCTGCTCCAGCAGCACGTGCGGGTGCACAAGTCGGACCTGTTGGTCGAAAGAGTCCAGCTACTCCACGCAAACCCGCAATACTCGTATGTGGAGTATCCCGACGGTTGACTGGACACGGTCTCCCTTCGGGACCTGACACCCGCTGGATCCCGGCCACACCCCCCGGCGCCAGCACCTCCCCCCAACCCCAACTGCCCCCAGCAAGCCCCCCCCACGGCCCAGCGGACAGGAAGCCCCTCCCCTGGCCTGGCCCCCGCTAGCTCCGACCAGGGGTACGGACACAGGAACAGGATCATCGCTCCCGGAGTCACGGACGACCACCGCTCCGACTTCGCCGGCACAGCTACGCAGGTCAAGCAGGACATCAAAGGCGCTCAATCGACTGATTGAATCAATATGACGTACTGGTGGACTTCTGCCTGCGGATGGACTCTTGTTTTCCTTGCCTGTTCTCCATTCCCCCCCCCCCCCCCCCCCCCCCGCAATTTTCTACACTGTACATAGTTGCTGTATTTTGAACATAATTGTGGGCCAGTGGGCAGCCATCAATGCAATGGTACGGCCTAAACATCTCTAGTCATACTACCAGTCTTTCACGTACTCACAGGACACGCCCCTGTAGCCACCGAAGTTGGCCATTCCCTCAATACAAAATGGAGGAACGCAAAGCTTGCAGGGAAAAATGGACAAAGTTTGCAGCACAAGCAGGCTGCAACAAGCCACTGTGTATTCTGTCTGCTGAGAGAGCAGACAGCACCGAAACGAACATTCCGCATACTAATGAGGCAATCTCCGGGACAGTTAGCATAGTAATGGAACGATCCCAGGGACAATGAACACAAATAGGGAAGTGATTGCAACAGTGTATGGGAAACCAGACACCCCGGCACCAGCGGGGTTCGAAGACAAAGCACCTGAAGGCCCGCCCAGTAGCCGAGGGACAGCCTCAGTATTGGGGGGATTCAAACAAATCGATTGGGAAGAGACCCAATCGATCCCCAGCTGATAGAGGGTCCGCCCAAAAGGGCACAAAGCCCTGGGACCTATAAAAGACAGGTCCCAAACTCAGTTCGTTCTTCTTGACCAGCCCTCCTCTCTGGACCAGCCCTCTCGACCAGCCTTTACCAAAGAAGACCTTGACCGAGAGAGAGGAGAGGTTCGGACAGCAGCCGCCAGCAAGTAAGTGTCTCACAACGATCGCTACCAGAGATAGACACTCCTGACCCCTTTTTAACCCGTACCAACCTGAAGTCTGCGGACCCAGTGCAGAGCAAGAGGATTTGTCCCCTGATCCGGCAGTTCCTTATTCAGATAAGTATTTGTCTATTTAGTGGTAGGAATAGTTTAGTCATCTTAGCGTGTGCATGAATAGTTTATAATTGTATTATAATAAGCTCTTTTGTTTGAACTTACTAATTGGTGTATGGTTTTATTGCTTTGAACTTGACCTTGAAACTTGTGGCGGTATCTTAATGATACCTGGTGACTCCAAAGCTAACGAACGAAACAGAGCCAAATTGAGTGTTAAGCACACTCACCCAGAACGAGCAACACCCCCCCTCATGTCCACGTTTCACGTGCCATTCCCCCCCCCCCGGTTCTTTTTCAACAAGGGGTGAATGTGGTAGTATGACTAGGGGTATTACAGTACCTGGTAGTGAGCTACTATTGGTGCAGAGCACTCGCTACCCATTGGCCTGGGTAAGTCATGTGCCTCTCAGCCAATTGGCTGAGAGGTAGGTAGCTCCCCCTACGAGGCGGGATATAAGAAACCGTGCTTCCCGGCAGTCGGCCTTTCTTCTGTACGTCTGCTGCCGGGCACACATCTTGCGCATTAAAGCTGATCGTTTGGATCTCATCTACGTTTTTTGTCCATTGATTCTGCATCAGAGGACATCAACCAACTCAGCAGGACTGGCCATCACTATTCTGCTAGAATGTGGTGGGGGTGGAGGGAGAAAACAATTGGGATAAGGGTCTGGTTTACACTAAATTCCCTCCCACAAAGTTCTTTCAAGTCCCGCAACTATCCTAGATCTTTTCTAAAGTTTGTACTCCTCACGTTCCAGACTCCTGGTTTATGGCCCAATCAGCTGGTGGAAACTGTATTAGTCCTTCACTCTCTTACGACTGGCCATTAGGTGGGACAATCTGTCCTCTTATTTCAGGCTCAGACAGAGTGTTGGAGAATACTGGGTTGAAGGTTCGACTTCGGAGCAACGTATCGCTTCTTATCGAAGGACTGTCTGAGGTGCCATAATGTACAATTCAGATACTTCAACCAGATCCTTAATTAAAGTTTACCCAGATGTCTTTATTTATGACTGGAACAAAGTACGGACATGGGATATAATGCTACACACTTTATTAAATAAACCATAAATTACCCACTGTACATACAAGAAACACCCAGGATTCGATTATATTACCCGAAAAGGTGGTTTGGTAAGTTGTAGATCCGATCCCTGAGTCCCTCTGGTTCCTCCTTGCAAAGGTGATTCTCGCTGGCTGTTTCATGCTTGCTTCCTTTTGGCCTGGTCAGGGTCACCTCACACAACCAGTCGTTGCTCCGAGTCTTTGCTCTGAGTCTTTGCTTCGAGTCTTTGCTGCTAGTCCTTTGCTTCTGGTGCCGCTGAGATGCCTACTTTTATTCCCCTCCCTGCCTTTCCAGAAACTTTTCTGGCTTCCAGCCAATGAGTTCTCGGGAGCGGGTCCCAGCAGCCAATGGGCCGCTTGATGACCGTTTGACAGGCCACCTGAACCCGCCCCAGGTGTCCCATCTCTGGTGGTGTGGGCTGCACATGACCTGTTCCCATAAAAGATAACAGTGGATACTCTCGGTATTGGAAAGACTAGCTCGATCTGGGCTACGAACAACAAGTTATACATTTCTCAGTTATAGAAACGTGATTAATATTTCACTTTGTACATTTTCGCAATCATCAAAACTGCTGGAAACATTTACATATGTTCTAAAATCTATCAGAGAAATTTATTGCATTTTTTTAACATACAGGATTAATGAGGACTCTCTCAAACTCTCAGTATTTGCTGCCGCCCTGTCTATCGGAAAGTTCAAAGGCCCTTTACAGTACACAGCGTGGAGAGAAATGATCAACTCCATTAACCCCGGTAAAACTCTTCTATTCATTTTCCTAATTTTAAATCCAGTTGTGACGGGACTAAAGGGTCTCCTCGGTCCCAGATTAAATATTCACTTTGTCGGTTGTTAATCCTCGGGAGCCGCTCCATTCTCATATTTTACTCTTTGTGGATTCCTCTGGGTGAGTGTCTGAAGCCATCAGCACCGTGTGTCAAAGCAGTGAAGGGATCTGTATAACCAGAGGAATAGAGCACCAATCTCAGGATGGGAAATCCAATTTGTAGAGGAGACAGGACTGGTCCCGTCTGTCATTCTGGGGAATATTTTTTATCATCGTTTATCGGGAAGACATTCAGACATTAGAGAGCAAGTGTTAAACGGCAGAGAATCTGGTTGGTGGAATTGGACACCTTCATCAAGAAGAGGTGCTGCAGAAACTGTGAGTCTGCACTGGATAAGGGAGGGAGTGTGGTGATCTTATTGAAATGTTCAAGGGTCAAAACAGAAGGGAGAATGTAAAAATCCACAGGTTGAACACAGTCACAGAGTCCAGATGAAAGTAGGTATCGTTTTAAATCTAGAATAGGGAGTTTGGATTGAGTGAGGTTGATTTATTGAGTGACTCCATTGATGGAGCAGGTAGTGAACCAGTGAACCCTGGCCGCCCAGTGGGACATGGCGGACTTGCCCCTTGGAGCGGCAGCAGAAATGAAGAAACTCTTGAGATCGCGTGGGCCCGCGGGGTCCATGACGCACGATTGCTCCCCTGGCCGTCCATGAAGGCCCACGGTGAACGATCCACCCGCCCCCCACCAGGGGGGCCGTGGACTGAGACCGCAGCCGCCACCGGACGTTCCCCTCGGCCGATAGGTGGTTCGAACTACGCCGTCGGGAACTCGGCCAGTTCTTCACAGTGAATTGCGGTGGGGCCTCTGTCAATGGCCTCCTACCCGCGCTGCGTAGTTCGCACGCGAGAGACTCCCGAGCGATTGTCCAGGGACCGGAGAATCGTGGACCCTGAGCCGGTGCCGATTTCGGTGTATACGGCCATCCTCCGCCCCCCGCCGATCGCGATTTTGGCGTGGAGGCTCAGAGAATCCCGACCATGGGGTTGGATTCTCCGCAGCTCCGCTCCGAAATTGCGTAAACCGATCTGCCGGTGATTTACCTCCGATACCCAAACCGACTTTGGTGCTGGTTTGGCGCCGATTTCTGATTCTCCGGACCCCCCAAAATGACGGATTCGCAAAAGGTGCCCCTACAACCGATACTCCGGGGTCTGAGCGATTCTGCGGCCTGGATGGGCCGAAGTCCCGACGGCGTGGTTCTAACCACGTATAAAAAATCGCAATGCCGGCGTGCTGGCTGATGCGGCGGTGGGAGGAGGTAGGAGTTGGCGCGGGGGGACTGCAGGCTCCCGTAACGGGCACCGGCCGTGTTTTCTGCAGTGGGGAAGGGGAAGGGGGGGAACAGGACAAGCAGTCGGGGAGCCCCCTGACATGACAGGGCGGTGCTCACGCAACGGGCGCCATTATGGTGCCCACCCACCATTGTGCCCCTGGGTGAACGCAGAGTTGACGGCCGTATGGGTAAGTGCCCACCCCCCTCCCTGGCCACCCAACCCAACCAGCGACACCCACAGGGGTCCACCCAGGGCCACACCGACGGCAGCCCCCAGTGAGGCAGTGCCATCAAACTGTGGCCCTGGCAGCAGGGACTGCCCGACAGGCCGAGAAGGAATGGGACAAGAGGGAGGAGGAGGAGGAACGGGACGAGGGGGAGGAGGAAGAACGGGACGAGGGGGAGGAGGAGGAGGAACGGGACAAGGGGAGAAGGAGGAGGAGCGGGACGAGGGGGAGGAGGAAGAACGGGACGAGGGGGAGGAGGAGGAGGAACGGGACAAGGGGAGAAGGAGGAGGAGCGGGATAAGGGGGAGGAGGAAAGGGATGAGGGGAAGGAGGAGAAGGAACGGGCTGAGGGGGAGGAGGAGGAGGAGTTGGTGGTGATAAAGGAGGCCCCACGCCTACGGGCGCCATCAGGAACTCCCGGACCGGGCCGGCAGGGGGAGGCTGCGGAGGAGCTGGGAAACCGTCACTCACATCTGCCACGTGATGGCAAACCTGGCACCGCATGGGACTGGGGGAGGACACCCGCTACCGGTGGCCATCAAGGTGACGGTCGCCCTCAACCTCTACACCACGGGGTCGTTCCAGTCACCGAGTCGGGATCTGTCCGGCATCTCTCAGGCATCGGCACAGGTGCAACCGTGCCGTCACCAACATCCTGTATGCCCTGGCATTCAGTTCCCTGTGGACCGTGCCCACCAGGATGTCCGGGCAGCGGGGTTCGCTGCCATCGCCAGGATACCCCAGGTCCAGGGGGGCATCGATGGGGTGTATGTCGCCCTATGGGCACCGGCGGATGAGAGGCCGATGTTCAGGAACAGGAAGGGGCACCACTCCATGAACATACAGGTGGTCTGTGACCACCAGATGAAGATCCTGCAGCCGGTACCCAGGCAGTGGGCATGACTCGTTTATCTTGGCTCAATCATTCATAACCGGCATGTTCGAGGGACGCCCCCCCCCCCTCCCCCCGGCTGCGGGGCTGGTTGCTGGGCGACAGGGGTTACCCATTGCGCTCGTGGCTGGTGACGCCTATACAGAGGCCACAGAGCGACGCGGAGACCCGCTACAATGAGGCCCATTGTGCGACCAGAGGTATGTGGAGAGGTGCTTCGGGGGGCTGATGATGCGCTTTAGGTACCTGGACCACTCTGGACGGGCCCTCCAGTACGAGGCAAGGAGGGTCGGCATCATTGTTGTGGTCTGCTGCTTCCTCCACAACATCGCGCAGCAGAGGGGCGATGTGCTGGAGGAGGATGAGGAGGCAGGGCAGGCCTTGTCAGACGAGGAGGAGATGGGGCAGAGGGACAATGGGCGGGGCATGCACGGGAAGCTGCACTACGCCACCAGCAGGGGCAGCGAGCGTGGGATGCTTTGGTCGATGCACACTTCACCAACTGGGGTGGGGGGGGATTACTGGGCATGGGCACAGGCACGACATTACCGCACCGTACCACCGACCACCCCACCTCCCCCACCACTGAACACTCACCTCCCCCACCACCGAACACTCACCTCCCCCACCACCGAACACTCACCTCCCCCACCTCCGAACCACTCGCATGCACACCACCCCTCCATTATATATATACCTGGGGCACCGGTTGGCCAGTGACAGCAGGTCTGGTCCACGGGATGGAGGATGATGTCAGCCCGCTCTGCGATGAGCTCCGAGCTCCACATCGTGAGACAATGTCTGACTCTCATGGACACAGTAGCATCTCCCAACTGGGTGATCTGGGCATCCAGCTGGACAGTCCATCCCATGGCCCTGTCGTATCACTGGGGATGGGGTGATGGGGACATCTGCGGGGGGAGGGGGGGGGGCTGTATAGATCACCCACTGGGACACACTCTTCCACTACCCCTCACCCACAGTGGACATCACTTACCGCCCCACCCCCGCACCCATCGGACAGAGCACCAGAGGCAGCTTTCATCGGTGATAACATGTGTTTAATGTGCAGAGGTATATACAGTCTGTGCCCGAGCCCCTATAACTAAACTGTGCCCTGCACCCATGCCAACTTAACCTGTGTCTATGTTTCTGGCCTTATGGGCCCTATCACTACACCTAGATGGTTCCCCAGATGGTACAGCAGGGGTGGAGGTGGACTGCTGTGACCCCTGCCCCGTGATGATGGTCCCCATTGGCGTACGTCTCCTGGGTGGTCCAGGCTGCTCCTCGGGCGTCCCGGCTGGCGTACTGCCGCCCTGTTCTGCCTGCTGCCCACTAGGTGCACCAGGGACAGGAGGGGGGAGTCTGAAGTGCTGCGGTGTTACAGCACCTCCCCTGCAGTGTATGGGCCCCAGCACCTCCTCCTCCCTCGGGGTGCCTGAAGGACCCCGGCTTCTCAATGGGATGGGGGTGTGCGCTGCCATTCCTGGACGCCCGCTCTGGTATCGACCAGGGTCTGGCCATGGAGCTCAGCGAGTGGGCCATCCCTGTGACGCCAGCCAGCACCTGGGCAATGGTGCCGATGCTCTCAGCCATGGCCTGCTGAGACTGGGCCACACTGCGGAGCACCGCTGCAATCTGTGTGTGGGCAGCCATGTCCTGGGCCATGGCCCCCGCCTGCACAGAATGCCGCAGGCCTTGCACAGCCTGACCCATGTCCAACACCTTCACCTCCAGTGCCTCCACCACGGACGGCACCTGTGCGGTTTCAGCCTGGGTGGCACGCACGGCCGGCACCATTCCCTGCTCCTACACACGGTTGGACTCCTCCACCTGCGTCTGCAGGGGCTGGAAGCCGGCCATCATCCCCTTCTCTGGTCCCTGGCTCTCTGACTGCACCTGATCTATGGGTGGGAGTGGATATTCCAGGAACCCGGGACCCGTCTGGGTGGCAGCTGGTTGCTGGGACCGGGCTGCCCTCCGACTGTCCGGCCCCTCGGCTGCTCCTCCCTCCACCTGCTGTACCGGAGCGGCTGTGTGGTTCACACCGGTAAGTGTCCCAGAAGCCTCCTCACTAAAGAGCCCAGTCGAGGTGATGGTGGAGGGTCTGGGAGATTGCAGTGATGGAAAATTCCTCATCGGACCCGAAGTCCGGGGTCTCCTGGGTTGTGGTTTCCTGGCTCGTCTCGGCCGGAGGGCTGGTGTTACGGCTGCCCTCCCCGTCGGTGCTTAGGGCCGGGGGGGGCACCGGCCCTGGCACTGGCTGGGGGCGGGGAGGCACCGGCCCTGGCACTGGCTGGGGGCGGGGAGGCACCGGCCCTGGCACTGGCTGGGGGCGGGGAGGCACCGGCCCTGGCACTGGCTGAGGGTGGGGGGGGGGGGGGGCGCCGGCTGGTCCATGACCAGCGCCGGCTGGTCCTGCAAGACACAAGACAGCATGTATGGTCAGACAGACGGACGGGGGTGAGGCATCAGGTAGTGAGTGAGTGGGGTGAGGGAGGGGGGTGAGGGAGTTGTGGTGAGGGGTTGGGGTGAGGGAGGTGTGGTGAGGGGGGTTGGGGTGCGGGTGGTGGGGTGTGGGGGGGTTGGGGTGAGGGGGTGGGGTGATTGGGGTGGGGGTAGGGGGTGAGGTGGGGTGGGGTGAGGGCCGCATACACGTAGGGGGCTCTCACTTGGTGGCGCGCCTCCGACCTCCGCATCAGCAACCTCCCTCTCCTCCGGCCCGCCAACGTTGTCCTGGGCCCTCTGCTCGGGCACGGTGAGGGGACGCAGTTCTGGTCCTCCCCCCTCCGATCGTATCCCGCTCCCGGCGGTTTATGCGCAGCCTCGTCCTGGGCGGGGGTGGGGGAGGGGGGGGGGGAGACAGAAACAGCAACATTGTCAGACGGTCCGACGCATGCAGCCCAGGGGTTGGGTCTCTGATGGCATCAGTGCCCAGGGCACCCGGCCATTGTGGCTGGCAAGGGTGGGTGCAGCCATGTGGGTCAAGGTGGGCTTGCGACTACCCCCCTGAGGGGTGTGGGTGGCGGGTCACATGTGTGTGGGGGTAGGGGGGTTGGTGCCAGGGGCACAGTGCTGGGTACTCACCCTGGCTGCCCTGAGGAGGTTGTGCAGCTTCTTCCTGTTCTGGTCTGCAGTCCGGGCCACCACCCAGACGGCGCTGACGGCGTCTGCCACCTCCGCCCAGCCACGCCGGACAATGGAGCCTGCGACCCGGCCCGGGGTACAGCACCAGCCTCCTGCCCTCCACGGCGTCCAGGAGGGTGTCCAACTCGCTGTCCCTAAATCGCGGAGCTGCTCTGCTGGCGGCCATCTTGCCTGCGACGCTGTGTGTGTCTGTGTGTGTGTGTGTCTGTGTGTGTGTGTGTGTCTGTATGTGTGTGTGTGTGGGGGGGGGGGGGGGGGAGAATGGTTATGAGCAGCCGCGGCGTATCGGCGGCCGCTCCCCGGGTGCTTCACGTTCCGCCCGTGCTAGCCCCTGTGGGCCGGTGAATCGCTCCACCTGGCGGCCCGTTGATGCCGTCATGAAACTCCACCGTTTTCACGACGGCATCAACACTTAGCCTCAGTATCGGAGAATCCAGCCCAAGATATTAATCACATGGAGAGGGTGAGGAAATATATATTTCTGGAGATTTTCTTGTGTTGGTTTTAAGTGAGGAACACCTGTGGGAGGGACCTTTGAGTTGACTGGAGATTGTAACAGGCAGCAGCAGAGCGGGCAGCAGAGGGGCAGGCAGCAGTGGGGCAGGCAGCAGCGGAGCAGGCAGCAGCGGAGCAGGCAGCAGCGGAGCAGGCAGCAGCGGAGCAGGCAGCAGCGGGGCAGGCAGCAGCGGAGCAGGCAGCAGCGGGGCGGGCAGCAGCGGAGCGGGCAGCAGCGGAGCAGGTAGCAGCGGGGCAGTCAGCAGCGGAGCGGGCAGCAGCGGAGCGGGCAGCAGCGGGAGCGGGCAGCAGCGGGGCAGTCAGCAGCGGAGCGGGCAGCAGCGGAGCGGGCAGCAGCGGGAGCGGGCAGCAGCGGGGCAGTCAGCAGCGGAGCGGGCAGCAGCGGAGCGGGCAGCAGCGGAGCGAGCAGCAGCGGAGCAGGTAGCAGCGGGGCAGTCAGCAGCGGAGCGGGCAGCAGCGGAGCGGGCAGCAGCGGGAGCGGGCAGCAGCGGGGCAGTCAGCAGCGGAGCGGGCAGCAGCGGAGCGGGCAGCAGCGGAGCGAGCAGCAGCGGAGCAGGCAGCAGCGGGGCAGGCAGCAGCGGAGCGAGCAGCAGAGGGGCAGAGGGCAGCCGCCCAGGTTGGAGAGCCGGCTGTCCAACCGGCCAAGGAGGAGGAGGTCCCAAGGAGGCGCCAAATGAGGCCTCGTGTCTACCAGCACCGCCTGTCATTCGAGGAGCTGCCGGACCGGGCATTCCGCGGAGGTATGACACCCGCCCCCAAGGTGATGGTCACCTTGAACTTTTACCCCACGGAGTCCTTGAAGGCGCCGAGTCGGGACCTGTCTGGGATCTCACTGACCTCGGTGTACAGGTGCATCCATGCCGTCACGGAGGCCCTATATGCCCAGGCGGATCAATACATCTACTTCGATGTGGACTGAGCCCACCAGGCTGCCCGGGCAGCGGCCTTCGCCACCATCACCGGGATGTCCCGGGCCAAGGGGGTGGTCGACGGGATGCATGTCCCCCTACGGGCACCTGAGGATAACAGGCCGCTGTACACAAACCGAAAGGGGTTGACTCGATGAACATGCAGCTGGTTTGTGACCAACAGCTGCGCATCGTACACGTCTGTGCCCGGTAGCCGGGCAGTCAGCAAGACGCCTCTGGTCCGCTGTGGTCTTGGCTGATGACTCCTATCCGGAGGCCACAGGCCGACGCGGAGACCCGCTTCAACGACTCGCACACAGCGACCAGCGGTGTAACCAAGCGGTGCTTTGGCTTCCTGAAGATGTGGTTCAGGTACCTGGACCGCTGTGTAGGGACCCTCCAGTATGACACTGAGAGGGTCTCCCATGTCGGCCTGCTGCATCCACCAGAATATCGCACAGCAGAGGGGCGATGTGTTGGAGGAGGAAGAGGAACGCCAGGCCTCATCAGGTGAGGAGGATGCGGGGCAGGGTGAGGGCGGCCAGGACATGGAGCCCAGGCAGGTGCGGGAGGCCGCATGACGTGTGCCCCAGGGCCTACGAGCAAGGGACACGCTGACAGCCAACAAGTAGGCGGGGGGGGGGGGGGGGGGGGGGGGGGGGGAACTGTCCAGGGGCACGGACACTGCATCCCAACCGCACACCCCCTCACTTCCCACCTCGGTCACCCCCCGCCCAACCCCACCTGCAGCCCCCTCCGTGACACATACCTGCTGCACCGCGGGGTGGGGACCCTGGGATGGAGGATGATGACAACCCGCTCTGCGATGAGATCTGCTGCTCTGCATCGTATGACAATGTCTGACTCCTGCCCACGGTAACACTTTCCACCGTCCACCTGGGTGATCCCTGCCTGTGAGCCGGTCATTCCCACACACGGTCCCATCGAATCCCTGGGGCAGGGGCGGCTCAAGGCACCGGCAACTCGGGCAGTCGCCCGGGGTGCCAAGTGCTAGGGGGCGCCAGAGACTCGGGTCCCGCGCATGCGCAGTTGGGCAGGTGCCAACCAGCGCATGCGCGGTGGCCGTCCTACCCCAGGGCGGCCCCCCCCCCGCTCGTCCGCTCCCCCCGCCTCCCCCCTCGGGTCCGCCCACCCCGCCCCCCGCCCCCCCTCGGGTCCGCCCCCCCCCGCCCCCCCTCGTGTCCGCCCCCCCGCCCCTTGGGTCCGCCCCTCGCCCCGCCCCCCCCTCGGCCCCCCCCCTCGCCCCCCCCCCCCCCGCCCCCCCCTCCCCCCTCCCCCCCCCCAAGGGTGCCTAAGTTCAGCTTGCCCGGGGCACCAGCAACCCTAGGACCGGCGCTGCCCTGGGGTGGCGGTGGTCGGGGTGAGGTGAGGAGGGTGGGGATCACGAGCCACCCACAGGGTTCACACCATTCCCCAGATCCCCCCCAACATTCACCCATTCCCCCACCCCCGGCCAGCCCAGGCTAGCCCACCCCACACACCCATCAGACGGAGCACCGAGGCAGGTTGGAACAGTGGTAACAGGTGTTTATTGTGAACAAATATATACAGGTTTATTCCCTCGCCCCCATAACTAAACTGTGACCTGCACCCGTGCCAACTTAACTGGTGTCTACTTTTCTGGCCTTGCGGGCCCTAACACTATGTCTAGGTGGGTCCCCAGAGGGTACAGCAGGGGCCGGGCCCATCCAGGCCCGGTTTCTCCAGAAGACGCCGGCCAACTGTGATTCCTGCCCTGCGAACTGGGTCCCCGTTGGCCGGCGTCTTCTGGATAAGCCGGGCCTGGATGGGCCCGGCCCCTGCTCAGGTGTCCCAGGTGGCGTGGTACCGCCATGTTCTGCCCGCTGCCCACCAGATACGCCAGGGACAGGAGGGGGGAGTCCGAGGTGCTATTGTGATCAGGTACCTCCCCTGCGGGAGTCACCGACATGGGCCTCAGCACCTCCTCCTCCCTCAGGGTGCCCAATGGCCCCTGGGCTTCTCTCTGGGACTGAGGGGGCAAGGGGAGCTACCCCCTGAGGCTCCTCCGCCACCTGGCACTGCCACTCCTGGAGACCCGCTCTGGTCTCGACCAGGGTTTGCATGCTGGAGGCCAGGGAGCACAGGGAGTGGACCATCTCCCTCTGGGACTGGGCCACCTCCCTCTGTGTCTCCATCATGTTGGTCAGTGCCTGGGCAATGCTGCTGACGTTCCCAGCCATGGCCTGCTGTGACTGGGCCATGCTCAGGAACGCCGCTGCAATTTCCAGGTGGCTGTGGGACATGGTCACCTGTGAGGCAGCAAAACCTGTCCTGGGCCTCGGCCAGCGGCTGCACAGAATGCCCCAGGCCTTGGGCATCGCCGATCCATAGTCCAAACCATCGCCCCAATGCCTCCACTGCGGACGCCACCCATGGAGTGTTGGCCGGGGTGACAGGCATGGTCGGCACCACCTCCTGCTCCTGCACGCGGTTGGACTCCTCCACCTGCGCCTGCAGGTGTTGGATGCTCACCGACATCCCCTCATGTAGTCCCTGGCTCTGTGACTGCATCTCCACTATCGATGGGACTGTCTGTTCCAGAAGCCCCAGACCAGACTGGACGGCAGCTAGTCCCTGGGGTCGGCCCTCCGACCATCCTCCCCCCTCGGCTGCTCCGACCTCCACCTGCTGTCCCGGGTCAGCTGTGTGGTGCATCAGAGAGAGTCCCAGGAGCCTCTTCACTAACATGGCCAACCGAGGTGAGTGTCTCTGGGATGGTGGAGGGTGTTGGAGACGCTGTGACGGGAAGTCAGTGTCATTCTCCAACCCGACCTCCTAAACTTTCTTTCTCATCCCATCTTGTACATTCTCTCCCCCACTGTCTCTCTTACCCTCCCATTTCCCTCCCATCTTCCTACTGTTGCCAACATCCCCTCTCTCTTTTTCACACTCTCCAACTTTTGCATTCATTCCTCTGCACTCTCTCTCTCACCCTCACACTCTCCCTGCTAACCTGCTGTCTCTACTCCTCCACCTCAGTCTCTCACACCCTCCTACACTCCCTGTCACTTCCTGTTCTCCCTGCCACACCCTCTATTTCTCAACCCTCTCCCAATCTCTCTGTAATCCGGCTTCCACACTCTCAAACCCTCCAGCTTTCCGTCACCCACTTCTGCCTCACTTTCACTCCATTCACACACTCCCTCTCTCCTTTCCTGCTCTCTCCCTTCACCCACTCCCTGGCTCTGCTGATCTGATTTCTCTCCTCTGACCCCTCCCCCTCCCTCACTATCCTCTCCCTCACCTACCCCGTTTGCCCCTCTCTACCCCTCCCTCTCTCTTCCCTCCTCCTCCCTCTCTAAATCACTGACTGTTATTTTAACTTTCCCCCAGCTCCAGCCTCTCTGACTCTGGATCTGAACACAGCGAATCCCCGGCTCATCCTGTCTGAGGACCGGACCAGTGTGAGACTCGGAGACAAACAGCAGCCGCTCCCTGACACCCCGGAGAGGTTTGATCCCTGGGGATGTGTCCTGGGATCAGAGGGATTCACATCAGGGAGACATTACTGGGAGGTGCGGGTGGGGGGGAAGACTCGGTTGGGTCTGGGAGTGGCCCGAGAGTCTGTGAACAGGAAAGGGGGAATCTCCCCGAGCCCTGAGTCTGGAATCTGGATTTTGTGGCTGGAGCCCGGATGTGGTTATTTTGCCGCCACCTCCCCCTCACTGACCCGCCTCACCCTGAGTGTGAATCCCGGGAAGATCGGGGTTTTCCTGGACTATGAGGGGGGACATGTGTCATTTTACAATGTGGACAACATGTCCCATCTCCACACTTTCACCCACACTTTCACTGAGAGAATCTTTCCCATCTTCAACCCGGGATGGAATAACGACGGGAAAAACTCGGCCCCGCTGACAATCTGCGGGATTAAAGATCACTAACAGATCCATCCCATAATTTCACACCATCTCCCTGCCTCCTGCCAGCTGTAAACTGCTGGGTGTGGGTCTCAGTCACAGGGGGTGCGGATGGTTCAAATGGTTCCTGAGCTCAGGGTGATTTCAGCTGAGTGACAATAATGTTTTGGTGATTTTGTTTTTTGTTTCCTTACTCGGTGCGGATCAACAAACACGCGGTAACTTCTCCAGTGAATCCTGGAAAATAGATTAAAATCCCCAAGATAATGGAGAATAATCAAAGCGCAGAGACGATGGAGAATTAAAACACAGATAGAAATAAACTCAGGGTCTTCGAGACTCCAGGTCGGAAATTGAACGTTAAGAGGGGCAGGGAAGAGGAACTAGGGTGAGATTGATCACCAATGGCAAGGAAATGACAAAGAGAAAATCCAAGAGCAGGAAAATTAAATAATACCCAGGGAAGTAGGAAGGAAAATTCAAAATCAAATAGAAGCAAAATCAATAGGGAACAGGCAGGAGAATCAGAAACACTCACAAACCAGGGGTTGGAAATGAACAAAACATTTGACAGCCTGGAGTGTTTAAATGTGTGGAGAGAGAAACCAGGTTAACAATCTGGGTATAAACCCTGTATGGGAACTGAAAGATCAGCAAGGACCCCTGTAGGGCTGGGGGAAAGAAGGAGGGCGAGAGAAGAAACAAATAGAAGCTCAATTGTAGAGAGGAACTTACTGGGTAGAATGAGCTGTGAACTGCAGGAAGCCGGTGTCCTTCCTGCCTGTAATGTTGCTCCACAGGCGGAAGGTGGCGATAGATCACCGTGTTTGAGATGAATCAGTTCAGTGATTCTCAAACTGGGGTCGGGGAGTCTTTCCAGGGGGTCCAGGAAATAATTTATCCAGAGAGAAAGGGACAGAGAAATAAATGCAAGAGGGAGGGAGAGGGGAAAGGGGGGGGGGGGGGGGGGGAGAGGGGGGGGGGGAGAGGGGGGGGGGGAGAGGGGGGGGGGGAGGGGGGGCGGGGTGGAGGGGAGGGGAGACCAGCTGCTGCTGTGACAGTCGCTGTCTTCAGTTTGGGCTCAGGCAGTGAGTAAGTGCCGTTATCGAGCTGTCCGGCCTGCTGAGTATTTCCATCATTCTCTGTTTATATTAATCTCCAGTTGGTTTGTTTCTTGTAATCGTGATAAATCTGTCAGTTTGACTCACTTCAAACTCTCACCGTGTTTCAATAATGTAACTTCCTTGTGTGATTAAATAACACTGGCAAACTGGACTGGGTCTGTACAGGTCTGTAAATATTGTCCAGAATGTCATGTTCCAGTGGGGAATCTGTAATAAAATTGGAATATAGGAAAATCGTGTTTCTGGGAGTTTTTATTTTACATTAAAACAAGAAGCTGCCTTGAGACAGTTTAAAGATGTAAATGATGTGACTCTGCTGTGAACACTGATCTGACAGTCTGTCTGTCGTGAACATGATGTGTGAACTGATGGGGTTTGTAAGACATTAACTGATAATGTTTAACCAGATGAAAAGCAGTTCAGTTGCTGCACTAGAATGTTAGTGGAGTCTCAGTTATCATTTATCTCTGGTTTGTCTGCTCTGTCTCATCACTGTCCACATCAGAGAAATAATCCTGAAATCACTAGGATGTAATTACCTGTTTTGTTAAAACAGTATTAATATTAACTGTAAATGGAACCTGTTCATATTGTAGTTATTATATAGAATTATAATTTACATTGGAGGGTACATGGTTACATTTGTAAAATGATTCATTAAACAACACAAAACAATCTGAGAACCACTGGAATAGAAACAGTTTTTCTGAAAGTTTACACAGTTCATCATTAAATCCAAGAAGCTGAAACTCAACATGTTGTTTGCCTCTGTCACTGAGTTGGGGGGGGGCGGGTTTCCGGAGAATAGGGAAGCGGGTTGGGCAGAGGGCCTGTCACTCAAAGTGAGGGAGGCGGGTTTCCGGGCAATAGGAATGCTGATTGGTTGCAACTCCAGTCACTCAGCTATGAGGCGGGTTTATGCGGATTATTGAAGTCGATTGGTGGCTCGTCCTGTCACTCAGACTAAGGGAGGCGGGTTTCCGGGGAATGCCGAAGCAGATTGGTCAAAGTGCCACTCACAAAGATGGACCGAAAAACCGAGCGTGGTACCGGAAGTGGATTGTTCAGTTATTCGGCCGTTCATTATGCGGGAGGCGGGATTTCTGGAAACGTAGAAGCTGATTGGCCAACCGACCTGTAACTCCGAGCATGGAACGCGGGCTCCCGGGGGATGAGGAAGTGGATTTGCCGAAGCCCCTGTCACTCAGAGTGATGACGCCCAGTTGTTGGCAGCAGAGGTCAGTGTGAGGTCAGTGAAAATCAGACGTCACCACAGCCTGAAGGCCCCACCCAGCAAGAGCGGTGACTGGGAGATCAGATTGGGAGCCGACAATGGGAGAAGGAGGAATTGTCCACCCGGTAACAGGCCCAGGTAAGAGGGGCTTCCTTTTCATTGAGGCTGTGTGGGTGTGGGGAAGGGGGAATGTCTTTCTCACAACACCTGAATCATAAAGAACACATTCTTTAGGAGTTTTCACTGCCCTGAACTGTACAGAATATTGTGTCAGAGCAATATGACACAATATTACACTCATGGAGTTTGAGGCTAAATTCTCCTTTAAAAGAAATGAAGAAATACAATGGACAGAATTAGCCTGAGAAAGTGGGTTAAAATTATTTCCTGTTGTTTCTTGTTCCACCTCCACTAAAGGCTCAATGTTTGTGACATGAAACAGACTGATTGCAACTCAGAAAACCCAAGTTTGATTTTTCCTGAGCTGATGCAATACAGTTAGTCTCAGTATCCCTAGTTTGAGAATGGGAACATTAAGCCATGATCCCCAGTCCTAATAGTGATTCATTGTCTTGCTGTCAAGTGCCCTGCAGTGGACTTAAAGGTAAAAGGTAAAATGAAGAGCACCCCTCCCGCCCCCTTCCCCCAGCAGGAACATTGCAGCCAGCGCACCGCCCTCTCTGTGCATAGAAGCTGTTCTTGAAAATACAGGAAAATGTGTCATTTGAAACATGGAAGTCTGGCAATATCTGGTTTGAGAGGGTACAGGGAAAGATCCCACAAAAGGTTAATAGCAGCTGCAAAGAGCAGGGTTATAAAATGCAGATTCTTGATCACAAGCAGGGTTAGCAAACACATAGGTTTCATGTGGTAAGCTAAAACAATGGCTCACACCTTCATGGAATGTAACTATCTCAGGAAGCATCTGAAAAAGCATGGATGAAAGTTTCAATTGCATTAAGTGACGAATGTTTAAAACAGGCAAGTCTTTCAAGTCATAATCAAGTTAAATTTTAGCTTACAGCTAAAAGCAAAGTTTCACACCTTAATTGAAATAAACTCTCTTAGTAAACAGCTGGAAAGGATGGAAGATGCTCAGTCGAATTTGGTGTCAATTCTAAAGTGTAAAATTCTATGAACATCAAGGCAATTAAAAGAAAATTGGAGACGACCTGTCTACGAGAAACATCATTTAAGTCAAAATCAAAGGCAAAGTTATGAGCTGGGGACAATTGGAAAATTAAACGATTCGAAATCACAGAAATAAAAGTTAACTATTGAAACCAAAGCATTTTTTAATCAGATCTGAGAGGAGACGATATGCCCAAAATGAATAATTAGTTGTAGTAAGATGTTTACATCAAAGATACTTTTAAACTATCAAAGTGAAACAAGCCCATTTACAATAAAGTCGTAAAAACTTAATAACTCTCAGAAAGAGAATATAAACCCAGGGAGCAGAAGCAGAAGAGCAACAGCAACGGCAACAGGAGAGAAGGGGAGGAGAACAGAGAGAGAGAGAGAGAGAGAGCTCGGTCATGGGAAAGACAAGGCAAGCAGCCGAGTTTAAACAGTTCTACATCTAAGGAAGACTAGAATTTAAACAGGAGCAGAGCCAGAGCCAGCTCTCACAGCTCGGTGCATGGGAAAGACAGGACACAGCAACCGAGTTCACCAGCGAATACAACTCAAGAAGACCAGATTTTAAGAAGATCGATTGTCAAGGTGGGACTGAAGGTCTGTACAACCAACCAGCAGCAGCCAGAAGCAAGATCTTTTTTCCTTTCTGTAAAGAAAGTGTTTGCAGCTTTTAAAAGAAAAAATATAATAATAAAAATAACTTAACCTGAAAAAGTGGTTATTAGCTTACTTCACTTCCTTAATAACGCAGGACCCAGGACATCAATGCTATTAAGGGGTAAGTAGGTAAAATTCTTCGGTGAAGGTATGGGTTATACCGGGGGATAACTTGAAAAGATAGTTTTACCTGAATAGCACCCACAGAAGCCTGCATTGGAGTCAGGGAGTGAGAATCCCTGTTCACCATTTAGAATATCGACCTTTTTTTTGGTATAGGGGGAATTCTAAGAATAGTGGTGAGTTTTAACTTCATGGCGCCCAGCGTGGAGGCCTAGACTATTAGAAGTTTCTAGGTAAAGTGAGCCTAGAATATTAGAAGTTTCTAGGTAAAGTGAGGCTAGAATATTAGAAGTTTCTAGTTAAGCAGAGTAGGGGCTAGAATATTAGAAGTTTCTAGTTCCCAAGAAACGGTTGGTATATTAGAAGTTTCTAACCGGCACAAAGGCTAGAATATTAGAAGTTTCTAGTCTATGTGTGAGTCAAACTTTACCTGCCGAGTTTAGTTTGGAACGTCATGTGTGATTGGCTTTTGTAAGGATATTCTGTGGATTGAGGGGACTGAAGCTCAGGTTGGGTGTGAAAATCAGTAGACTAGAAGATACTGACCCTGAGAAAAAGTCTGCAAGACATTTTGGTGACAGCACTAAAATATTGCATCCATTACTGGTAAAAGAGGCCAAAGAATAAATCATCCTCGGAGTAAGGCAGATTGTGCGGACATTTTCTGGAAAATAGGGACGCTTAGAATCTTCAGAAACCAATAACCAATCGACCCTTAACTAAAACAGGAAGATAGTGCCTTAGTCAGCCTTGGATAGGGCCCAGAAAGGGTACTTATCCTTAATTTCAGAGTGCACCTGAAAGGGACAACCAGGAACAGAACTAGAATTCCGAAAAATGGCAATGAGAATAATCCTCTTGCTCTGAAACATGGTCAAGAGAGTTGAAACAATGAAACAAGAGTGGAAAAGCTTAACAGAGGCAAAAAAAAACTCCTGCAGAAGTGAAACTTATCAGCATGGAGGGGTCTCAATTTTTGTTAAGAGTAACTGAAACCCTACTGAATAGAGGCCAAGATCTCAGTGGATAAATGAGTGTGTGTTTAATAAGGATTTGTGAAATCCTGCAGAGTAAAGATCCAAGATCTGAGTGGATGAATGAGTGTGTATATATCTAATAAGGAATTGTGAATTTCCTTTAATGTTTGTATTTTAAAAAAATGTTGTATTTTGTAAAGCCGATTTTCACATAAATTGGAAGTTATAAATGGCAGGTAGAAATGCGATCAGTATTATGGGATAAGTAAATCAGTATGTTCAGAACTAAATTGGTCTCAGAATAAACAGATAAAGAGTTTGTGCTGGGCAGCAGTCAGCTGCTGCAGACTTTGAAACTGCTGCGATAAAGTTGACACTGCATGGCTCCGCAGGGTCCTCGTGCCTGCTGATCACAAAATGTCACTAGCAGAAATGATGATGTTAGAATGTTAAATACATTGAAGAAGGAGCTTTAGAGAATAAAGATATTGGACCAGAATTTGGAGAATTAATTGCAGTACCAGGAAATTAGTATCTGATTGCCGGAAAAGATTTAATACAAATTGATGCAGAAAAATTAAAATATTAAAACCAATTGATAATAGAGGAAATTTGGGTGAAGCTACCAACGAAAACTGCAGGAAAATAATCAGTGAAGCTGTAAAATGTAAAGACAAGATTGTTCAGATTCTGGGAGTTGAATTAGAGAAGCATGGTGTCTGGAGCAAAAGAAATTGTATCACAATTAAAACACATGATCCAATTGGTGGGAAGACAGTGAATTAAAACCTGTTAGCAGCATTGATTGGACAGATGATAAAGTTAAAATGTCATGTTCGGATCTTACTTTCATAAAAATCCGGTCGTAATCAAAATAAAGTAATTAAAGTAAATGCAGTAGCAATATCAGGAATGTATCAGGGTAAGGTTTTGACCAGATTGGATCACAGGGTGAGCAAAAGAGGAGGAGTTTGAGATTCTTTGCATCTCACTCAGGGGTGCAATGACAGAAGGAGGAGGCTTAACAGGCTTTAATTGTATGATGTACATCAAGGATATGGAAAATAAACCAGTTCAAAAAGAAATGGTGGCAAAAGAAATCCGGAAGTCCTGGAGAGGGCACTTCTGGGATAATCCAGGTGAAAATAGAAAGTACAAATTAAAGAATAGGGCCCTCTCCACCCTTGATCTGTTCATTTGATTTTTCAGATAAATAACAAACCAGTTCACAAGAAGGAAGCGAACTACGCTCCAGAGAAGAATCTTTTAGACAGGATTGGGGGGAAACTAATGATAGAATTGGCTACATAGTTGAGGGAATTAAATGACAGAACCCAGAGGAAAACGTTACGGGTTAGAAACAAATCAAAATATCAAATTATTACTGGACAGTGAAACCTCCGGTCAGACATCTCTAACTGGACATTAGCGGATGGATGGTCTGTGGTCTCCATGGGGTATGTACTACACGGTGGAGTTATTAAGGGTCTCGGCAGACAGCAGCGACTGACGAGGAACCCCAACATGATAAATGACAATCATTTAAGAATTTTTGTAGCTTGATACCATGGCGGGAAAATTGTTACCAATGCGGCAAAACAATATTGCATTGAAGAGCTGTAATCGTTATTAAAGAAAGAAATGTCATGTAAATTGGTAGGGACTGATATATATATGTATGTGTGTCGTTAAAGAACTTGATCCGCATTTCTAAACTGTGTGAATGTTTTAATAGAGGGGTAGTTTAGTGTGTTTTCTTGATTTAACTACATAGAACATTACAAATCATATTGATGTTGTTTATATGCCATAATTAGTATGTAATGACTATTGGTCCCAAAGCCAAGAAGGGATGTTTCGATATTGTAATTTATTTCTAGTATTTAAATTGTGATAACAGTTGCCAATATGTAAAGTTGTAGCACACAGTCTATTTGTGTGGTTAGGTAATGAGTAATATGTTAAGATAAGACTTAATTTTTTTTACTATGTATTTGACAATAGGGAGAATTTATTTGGAAAAGTGACAGTTCAATGTGGTTTTACAAATGCTGTAATGGAAAATATACACTTTCATGGTGTAAGGGAAATGATGACAGATGAAAGGGATTTGAAGGAAATTTGTCAGAAAGATATTCTCTCATGTAAACCAGGGGCTGGTTTAGCTCACTCGGCTAAATCGCTGGCTTTTAAAGCAGACCAAGCAGGCCAGCAGCACGGTTCGATTCCCGTACCAGCCTCCCCGGACAGGCGCCGGAATGTGGCGACTAGGGGCTTTTCACAGTAACTTCATTGAAGCCTACTCGTGACAATAAGCGATTTTCATTTTCATTTCATTTCACGACAATGTTAGACATTAATGGGGAAGTTAGGAATACAAGCAGGATCAATTGAACCTTTTAAATTAATGAAACAAGGGAATCAGTGGGTGGTACATGATATCATAATTTACCATTCCAATCAGAAATGGAAAAGCAATTTGGATGACGGAAAAATGAGACACGTAACAGCCAGTGATGGACAAAAGACCTTTGTAGTTACTGATGGACTGAGTTGTGTGCTGTTTCTAAGGGACATGAGGAAGCTTCTACGGTGCTGCTATCCCAAGGAAGTAAAATGCTTTGGCGGTAGTGGAACACACGGAAAGCGATTATGTTACCTTCCTGAGCAACAACGGCTATGGTTCACGGTAATTGGACTTGAGGAAAAGAAAAGACTCTTATCGACACTGGCGTGAGATATGGATGCATTTACGTGTTGATTTTGGTGCACAATTTGAAATTCCAACACATGCATACAAATGACAAAGATCGGGGATATATGTTAGTACAATTGGATGGGGGGACAATTAACCAAATTATATAGTTATGTTTCAAATGTCAAGACGGGGTGTTCTTGAAAATACAGAAAAATGTGTCATTTGAAGTCTGGCAATATCTGGTTTGAGAGGATACAGGGAAAGATCCCACAAAAGTTTCATAGCAGCTTCAAAGAGCAGGGTTGTAAAATGCAGATTCTTGCTCACAAACAGGCTTAGCAAACACACAGGTTTCATGTGGTAAGCTAAAACAATGGCTCACACCTTCATGGAATGTAACTATCTCAGGAAGCATCTGAAAAAGCATGGATGAGAGTTTCAATTGCATTAAGTGACGAATGTTTAAAACAGGCAAGTCTTTCAAGTCATAACCAAGTTAAATTTTAGCATACAGCTAAAAGCAAAGTTTCACACCTTAATTGAAATAAACTCTCTTAGTAAACAGCTGGAAAGGATGGAAGATGCCCAGTCGAATTTGGTGTCAATTTTAAAGTGTAAAATTCTACGAACATCAAGTCAATTAAAAGAAATTGGAGACGACCTGTCTACGAGAAACATCATTTAAGTCAAAATCAAAGGCAAAGTTATGAGATGGGGACAATTGGAAAATTAAACGATTCGAAATCACAGAAATAAAAGTTAACTATTGAAACCAAAGCATTTTTTAATCAGATCTGAGAGGAGACGATATGCCCAAAATGAATAATTAGTTGTAGTAAGATGTTTACATCAAAGATACTTTTAAACTATCAAAGTGAAACAAGCTCATTTACAATAAAGTCGTTAAAACTGAATAACTCTCAGAAAGAGAATATAAACCCAGGGAGCAGAGGACAGAGGACAGGACAGAGGAAACCAGCAACAGGAGAGAAGGGGAGGAGAACTCAGAGAGAGAGAGAGAGAGCTCGGTCGGTCATGGGAAAGACAAGGCAAGCAGCCGAGTTTAAACAGTTATACATCTAAGGAAGACTAGAATTTAAACAGAGCCAGAGCCAGCTCTCACAGCTCGGTGCATGGGAAAGACAGGACACAGCAACCGAGTTCACCAGTGAATACAACTCCAGAAGACCAGATTTTAAGAAGATCGATTGTCAAGGTGGGACTGAAAGTCTGTACAACCAACCAGCAGCAGCCAGAAGCAAGATCTTTTTTCCTTTCTGTAAAGAAAGTGTTTGCAGCTTTTAAAAGAAAAAATATAATAATAAAATAACTTAACTTAACCTGAAAAAGTGGTTATTAGCTTACTTCACTTCCTTAATAACGCAGGACCCAGGACATCAATGCTATTAAGGGGTAAGTAGGTAAAATTCTTTGGTGAAGGTATGGGTTATACCGGGGGATAACTTGAAAAGATAGTTTTACCTGAATAGCACCCACAGAAGCCTGCATTGGAGTCGGAGTGAGAATACCTGTTCACCATTTAGAATATCGACCTTTTTTTGGTATAGGGGGAATTCTAAGAATAGTGGTGAGTTTTAACTTCAGTCCCTGTCCCCTGCAGGCGGGCGCATGGGGACATGAACACAATCGATTGCCCCCCTGCACCATCGGTATCCCGGCCACTCTGGCAAATCTACGAGCTCGTGAGTCTTGAGTTGCTCGGTCCTCGGGAAAGGTGATGTAGCAGTCTGCGATGGCATAAAGGGCGTCGGTCACATCCCGGATGCACCTGCGCACCGATGACTGGGAGATCCCGGAGAGGTCCCCGCTCGGAGACTGGAATGAGCCGGTGGCATAGAAGTTAAGAGCGACGGTCACCTTGATGGCAACCAGGATCGCGAGTCCGCCTCCCGTTCCACGTGAGGCGAGGTGCGCCACGAGGTGACAGATATGTATCACCGTCCGCCTACTCAGCCGGAGTGTCCTCCTGAAGGTGATGTCCGTCATTGTTAGGAAAGAGATCCGGACATGGTACACCCTCGGCCTTGGTCGTCGCCTCTGGCTCCATCGCTGCACCCTCACTCTCTCCTCTTCCTCCTCCTCCTCCCCATGCTGCTCGATGACTGGCAACTCCTCGGACCTTCCCTCTGCTGCTGTAGCTGGCCCTGCATCCACTGCGGGTTGTGGGTGTGGATGCGGCTGAATCACCAAATGCAGTGCAGCAGCCCCAACCACTGCGCAGAACATAGCCGTTCTGTTCACAGACATTGTGCTAACCTACAGAAGGGTGGTGGGGGCAGAGAAACGGGACATGTTAGACGGAGGTTAGTCGACACCTCGGCAGCTGCCTGCCACGGGATACCTGTGTGTCCCGGTGGCCTGGTCGCGCTGCTGACACGCGGGTAGCCTAACCCCTGGTCACTTTCTGCATCCAACGGGCAGTTAACTATGTCCTCCTCATCGGTGCTTCTGTGGCCGTAAGCAACAGGGCAAACAGTGGCCTTGTCCTTGTGACCGGCACGCCATGGCATGGTGGCAGACATTTTGTTACGGGGTTGGACGGGTCACTCGCTCACTCTCTCCCTAACACCCCCCCTCCACTCCCCCCTCCATCTCCCCCACTCCCCCCCCCTCTGTCTCTCCCACTCCCCCATCTCCCCCACTCCCCCCCTCCATCTCCACCACTCCCCCCCTCCGTCTCCACCACTCCCCCCCTCCGTCTCCGCCACTCCCCCCTCCGTCTCCCCCACTCCCCCCCTCCGTCTCCCCCACTCCCCCCCGCTCTGGACCCCCTCCCATTCTCAGGGATGTCTTCCCCGTTGTGGCCAGACTCCAGCGGTGTGCTGAGCGGTGCGCTGAGCGGTGCGCTAAGTGGTGCGCTCACCTCCTCGAAGCTGTCGTCAGCCAGCACGACTGGTTGACAAACTTGAAAAGCAGGTGTGTTTGACGCCGTGTAAACAATGCGTGAGGACGTCGGGACTTCAGCCCATCTGGGCCGGAGAATAGCGGGGGGCCAAAAACTAGCGATTCTTGTCGTGTCTGGGGCGCGTTAGAGGCGTTTGGCGGGAATGGCGACTTGGAGTTTGTACGGGGTTCGGAGAATAGCGGGAGGGCGTCGGACCAGCGTCGCCATGACAATTTGCGCGGCCCGCTATTCTCCGACCCGTCGTGAGTGCGGAGAATCGCGCCCTTAGTTTCAGCAAGTTCTCCCCTCCAGGTGACCACCAACGTGAATTGCAATGTTGCTTTCACTGTCAGCGGGTCGGAATTCTGAAGTGCGTCCGTCCATGAAGCTCCCTCACCACCTTCTCAACGCAATGATGGATGAACAATAAATCCTGGTCTTTTCAGTAATGCCCGAACCCCATGAAAGAATAACAGAAACGATAACCAATGGCAGGGCAGAGAGCTGCGACCTGACGTTGGCAGAGGTAGGCGATTTGGGGTCGTACTTTCAACACAGGGTCAAAGTGGACAGCAAAATAACGAAAAGTATGTTTGAGTATCATACAGTCGCCATAGATGGCTGGGAATGTGAGGCTGGTAAGCGGGTTCTATGAGGAGGACCAAACAAAGTGTTTAGTGTTCCCAATATTAATTGGAGTATTCTGCTGCCCATCAGTATTAGATATTGTGGTAAATCTGAGTTTAAACTGATCCAGGGCGGATGTGGTGACGTAAGTTGATGTTATATATGGTACCTGACACGGTGTTTTGGCATTCTGTGGTTAAGAGGCAGGACTCTGAAGGAGCCAACTACTTATTGTCCCTCGTCTTGCTCGTTCCCCATTTTCCTGCATGTTATTCCTTTTCCACTTTACACCTAGTTGGTTGTGCTTCCGATCACCAGAACCCATGTCAATAATAATTCTCCAGTAGTTTGCTAATTATCTTAAATCGTTCCCTCGGATTTGAGCCCTTTGTCCAGTGAAAACAGCTGAAACATTCATACCATCAAAATCCATCAACGTGGTGAATGCCATTGCCCCGCGCCTGCTCCACTCTGAATAAAACCCCATATCACTGATTCCATTCTGCTCAAGGTCTGCACCTCATCCAAGTCACAGACATAATTGTTTGCACTAGAGTGCTGAACTTGTGGCATTTGAGTGCGACAGTGAGAGTTTGGTGACTGAGGGAGTTAGGTGAGGAGGGAATAAGGTGCTCCTGACATTTAATTTCCTATATTTATCAAAGAGCGTGAAGGGAGCCAGGAGTTTAGAGTACAGCTGACTGGAAGCAGAGTCAGAGGGCAGAGGTCCAGTTGGTCTACAGGGCAGCTGATTCTGTAAAGTAGGAGGGGATGGAGGCTAGGGCAGTTGCATGCTCCTCCTGCAGGATGTGGGTGGTGAGGGAAACCACTGGTGTCCCCGCTGACTATACCTGCGGGAAGTACACCCAGCTCCAGCTCCTCAGAGACCGTTTTAAGGTACTGGAGCTGGAGCTGGATGAACTTCGGATCATCCGGGAGGCAGAGGGGGTTATTGAGAAGAGTTACAGGGAGGTAGCCACACCAAAGGTACTGGACAAGAGTAGCTGGGTTACAGTCAGGGGAAAGAAAACGAACAGGCAGACAGTGCAGGGATCCCTCGTGGCCGTTCCCCTTCAAAACAAATATACCGTTTTGGATGCTGTTGGGGGGGATGATCTACTGGGGGAAGGCCCCAGCGGCCAGGTCTCTGGCACTGAGTCTGGCTCTGGGGCTCAGAAGGGAAGGGGGGAGCATAGAACAGCAATAGTAATAGGAGATTCAATGGTTAGAGGAATAGATAGGAGATTCTGTGGTCGAGAGCGAGACCCCCCAAAAGGTATGTTGCCTCCCGGGTGCCAGAGCCAGGGATGTCTCGGATCGTGTCTTCAGGATCCTGAAGGGGGAGGGTGAGCAGCCAGAAGTTGTGGTGCACATTGGTACCAACGACGTAGGTAGGAAAAAGGGTGTGGAGGTAATAAACAAGTTTAGGGAGTTAGGCTGGAAGTTAAAGGCCAGGACAGACAGAGTTGTCATCTCTGGTTTGTTGCCGGTGCCACGTGATAGCGAGGCTAGGAATAGGGAGAGAGTGCAGTTGAACACGTGGCTGCAGGAATGGTGTAGGAGGGAGTGCTTCAGGTATTTGGATAATTGGAGCGCATTCTGGGGAAGGTGGGACCTGTACAAGCAGGATGAATTGCATCTGAACCAGAGGGGCACCAATATCCTGGGGGGGAGGTTTTCTAGTACTCTTCGGGAGGGTTTAAACTAATTTGGCAGGGGAATGGGAACCAGATTTGTAGTCCAGCAACTAAGGAAGCCGATATTCAGGACGCCAAAGCACGTAGTGATGCAGTGGGGGAGGTAATACTAACAAAGGAGAGAACTTGCAGGCAAGGAGATGGGTTGAAGTGTGTATACTTTAATGCAAGAAGCATCAGGAATAAGGTGGGTGAACTTAAGGCATGGATCGGTATTTGGGACTACGATGTGGTGGCCATCACAGAAACTTGGATCGAAGAGGGGCAGAAATGGTTGTTGGAGGTCCCTGGCTATAGATGTTTCAACAAGATTAGGGAGGATGGTAAAAGAGGTGGGGGGGGGGGGGGCATTGTTAATTAGAGATAGTATAACAGCTGCAGAAAGGCAGTTCGAGGGGGATCTGCCTACTGAGGTAATATGGGTTGAAGTCAGAAATAGGAAAGGAGCAGTCACCTTGTTGGGAGTTTTCTATAGGCCCCCCAATAGCAGCAGAGATGTGGAGGAACAGATTGGGAAACAGATTTTGGAAAGGTGCAGAAGTCACAGGGTAGTAGTCATGGATGACTTCAACTTCCCAAACATTGAGTGGAAACTCTTTAGATCACATAGATTGGATGGGGTAGTGTTTGTGCAGTGTGTCCAGGAAGCTTTTCTAACACAGTATGTAGATTGTCCGACCAGAGGGGAGGCCATATTGGATTTAGTACTTGGTAATGAACCAGGGCAGGTGATAGATTTGTTAGTGGGGGAGCATTTTGGAGGTAGTGACCACAATTCTGTGACTTTCACTTTAGTTATGGAGAGGGATAGGTGTGTGCAACAGGGAAAGGTTTATAATTGGGGGAAGGGTAAATACAATGCTGTCAGACAAGAATTGAAGTGCAGAAGTTGGGAACATAGGCTGTCAGGGAAGGACACAAGTGAAATGTGGAACTTGTTCAAGGAACAGGTACTGCGTGTCTTTGATATGTATGTCCCTGTCAGGCAGGGAAGAGATGGTCGAGTGAGGGAACCATGGTTGACAAGAGAGGTTGAATGTCTTGTTAAGAGGAAGAAGGAGACTTATGTAAGGCTGAAGAAAAAAGGCTCAGACATGGCGCTGGAGGGATACAGGATAGCCAGGAGGGAACTGAAGAAAGGGATTAGGAGAGCTAAGAGAGGGCATGAAAAATCTTTGGCAGGTAGGATCAAGGAAAACCCCAAGGCCTTTTACACATATGTGAGAAATATGAGAATGACTAGAGCGAGGGTAGGTCCGATCAAGGACAGTAGCAGGAGATTGTGTATTGAGTCTGAAGAGATAGGAGAGGTCTTGAATGAGTACTTTTCTTCAGTATTTACAAACGAGAGGGGCCATATTGTTGGAGAGGACACTGTGAAACAGACTGATAAGCTCGAGGAGATACTTGTCAGGAAGGAAGCTATGTTGCGCGTTTTGAAAACTTGAGGATAGACAAGTCCCCCGGGCCTGACGGGATATATCCAAGGATTCTATGGGAAGCAAGAAATGAAATTGCAGAGCCGTTGGCAATGATCTTTTCGCCCTCGCTGTCAACAGGGGTGGTACCGGAGGATTGGAGAGTGGCGAATGTCGTGCCCCTGTTTAAAAAAGGGAATAGGGATCACCCTGGGAATTACAGGCCAGTTAGTCTTACTTCGGTGGTAGGCAAAGTAATGGAAAGGGTACTGAGGTATAGGATTTCTGAGCATCTGGAAAGGAACTGCTTGATTAGGGATAGGCAGCACGGATTTGTGAGGGGTAGGTCTTGCCTTACAAGTCTTATTGACTTCTTTGAGGAGGTGACCAAGCATGTGGATGAAGGTAAAGCAGTGGATGTAGTGTACATGGATTTTAGTAAGGCATTTGATAAGGTTCCCCATTGTAGACTTGTGCAGAAAGTAAGGAGGCATGGGATAGTGGGAAATTTGGCCAGTTGGATAACAAACTGGCTAACCGATAGAAGACAGAGAGTGGTGGTGGATGGCAAATATTCAACCTGGAGCCCAGTTATCAGTGGTGTACCGCAGGGATCAGTTCTGGGTCCTCTGCTGTTTGTGATTTTCATTAACGACTTGGATGAGGGAGTTGAAGGGTGGGTCAGTAAATTTGCAGATGATACGAAGATTGGTGGAGTTGTGGATAGTGAGGAGGGCTGATGTCGGCTTCAAAGAGACATAGATAGAATGCAGAGCTGGGCTGAGAAGTGGCAGATGGAGTTTAACCCTGACAAGTGTGAGTTTGTCCATTTTGGAAGGACAAATATGAATGCGGAATACAGGGTTAATGGTAGGGTTCTTGGCAATGCGGAGGAGCAGAGAGATCTTGGGGTCTATGTTCATAGATCTTTGAAAGTTGCCACTCAAGTGGATAGAGCTGTGAAGAAGGCATATGGTGTGCTAGCGTTCATTAGCAGAGTGATTGAATTTAAGAGCCGTGAGGTGATGATGCAGCTGTACAAAACCTTGGTCAGGCCACATTTGGAGTACTGTGTGCAGTTCTGGTCGCCTCATTTTAGGAAGGATGTGGAAGCTTTGGAAAAGGTGCAAAGGAGATTTACCAGGATGTTGCCTGGAATGGAGAGTAGGTCATACGAGGAAAAGTTGAGGGTGCTAGGCCTTTTCTCATTAGAACGGAGAAGGATGAAGGGCGACTTGATAGAGGTTTATAAGATGATTAGTGGAATAGATAGAGTAGACAGTCAGAGACTTTTTCCCCGGGTGGAAAACACCACTACAAGAGGACATAAATTTAAGATAAATGGTGGAAGATATAGAGGGGATGTCAGAGGTAGGTTCTTTACCCAGAGAGTAGTGGGGGCATGGAATGCACTGCCTGTGGAAGTAGTTGAGTCGGAAACGTTAGGGACCTTCAAGCGGCTATTGGATAGGTACATGGATTAGGGTAGAATAATGGAGTGTAGGTTAACTTCTTAAGGGCAGCACGGTAGCATTGTGGATAGCACAATTGCTTCACAGCTCCAGGGTCCCAAGTTCGATTTCGACTTGGGTCACTGTCTGTGTGGAGTCTGCACATCCTCCCCGTGACTGCGTGGGTTTCCTCCGGGTACTCCGGGTACTCCCACAGTCCAAAGATGTGCAGGTTGGGTGGATTGGCCATGAAAAATTGTCCAAAATTCTTTGATTTAACCTAGGACAAAAGTTCGGCGCAACATCGTGGGCCGAAGGGCCTGTTCTGTGCTGTATTTCTCTATCTCTATCTATCTATATCCGCAAGTGTAGGTGCCACTAATCCACTTGAAACCTAATCAACGATTTATCCGCTTTTAGCACAACTTCCTCATCTTTCGGATTTATGAACGTATTTACAAAGTCATGGATCTTGTTCACAGATTATATGTGAAATTCACCCGAGTCAGTCTGTTCCTGAAACCCATTTTAAAGTCCAGCATTTATTTTATTAACCCAACCCATTTTCCTCCAGAATTGCATCCTGTCACTATTCTCTGCTGATATTATCACTCTGTCTTTCTCCTCATGAACTATACAGTCTCTCACTTAACGAGATTAGTAACTGTTGTGTCACCGACACAATCGCGATCTCGCAGAATCTAAATCCAGGAAATCAATATCAATGAAAACGTTCCTCCTCCTTTGTGTCCATTCTTCTGACATAATTCGTGTTATTGACAAACTGCACCAATTTAGGTGTAATGTCATAAGAACATAAAAAATATGAGCAGGAAGAGGCCATTCAGCACTTCAAGCCTGCTCTGCCATTCAGCCCTGCGAGCCCGCTCCACCATTCAGCCCTTCGAGCCCACTCTGCCATTCAGCCCTTCGAGCGGGTTCAGCCATTCAGCCCTTCGAGCCCGCTCCACCATTCAGCCCTTCGAGCCTGCTCTGCCATTCAGCACTTCGAGTGGGTTCAGTCATTCAGCCCTTCGAGCCCGCTCCACCATTCAGCCCTTCGAGCCCACTCTGCCATTCCACTGCTGTCTGATCTCCTTTAACACCATTCCTGCATAACCCTCATTCCCTTAATATCTTTAATATGTAAAAATAAATCTAGCAATCTCAGCCTTACACATCCTCCAGCACTGCCAACCCCCCTTCCCCCCCCCCCCCCCCCCCCCCCCCCCCACACAACCCTTTGGGACAGAGAATTAGATTCAGATAATCAGACTTTCACAACTCACAATTGTGTTTGATTTATTTCAGGAGATAGATTGTCTGAAGAGACGGTAAGAAACGCCTTTTACTGAAATTCTGCACAATTTTGGAACAACAATGGCCAATATATAACGGCAATGATTGACTATTTCCAGGGTTAGTTCCGAAAGTCAATTGCTGTCAGTAGCAGATGGGACTCTATCTGTCGGAAAATTCAGTGGCCCTTTACAGTACACAGCGTGGAGAGAATTGAAAAACGCCATTAAACCAGGTAAAAGGTTTCCTTTTTCATGAATTTGCATATTTGTTAATATGCAGAGATTCAGAGATTCCTAGTGGGTTCCAGACCCAGAGCGAATGATCTCAATGCCCGTTAACCCCGGCGTGAATCCACATTCTCATGTTTTGTTTGTGGGTCTCTGGGTAAGTGACTGAAACTGTCCGCAGTCTGTGTCAAAACAGGGAAGGCACCCGGATAACCAGAGGATTCAAACTTCACACTGAGATAAATTGTGGAGCAGAGTGCAATCTCCCCACCTGTAGTTCTGGGTATTATTTTTATCCACGTGCTCTCAGAGAAATATGCAGGTGTCACAGAGCTTGTGTTGAAATGAAAGTAATATTCGGTAACCTCTGTTGAAACCGGAAATATTTTAAGTCAATCTGGGAGGTGTTGGAATGAACTTATTAAGCATCCAAGCTCTGAACTAGTGCAGAGAAAATAAACACAGTCACACGCTCTATAACAAGCTGGGGAAAGCTTCAAACATGGAAAATGGAGGGAGGGGCCAGGTTAGATTTAATTAGATTATTATTTTGAGTGAAGTCAGTGAGGCAATTTCTCACTCCATGAATTTGATCGAGTTCCAATGCATTCTCAGGTTTGCCTCTCGGTACAATATTGGTGAGTTTCCCACAGATTTAAAATATGGGAAGATTCTTGGTGTTCCCTGGTGGGGAGCCAGCAAAATCTGACAAATATTCCGCCACCGCCACTGATTGGTATTTATCTAAAAGTGGAGAACAGGAAAATGTGTGAAGTGAGCGGGAACAATATGTATTTGGAAAACAGAAAATTCGCCCATAACAGGCAGATGGAACAGAGAAAAGGAAAGATTCCTTTGCTAAGTGAGATTGTAACCAAGGATCATGGATGTGAAACATCTGGGAAAAGAAGGAGGGGAAATGAGGAACAATTATTTCACACCGAGGGTTGTTGTGGGTTGGACTGCAATGTCTGAGAGAGTTGTAGAAGCAGATTTCAGAACAATGTTTGTCAGGCAGTTGGACAAACAGTAAAAGCTGCTCTGTTGGAAAGAATTGCTCGGCTCTTTCAAAGAGAAGCAGAGGTCTGGCCCTTTGTGATGTGAGATTTCTACTCCAACAGGCAACTGAGCTGCATCACTTGTCTGGCTTCTGGGTCTCAGCACCGCTGTATCGTTCCTGCCCAATTGTCACCGCTTCTGGTCATTAGCACTACTGCCTCACAATGCCAGGGGCCTGGGTTGCATTCCGACCTTGTGTGACTGTCTCTGTGTAGTTTGCACATTCTCCCTGTGTCTATATGGATTTCCTCCAGGTGCTCAGGTTTCCTGCCGTAGTTCAAAGATGTGCATGTAATGTGGGTTGGTGATGCTAAATTGCTCTTTCGTGCCCAAAAGTTTGGCTTGGGTTTATAGGGTTATGGGGATGGAGAGCGGGCGTGGGATAGGGTGCTCTTTCAGAGGGTCAGTGCAGACTGGATCGGTCGAATGCACTATAGATTTCCTCCGGGTGCTCTGGTTTCCTCCCACAAGTCCCGAAAGATGTGCTTGTCAGGTGAATTGGACATTCTTAATTCTCCCTCTGCATACCTGAACAGGCGCTGGAGTGTGGCGACTAGGGGATTTTCACAGTAACTTCATTGCAGCGTTAATGTAAGCTTACTTGTGACTCTGATAAATATTATTATTCTATAATTCTGTCTCACAAGTCACAACCGGTCTCTTCCATGGCAGTCCAGTCTCGAGATTTCCTCCCCCCTGTCTCTGTCACTTTCCCCAGGCACCGCCCCCTACCGCCATTACACAGTATCGTCACCCCGGCTCTTTATTGCTCCTCGATTAATAACCTACAGGCACTGGTTCTGCTGCATCTCCGTCAGGCCAGTGAAGGATGTATATCAACCCCAAGGGCGTAAACACTCGAGTGACAGCAAATTTCATGCACACAGCAGCCAGTACTTCAAATGGAATATGTTCCAGTGTATAACATCAATTATTTAAATCACTGTCTGTTATCTCTCCTCTCAGTTCCAGCCCCTCTGACTCTGGATCTGAATACAGCGAATCCCTGGCTCCTCCTGTCTGAGGACCTGACCAGTGTGAGTCTCAGAGACAAACGACAGAAGTTCGCTGACACCCCGGAGAGATTTGATCGTTGGCTTTTTGTGTTGGGATCGGCGGGATTCACATCAGGGAGACATTACTGGGAGGTAGAAGTGGGAAACAAGACTGGGTGGGGCCTGGGAGTGGCCCGAGGTTCAGCCAACAGGAAAGGAAACCTTGAACTGACACCTGAGATCGGATATTGTTTATTGTGGTTGTACATCTCCCTTTGACATCCCCCTCTCCCTGAGTGTGAATCCCGGGAAGATCGGGGTTTTCCTGGATTACGAAGGGGGACAGGTGTCATTTTACAATGCGGACAACATGTCCCATCTCCACACTTTCACCCACACTTTCACTGAGAGAATCTTTCCCATCTTCAACCCAGGAGAGAATAATCGTGGTCAGAATTCGGCACCTCTGACAATCTGCGGGATTATCGGTCACAACAGATCCAACCCATAATTTCACACCGTCTCCCAGCCTCCTGCCAGCTGCCTGTTGGTCTCGATCACAGGTTATGTGGGTGGGTCAAATGCTACCCAAATTAAGAGTGCAGAAAAATCTGACACAATTTGGTTTAATCAGACGGGCAAAGATACAGATGGTGCCAGCCATTCTTCTACAAATAAAATAATCATCAATGCATCTGTAATCAATAAAGAAATCTACCAACAAAACCATGATTTGTCGTTGGGAAAAGGGAGATGAACAAGGATGAGATGCAACAACAGTGGGGAGCACAGGACGAAGAGACTATTACAGACCGATGTGTGAATAGTGCAAAAAGGAATTTAAAAAAAACAAATAACCAGATAGAAGTGATACAGAAAGGGAGCAATTTGACGACGGGAAACACAAGCATCGGAAATGAACAGAACGTGTGAGTGTCTGGAATAGTCCAGATAATGAAGAAGGTCATCAACCGAGGAGGGAGCTTCACTGCTTCCGGTATGTGACTGGATTCCCACATTCCTGGTGGAATACTTAATCTCTGTCTAAATTGTTTTCTCCTAATGTTGCCAACAATACCAACCAATGGCCTATCGAGTCAGTGATTTAGGAAAAATTAAGATAATTTATTTGTTTTGTGTCCATCAGTAAAGCGGAGGCTATTGTATATTCAGCATCAGAACAACTTGTCTTCCCACCGCCAATTATTTTTTAATTTCCGCCACCAGGTCCCTTCTTCCACCTCCCCTTTCCAACTGTACAATTTACTTTGCCTTCCTTCTCCACATTGTCTTCCAAACTTAATTTCACCTGAAGTTAAATGGAATCTGCTACTTCTCTGACCATTGAACCTCTCTGTCCATGCCCTGCTGATGATAATCGCTGTACTCCTTTATCCTCCCATTGTTTTGTCATCTGAGAACGTTATAATCGAGCCTTTTATGACCAAGTCAGGAGCAGTAAAGATGCACATTTTAAAATATGTAATTGATTAGCGGAACAGGCTCGAGGGGCTGAATGGTCTGCTCTTGTTCCCGTTTCAGCTTAGACAGTGTTAATCAGCAGTTAATGCGGAAAACAAGACGGAATCAAACCCAAAAAATGTGCAGCAAATGGCAAGTTATCCAATATGTGAAGAAACGGATCCTTTCCCCATTCGAAACCCTGGGATGCTGAGGCGCAACTCGGCAGCTCCTGTGTCACTCTGCTTCAGGTAGTAAGGGCTCTAATTTTTTGACATGATGGAAAATAGAAATCCGTCCCAACGTCTTTTTCTTTAAGCATTTGTGTCTAAATGTGCGAATGTGAGAACTTAACCCTGCCTCGATATATGAACGAGAGATCTGGAAAGGGGATACTTATTTAGCCCAACCGCACGCAATGCCTGTAGCACGGATAGAAAGCCGAAAAAGATGAAGATGCAATTTGATTAAACATGCAAACTGTGTCCGCGTGAGGCCTGACCGAGGTAGCATTGTGGTTAATATCAGCCCCTCTCCCACCCCACCCCCATTAACCTTGGAGTTTTCCAGGGTCAGGGGTAACCCCGCCGTGTGGAGGGTCTGGAGTGTCACTCTGGAGCTTGTGATGGCCTTTGCTATCAAATAATGATAGCGGAGATTGTTAGAATTTGGGAACCAAGTTGTTTATATCTGGTAATGCAAACAAAGTCAGTCACTGTAATAAAGCGGACGACATGTACTGGAACAATGCGAAGCCAGGCAAAGAGTGCAGGAGGTTTTAAAACAACGTTTAAACTAAATGCAGAGAACTAACCAGTGACTTAGTTACAGTCCAGAAACATTCAGGGTGAACTGAGAGATTACTGGAGACACAACGGACCCAGGTACACATAACCAGAGGAAAACGGTACGAGTTGCAAATGAGATCTGAAGTTGACACAGTGTTTAGACGTGCGCGCTCTGAGAGATGAAAGAGCAAAAAGCTGTTTAACTTGCTTTAGTTTTCCATTTGATGATCACGTATTATGTCAAAAAATGTAATCAATGTATTTTCTATAAGCAAGCAAGTGTGGTCATTATTTTATCTACAGTTATGCATCGTTAATGAGGTATTTTATATCATGCTTTAATTTTGAATTGATTTGAACTATAGATATTCCTTTGGTTTATGTCCGTGAGGAACAAGTAAAGATGAGGCAATTTCTGAGTTCACAACTGATCACAGGGATCAATATTTCTAAGTTGAATGAAAGTGTGAATATATCGAGTTTATGCAGTTTGAATTTAATGTCACGTACGTAAAAGTAGAAAAAGACTTTTAACTTTCCATATTGTACTAAATATTCAGATATAAATAGGCTAATTTTTATTGGTACAATTGTGCAACAACAAAACAGAAACAGTTTGCCTTAAAATAGCATTTATGTTTTGCGGTTGTTATGATGAGAATTTAGAAATTTGCGATCAACGTAGATGTAGTTTTGTTTGCGGCAACATATTTCCTTCCATAGTTTACTGTCAGCACTGAAGAGCAATGACGTAACTGACTGTGTTTTTGTAAGCACGTGCTGCTTTCTTTACTTCATCCGTTATGTGGCACAGTGGTTAGCACTGCTGCCTCATCGTCCCAGGGACCGGGTTCGATTCCGGCCTTGGTTGACTGTTTGTGTGGAGTTTCCACGTTCTCCCCGTGTCTACTTGGGGTTTCCCCCGGGTGCTCCGTTTTCTTCCCACAGCCCAAATATCTGTACGTTAGGTGGATTGCCCGTGATAACATTTGCCCTTAATGTTCAAGGATGTACAGGTTAGGTGGGGTGGCCATGAGCAAAGCATTGGGTTATGGGGATAGGGCGGGAGTGGGCCGAGGTAGAGTGCTCTTTCCGAGGGTCGGTGCAGATTCGATTGGCCGAATAGCCTCCTTCTGTACTTAGAGATTATATGAATTCTGTTAAGCAAATTAAATATTGGTCCGATTTAAATTGGAATTATGGAGATTGTTGTTAAGAAAATTCTGTATCTCACATTATATTCAATTCTGTTCTCACATTATATAGCTCTCACATTATATAGCTCTCACATGATATTCAATTCTGTTCTCACATTATATTCAATTCTGTTCTCAGATTATATAGCTCTCACATTATATAGCTCTCACATATTCAGTTCTGTTCACACATTATATGGCTGTGGAACATGTTGGTGGGAAACCTGCTGTTTGCATTTTAGCTAATTGTTGCAAATTGTAGCTAACTTCGTAGCCCGATGTGCTTTCTGTGTTTGGTCCAAAAGACAGTCCTGTGTGCAAAACAAATGATTCATCGCCAGGTGCTGACCCAAAGGCAATGAACTATTCACAAACTTTGCCCAAGGACTAAATGCCTTAAGATAACTCTGTTCTGCCCAGCTAGCTAGGACCTGGGAACTTAACAACAACAGGAAGAGGCAATAGATTACAACCTAATAACCATTTATGGCATTGACTGAGATAATGGAGGACTAATTAGGTCTAATTAATTGCATGTAATGATTGTGATGCGAATAAAGGTGATTGGTTGTATGTAAATGAGATTACAAACTGATTTTGCTTCTGTATCTGTACATGAACCCATGCGAGCCTTAGCTCAAGTGGGATAAGGTGCTGTCAGGGGCTGCGGAGCCCCCAGATCTTGTCCCCCAGAAATCTGACATAATAAACTGCTTTTTTTAACTTATACTCAGGCCTTCGTGTGAATATTTTCACCCCTAACAGAGATTATTTTATTGTTTTGACCTGATTTTCAGACTGGTCTCTAATTTTGCACTCGCCTGTCATTTTTAAAATGTTTTTTTAAAAACCCTGCTGCTAAAAGACTAATGATGACAATGAAACCATTGCAATTTGTCCTGAAACCCATCTGGTTCACTAATGCCCTGGACGGAAGGATATCTGACCGCAGCCCACCCCCCCCCCCCCCCTCCCCCCCCCCCCCCCCCCCCCCCCCCCCCCCCCCCCCCCCCCCCCCCCCACCACCCACCACCCCTTAACCTGGACTGTCCGACACATGACTCCAAATTCACAGCACTATGGTTAACTCTTAAAAATCCTCTAAAATTGTTCAGCATTCCACTGAGTTCAAGGGCATTTAGGGATGAGCAGTAAATGCGGACCCAGCCAGCAATGCCAATATCACATGAATTTATTTAAAATAGAGTAAAGTCAATTCACAATTTCAAGTAAGAATTGTTGTCTCTCCTTTTTGGACTGCAAAAAATGGCCGAAGGAGTAAACTCTGGACAAGTTGTGAAATGTCCAACAACATAAATAAAAATTAAATGGTGTTGACCTCTCTGAAATTTCAATTTTTTTAACTTACTGCATGATGCCACTCTGTTTGAAATTTGACAGTGTGGATTCTGAAAGGATGGTTTCCTTTATGAGAGAGACTAGACCTTGGGGATGTAGCTTAGGACTACCATGAGCAGTTCTGGACCACACAATAAAGGAAGGATATATTTGCCTTCGAGAGAGGGCAGGAGATGGAACAGAATGATACCATGGAGTGTAAGGGTTAAATTATCTGGGGAGGTTATGGAAATTAAAGTTGTAGTCCTATAATTCAGGAGGTTGTGTATTCTCACCAATTATTTCAACGCATTACGGGAAACATTTAGGATAGATATGGAGCTATTTCAAATAGTTTGGAGTCAAAGATTAGAGAGATCATCTAGAAATTAGTTGAAAGACTTTCAGGAGTGAAATTGGGAAACATTTATTCAAGTGAAGTATAATAGAATTTCTCCAAAAAACAGAAAATGATGCAACATCAATTGAAAATGCGAGATCTGAGAGAGATTTTTGTTACCTGCAAGTGCTTAGCGTATAGATTAAAATGGGTTTATAAAATTAGGCAACTCTGATCTCATTAAATGGCAGAAAATACTCCAGAGATTAAATTAACATTTCCTATTCCCATGTTTTGAAATTGAGCACAGTATAAAGTTAGATTCAATGTAAACATATTTTTAAAAATGAATAGTGCAAAATAATTACAATTGAATATTAAATTAGACATGACAACTAAAGGAGAAGATAGAAAGTTAAAGACAGTTATGAAATCTGGCTTGATAACCAATAATTAGGCCAGGGTTTTTATTTTGCAGCGATTTATGAACCAGACTTGTTAACCAGTAGACCGAGTTTGTTGCAGTAAATTGTAAGATTGTGTTGATAACAAATTTGCAGTTAGTTTGCATTACAAGACAGTTATTTATTGAAATGGTGCTGGTATTGTGTGTCTGCCATTGTAAGCTACAGTTAGTTATTAGTTTCAACATGATACCAAATACGCAGGAGAATCAAGTTACAATTGATAATCACATTACTTAATAAGTAATTTTCGGGAGAATAAGATTACATTTAATTGTGGAACCATGCATAATAAGCAGAAGAATAAGATTGTAGATAATTAGCAAATTTGATAAGATAACTAATATTCAGGTAAGTGGCTTACAATTACTAATCAACGCCTGTTGGTATATTAATTTTTCACACCTTAGCCCTCTCTAAGTTCAATAGAAACCCAGTTGGAACTTAACCAACCTCCACACACGCAAACACTTTTTAAAAGCATGAATGGAACTATCGATCCCAATCAGAAACATGAAATTAAATGCAACTAAAGTCAAGGTTTTGGTAAGGTTTGGATTTGGGCCGAGATTTGTGGCATGGGTACAGTTGCTGTATGTGACACCAAAGGTGATTATGAGGACAAGTAATATGAGTTTGTGGAACTTTGACTTACACAGGGTTATGAGGAAGGGGTGCCCGCTCTCGCCATTACTGTTTGCACTGACCATAGAGCCATTGGCGATGGCTCTCAGGGAGTCGGTGGAGTGGCAGGGGATTATGAGGAGACAGAGGGAGCATTGGGTGTCGCACTATGACAATGACCTGTTGCTGTATGTTTCGGATCCACTGGAGAGTATGGGAAGGACTATGGTCCTGCTGGGGTGTTTCGAGGGTTCTCGAGGGATAAACTGAATGGAGGGAAAAGCAAGATTTTCCCGATGAATGAACTGGGAAGGTGGGCAAATTTAGGGGGATGCCATTTACGGTAGCCAGTGATAGGCTTAGTATTTGGGGATTCAGGTAGTGAGTGAATGGATGGGCCTCCATCTGTGGAACGGGGCTCCATAAGTAGAACTTAGCGAAGCTGTTGGAGGAAGCTAGGAAGGATCTGAAGAGGTGGGATGCACTGCAGTTGACGTTGGCAGGGAGGGTCCAGGTGGTGAAAATATTATGCCGAGATTCTTGTTTATTTTTCAGGCTCTCCCGATCTTTACACCAAAGGTCTTTTTCGTAAATTGAACACGATCATTACGGACTTTTTAAGGGTGGTTAAGGTGCCGAGGATCGGGAGGACCCTGCTACAGAGGGAGAGGCCTTGCTGGACTTGCTTCATTATTATTGGGCAGCGAATGTGAACAAGATGTGGGGGTGGTGAGCAGGAGCAGGGGTACTGTGGGAGGAGGAAACTTGTAAGGGGTCTAGTTTGAAGGGATGGTGACTGCAGCATTACCAATGCCTCCAAGTAGGTGTTCAGGCAGGTGTAGCCACCTAAGATGGACACTGGGCTACAAAATGGAGAACTGCTAAGGCTGCAGGGAGAAAACAGTCTAAGCAAGGACAAGCAGTTTGCAGAAGGATAATTAGCATTCTGCATGTACAGAAACCAGTTTGTGGCCAGGTGCAGAATCTCAGCCAAAGGTGTAAATGGCAACAACGATTTACATAGTAATGAGGTGATCCAGATCCAGGCCCACACAATAGAAACATTTAGGTATGAATGGATACTTTTGAGTAGACGCCCAGACGAAACGGCACCATAAGTATCCATCACAAAGACCCATAGAGACCGCCCCACCCATCGAGAAGCGACCCTCAGATTGGGGGGTTTGGAAAATATCGATTGGGAGAAGGCCCAATCGATATACAGCAGGTAGAGACCGCCCTGAAGAGGCACGGACTTTGGGGGACCTATAAAAGTAGACCCCGCACATGGTCCGGTCTGTTGTTTTTGGCTCCGGCTCTCTGCTGTTTTCATCGCTTTACTGATACATCGCATCCTGACTCCAGTTCCATCACCAGCCGTTGAGCCACCAGCCATCGAACTGTAAGTGTCACCACAACGATTGCTACGTGATCCAGACTTTACTAGACCCCGACGATTATAAGACCCTGAGAGTTGCAGACCAAGAACGGGACGAAGGCCTCGCTCCCTGACCTTGCCTGTTCCTGTCTAGATAAGTATTTTAGTCATTTAGTTTAGAAGTAACTTAGTCTCTTTAGCGTATGCATGTGTATTTATTATATTGGTTATAATAAACACAATCGTTTGAACTTACTAATCGGTGTACAGATTTATTACTTTGAACCTGACCTTGATGTACTTGTGAGGTGTCTAAATAAGGCACCTGGCGACTCCTGAGCAGAATTACATACATAGAGCTGTAGTAGTGTTAAGCACATGGCCTTTAAACGGAGGCGTGTTAATACACTCCAATAAAACACGTAACACTCAAGTAAAACGTGCAACACAGGCCAGTGGCGCAGTCCATGGTGAAGATGTGGAATCAGTTGAGGAGGCATTTTAGGGTGGAAAGGATGTCGGCGTTCATGCCGCTGTGTGAGAATCATGGGTTTGAGCCAGGAGGGATGGATAGTGTATACAGGAGGTGGAGGAAAGTGGGGCATCTGAATTTGCAGGAATGGTTCACCAGTCAGGAAGAGCTAAGGGAGAGGGTAGAGATGCCGAGGGGGGTGCGTTCAGCTATCTGCAGGTTACGGACTTTGCGTGATAGGTCAGGAAGGGTTCACTACGTTGCCGGATTCTCCCTGCTGGTGAGACTGCTGCTGTGGAACGGGAGGGAAGAATCGGGGATATAAACAAGTGGCTTTGGGGGTGTTTGGCGGGGGGGGGGGGGGGGGGGACAGGGAGGCGAGCGGGTGGTGAACATCAAGGAGAAATGGGAAGGGGAGTTGGAAGGGAAAATCAATTGGGGAGTATGGAGTGAGGCACTGCGTCAGGTAAAATATATCTCCTCCTGTGCAAGGATGAGCCTAATACAGTTTAAGGTGGTGCACAAGGTGCATATGACTCAGGTGAAAATGAGGGCGTTCTTCCAAGAGGTAGCAGGTGAGTGTGAGAGGTTTGGGCGGGGGCCAACGAATGACGCGTACATGTTTTGGGGTTGTGAAAAATTGGGAAGACTCTGGGCGCGAGTGTTTGCAGTCTTAGCCAGGATAGTGGAGGAGGATAGTGGACCCGGACCTTTGTAGGTGATATTTGGTGGTTCAGAGAGGCCGGAGCTCATGGAGAGGCGGAAGGCCGATGTTGTGGCCTTCACCTCTCTGATTACACGGCGGCGGAGAGTTTTACTGGAGTGGCGGTCAGCATCACCACCGGGGGTAGCGGTTAGTTGGGTGACTATGACGTCCTGCCGTTGGAAAAGATAAGATATGAGTCAATAGGCTCTGCAGATGGGGTTGAAAAAAGGTAGGGGGTGTTTGTGACCGGATTTCAGGAGCTGTTATTCGCGGGGGAGGGGGGCGGGTGGAGGGGAGGCTAAAAAAGAGGAAATAAATGATGCAGACTGCATAGTTGTTTGCTGGTAAGCATGTTTCCTAGGGTGATTGTGCGTTGTAACCTGTCTTGATACATATTGGCAATAAAACACATTTTTAAAACGCACCTAAAGCAATTGCACATTTCTAATGTTTACCCATACAAATATAAAGCACTTAAATCTGCCTTTGGCTTCCTCACACCTATTACAGACCAGAATGATGGCAGTGTAAAAGGTATCTAAGGTTGTGACGTGTTAAACAGTATTTTCTTGATCAATATCAGTAATGAGACGCTGCATTCTGGAGAAATGAAATGTGTCAATTGGATCAAGTGCGAATAGGGGTACATGCCGTGGACAGTTATCACTGAATCATTAAGATTACATTAGCTACGGAAAAGAACGAGGGACAAACTACAGCATTTCATTGGATGAGAGGGAGAAATATATGACCCTGTAATATTAGAATGAAATATTGTCAGCACAGAACTATTACACCAGAGCTCACTGGATGTCGAAAGTGATGGAGCTGAAGGCCAATCACAAACGCCAGGACATGTGAGAACCAGGCTGAGTATTGAAAGTCCAATGGAAAATGGAAAATACAGAAGAGAAACAAAGAGAGAGTGTGAAAAAACACTGCTGGTAACAGAAATGGGAATCATACAAACTTCTCTAGTCCATCATGGGGATAGCAGAACGAAAGTAAAAACAGAAATGGCCTTCATTACAAACCAGAGAAGGGAATTTACACATGAAGACAGCGGAGATGGATAGAGTATTAAATTAATACTTTGCATTGGTCTTTCACAAGGAAGACGGTGATATCCGAGTCAGAATGAAATATAGGGCAATTGATGCACTTGAACACTAAATATTAATAAGGAGAAGATATTAAACAAACGGCTGTACACCACGGTCAGTAGGTTGGAGGATGAAAGCCAGGGTTCCTCCGATGATGAGGGAAATAGAGAATATGATGCAACAAGAAGAGGCGAATGTCCTTTGATTCTCCTCCAGCGAGAAGCGGGTCAAATACAATAAGATGGGAGGGGAAGTCAGGAGGAAAATGGAACTGACAAAGTGAGATCATGAGAATAATGGCAGCACGGTAGCATTGTGGTAGCATAATTGCTTCACAGCTCCAGGGTCCCAGGTTCGATTCCGGCTTGGGTCACAGTCTGTGAGGAGTCTGCACATCCTCCCTGTGTGTGCGTGGGTTTCCTCCGGGTGCTCCGGTTTCCTCCCACAGTTCAAAGATGTGCAGGTTAGGTGCATTGGCCATGAAAAATTGCCCTTAGTGTCCAAAATTGCCCTTAGTGTTGGGTGGGGTTACTGGGTTATGGGGATAGGGTGGAGGTGTTGACCGTGGGTAGGGTGCTCTTTCCAAGAGCCAGTGCTGATTCGATGGGCCGAATGGCCTCCTTCTGCACTGTAAATTCTATGTAAGTCTATGTAAGAATAGAATGAGAACTAATATAAAAACCACAATCTTCACTCAGCCTGTAACTTGTCTGCAGGGACTGAGAGGTAGGATGGGGCCTCTTATGGATAGGAGAGTTATACATTCTCAGAGGCCACCTGCGAGTTAAAACCCTTTCTGATTATTTTGTATCTGTATTTAATAATGACAACGTTGTTATTAAAATATTGACAGAAGTGGAGATGTTAGAGGCAATGGATGGAGTGAAGATTGATGGAAAATACATATTGGCTGGGTGGTCTGCCTGTTCTGTATCTGTCGCCGGATTTAGATGTCAGGGCGGAAAAGGAATGGGCTTGGAGTAGGTGGAGAGGCTCATCAGGTTCCAATATTGTTGATAAAATCATAACCAGAGAACAGTTTCAATTATTCATTTCTCACTCCTGCGCCATTTACTTTGGTGAAACCGGTGTCACCATTGCCCACTTACCCCTCCAGAACATCTCTCCCAGAGGAACCTGCGGCCACCTATCACACTCGCAACAAAGAACACCGATTGTCACTTTCATAATAAGCTCCGTAATCTGTCCCTGAATCTAACACTTGATGTAACAATGGAGGGTTTAGTTAATATGGCTGTGTAAAGAGAGCTTGACTCTGTATCGACCCGAGCTGAACCTCCCCTCGGAAAGTTTAAATAGAATCAAAGAGTCACAGAAAAATACAGTGCAGAAAAGGCCCTTCGGCCCATCGAGTCTGCACCACAGCTTGAAATGCACCTGATCTGCCAATCCTAATCCCATTTGCCAGCTCTTCACCCAGAGCCTCGAATGTTAAGACGCGCCAAGTGTTTATTCAACAACCCGCCTCTACCACCCTCCCAGGCTGGGCATTCCAGACTGTCACCACCCTCTGGGTAAAAAAGATTTTCCTAAAATTCCTCCTGAACCTCTCAAAGGATTAAATTTACTCCACATCAAATTGTGTCTAACAGTTCTGGGTGTTTTGGGTCAAATTCTGTAGATGGAGCATTATAATGTATTTGATCCATGTTCTATGTGTGTATGATGATACAGTGTACATTAGAGGGAGTTTCGCTCTGTATCTAACACATATTGTAATTGCCCTAGGAATGTTTGATAGGGCTGTAAGGAGGGTGTGTTAATCTGTGTGTACCACTTTGGTGTCTGCCCTCAGTGTGTTGATGGATGGATATTGGATTGGTTAACTAACAGAAAGATTTTCTGGTGTGCCTCAGGGATCAGTGTTGGTAGAGCAAAGTGTGCAGAGGACACTGAAAGTCTGCAGAGTTACATAGATTATTTAAGTGAGTGGACAAGGGTCTAGCAAATGGAGTACAATGTTGGTAAATGCATGGCCATCCATTTTGGTAGAAATAACAGCAAAATGGACTATTATTTAAATGTTACAAAGTTGCAGCATGCTGCTGTGCAGAGGGACCTGGGTGTCCATGTGCATGAATCGCAAAATGTTAGTTTGTAGGTGCAGCAGGTAATTAAGAAGGCAAATGGAATTTTGTCCTTCATTGCTAGAGGGATGGAGTTTATAAACATGGAGGTTATGTTGCAGCTGTATTGAGTGCTGGCGAGGCCACACCTGGAGTACTGTACAGTTTTGGTCTCCTTACTTGAGAAAGGATGTACTGGCATTGGAGAGGGTGTAGAGGAGATTCAGCAAGTTGATTCCGGAGTTGAGAGGATTGGCTTATGATGAGATACTGGGTAGACTGGCACTATACTCATTGGAATTTAGACGAATGGGGGCGGGGGGGGGGGGGGGGGAGGGGGGGGGGATCCTATTGAAACATATGAAAATATAGAGGGAATATATGAGATAGAAGTGGTTGTTTCCACTGGTGGGTGAAGCTAGGGAACATAGCCTCAAAATAAGGGGGAGCAGATTTTGGACTGAGTTGAGGAGCAAGTTTTTCACCCAATGGATTGTAAATCTGTTGAATTCACTCACCAGTAAAGCAGTTGAGCCTCTCGCGTTGAATATTTTTAAGGCAAAGATAGATTTTTGAACAATAAAGGAATTAAGGGTTGTGGTGAACGGGCGGATAAGTTGAGCTGAGTCCACAGAAAGCTTAGCCATGATCTTATTGAATGGCGGAGGAGGCTCGAGGGGCCAGGTTTCCTACTCCTGCCCTCAGTTCTTATGTTCTTATGCGTTGATGGGACAACGTTTAAGGAGCTTTAATTTGCAGCTAACCCATGCTGTACCTTCTGCTGGAACTGTTCAAACTCAGATTGCTGCGTTATTCCCATGACTCACATTGCTGAACTGTAGCCGTGTTTTCATTGGTCAGTTCTGCTACTACAAATCTATTTCTGGTCATTGCGGGATGTTCTGTCTCTCACTGGGGACAGGGTTCCATGGAAAGGGCCCTCGCGGGTTAGCGCTGAGTGTTGCTAATGAGCCAGGCGAAGATTCACAGCCAGTCCCTCACGCCATCGCCCAGCACAGCCCTTTCCACCCATTCCATCCTCCACCACCACAGCATGGGGCTGGTTCACAGCATCCTTGTTTGTTTTGTGTTAATCTCCCAACCTTGCCACAAAAACCTTCCACCTCTGTTACAGTGGCTGTCTCTGCCAGGCCTCAGCTCCTCTGAAACACATGTCCAGGCTGCTGTTACCGTTAGAATTGATAATTCCAATGGTTAGTTGGACAGCCTGGGATCATCCTCCTCCTCTGACCTCCAGGCATCCTAAACTCTGTTGCTCTTAGTCTAACTCACACTGAGACCCGGTCACCCGTCATCCCTGTGCGGGACGGTCTGCATTGACGTCTGAAATACTTCCTGTAGCAGAATTACAGGAGCTGAATTCTGCAGCAGAATTACGGACTGCAGGAATACAGGATAACCACCAATGTTCTCCGGGTTAGTCAGCCTAGTGAAGCAATGCTGACCTTGTCAGTGTTCTGAGAATATATCCCGAGAACCATGTCCTGAGAACAAATAGGCACGAAATAAAATTGTGATGAAAACCACGATTATTTACTTCCCTGATTGAAACCAGGCGAGGTCTGTGATCAGAGCGGGACATCCTTCTTTGACAAACTTCCTGCATTACAATTAGCCCATCAGCGCATTGTGTTTGTGCTCTTGCTATAGCTTTTAGCAGGAAGCTAATTATAATCAAAAGCTGCTAAACAGCTATTGAAAAAAATGAAAAGTTGAAAAATATGAGTTAAGATTTAAAGTATACTGTTACCAGGGAATTGGAGAATGGGAAGCCTGCATAGAATGTAGCTGGCCCATTATGGCCGAGTTCGCTGTGTGACAGGTTTATATTTTGTCCCTTTTGTCTTCTCCTTCCCCATATCCAGTATGTAACCGTCCCCAGCCAGTATTTATCCAGTTCCTTTTTTAAAGAAAGTATTGAACCTGCTTTTATCAGGTCTTCCGGCGGTATATTCCAGGTTGTGACATTTGCTGTATTAAATATCTTCTCTTGATGGTTACTGTGTATTTGGTACCATTTGGTAATGGTATTTTCCATTACCAAATGCTAGCTTCTTCTCATTTATTAACTTATATTTATCAAGAACATTTATATATATTTTACCAACTTTTTAAATTCTAAGTAGTACAAAAAATATTTTGAACAGCATTGTACTGGTAAAATTAGTTGATTATATATAAAATAGATTAGAAATGTCAAAGCGTCCCGTGTATGATACCCCAATCTCACTCTGAGACTAAGTCACATTCTCCTTGCTTTTGCACTCCAGTTGGTATTTGCAGCCTAAGATTGTAGTTTTGTTCAAAGCTCAATGCACTGCATATTTACAGATGGACAGCAGCCATTCAAGAAGATGGCTCACCACCACCTTCTCAAGGGCCACTAACGATGGCAACAAATACTGGCTTCGCCACTGACACCCTAAGAACAAAAAAAATATATAACCCCTTTTTCTAGCACATAAATATGAAGTCCAGAATGCTTGTGATCAAGTTATTCTGAATTGATTTTCTGGCTAACCACAATTTGGTAAGCTGAAAACAACCAAAGATATAAATATTTACCTGAAGCGATAAAAGATTTTGGGCATAAAAAATATGTTACTTATTTAAACAGTGCATATTGCATGATTCCTCTCCCAAACGGCGATACAAAAATTATGCCATGAGTTGCTTGGGTTGGCTCAAAACATTTCCGTACAACTCGTTTATTCAAAAAATAGATTTCCGGAATTCAGAGGTTACATTGTTTATATTATTCTACATGTGTGGGCAGCACGGTGGCACAGTGTTTTGTGTTACTGCCTCACAGAGTCAGGGACCCTGATTGAATTCTGACCTTGGGTGACTGTGTGGAATTTGCACATTCTCCCCATTTCTGCTTGAGTTTCCTCCGAGTGCTCTGGTTTACTCCCACAGTCTGAATATGTGCAGGTTAGATGAATTGGCCATGCTAAATTGCCCCTTAGTGTCCAAAAGTTTTGGTGGGAGTACGAGGTTTTGGGTATGAGTCGTGGGTGTGGGCCGAGGTAGCACGCTCTTTCAGAGGGTCGGTGCACTGCAGGGGTTCTATCAATCTATGTACCTGTGGCAAAGAAAAGACAGATTATTTTGCCCCATGTGTAACCTCCTGAAATCACAAATGGACAAGTCAGACTGCAGGCTGGAGTCCATCTTGACAAACTTTGATTATTTGCTTAGAAACTTCAGAATGGCTATTGAACAGAATTATAGGTGTCAGCTGGTAAACCTTCCCCAAAATAATAAATTATGTACTTGATAAAGATGTATTTTAATGAACGAATCCTTCATCTCAAATATGATTTTACATATATAAGCATGTTGGTGTTTAATACAAGGTCTCCCTGGAACCCACTTTCTGTCCCACTCCCTGATAATGGGACCTTTCAGTTCAGATGGGAAATCTATTTCTGCAGTCCAGAAATCTACTCCTGCGTCCAGCTCCTCCTCGCAACTTCTTTCCACTAAACTAAACCTGCTGTTCTGCTTCTCCCTGTGTCTGTGCGCCTTCTGTTGCTAAGCAACAGCAGAATATTTCTACTTTGTTTAAACTTCCATAAACCACTCACCCCTTGATATCGCAGCTCCCACTCAAGGGATCATTAAAACGCAGGCACACAAACATTCTCTTATGCCTGCTGGCTCCACTCAAAAATCAAACTAGATACCAGTTTTCAGATTCTAACCCATAATTAGAAAAATAAATAAATTAAACTAAAACTTAAAGCTTTCTCTTCTGAAACGCACAAACACACATGAAACTTACTTAAAATTATCTCCAGTTCTGAGCACATAACACACCCTGTAAAACATTTCCCAGTATTTTTAAAACTTCAGACTGACTGGCTTGTGGCTACAATGTGTAGTACATCCTTCTTAGAAAAAGAACAGGGTTTAATATGCAACTCTCCAATCCTCTGAGACCACTCCCTTCAAAGGGAAATTGAAATATTCTGACCAGTTCCTCTATTGTTCCAACCAGAATCCCTCAGAAACCCCCATATATCTCCTTCAGACTGGGTAATGTCCCATTTGATTGTTGAACAAGAAACGTTGGATTAAAGAGGATTAACGGAACATTAATTCAGAAGTAAAATGCTGCAGATGCTGGAAATCTGAAATGAAACCAGAAAAGGATGAACATAGTTAGCAGGTTTGTGAAGAGAATAACAGATTGAATGGTTCAGTTCTGTAAACTTCATCGGAACAGAGGGAAGTTAGAAATATAACAGCCTTTGATCGAGTGAAAGGCGGGGCTGGTGGGAGGGGGTATCAGAAGTGAAGGGTTGCTATAGAATAGGGACAGAAGAGATTTTTTTCATTTTATTCGTAAAAGAAAAAAAGAGAATAGCAACGGGGAGAAATAAAGAAGCAAGAAGCAAGTCTTCAGATGAGGTTTAAATGGCTGTATACTGTAGTAAGGTTTGGAATGGAAAGTAAAGCGTTTAACAAAGAAGCAAAAAAAAGTGCACAAAGTTGACCAGAGCATAGGTGACAGAAATTCTGATCTTCAGTTAATGACCCTGTTTGTTCAGTGACTGGAATCAATGTCAGTCTCCATGGACCGCAACTGTGTCACTGGAGAATTTTCTTGTTCTATTACTATGAGACTGATTTCGATATGTCATTCCATCGTGTCAGACGATGCACCCCTTCTTGCACTAGCTGGCATCAACTGCTCCAGAGCGAGAACAAGGATAGAGAGAAATTTGAGAGCAACAATTTGCAATAGTGCAGCAATGGATTGGAATCTAAGAACTATAGATTGGAATGATACAACAATGAATCCGAATCTTAGCTCAATAGATTGGAATGATGGAATGATGGATCAGAATCTGAGAACAGTAGATTGGAATGTGACAACTCTGGGTCAGGTTATGAAAACAATAGACTGGAATGTGACAAAAAAAGACAGGAGTTTATTTTGGGAGGTTGACTATCTTTACAGGAATATACCATCAAAAATGAAATTATATTACTTACTTCTGCTGATTCAGTACATTTACTACCCCATGCTGGCCATAGTTGCTGTTCCTGGTAAGGTGTTCACTCCAGCTATTAATTGTGTAATCCATGTTTAACTGTATTATTATTAATGTTGTAATTTACACTCTATTCCTTGATGCTTCTGGTTTTCCAGGTAAGTCAAAAATTGCATGTGTTTATTTTCTCACCTATTTCCTTCTGTTACTGACATTGGTCAGTCTCTATTTCCAGCTATAATCTCCGCAAATCATATTTGCTGTGATCCTGTTCTTGCGAATTAAATATTGAACCACTTTCTGTGGTTCCCATTCCAGTTCTGTTCCTGACTGAAAGCCATTCTCACACCAACATCAGACTCTGAACTAGATTTTATAAAAGATCATATCCCGACAGTGCAGAAGGAGGACAATCGGCCCATCGAGTCCGCTGCGATCCCCGGAAAGAGCACCCCACCCAGGCCCACGCCCCATCCCTGTAACCCAGTAAGCCAACCTCGGTACTATTACAATTTAGCATGGCAAATCCATCTAATACACTGTGGGAAGAAACCAGAGCACCCGGAGGAAACCCACGGGGAGAAAGTGCAAACTCCACACAGATAGTCATCGGAGGCTGCAGTTGAATCCCGGTCCCTGGCGTTCTCAGGCAGCAGTGCTAACCACTGTTCTGCCCTGCCGCCCATATCCGTTCCATCATTAATCACGCCTAATATCACCACATCATATCTCTCTATTCTTCAGCCACCAACTATATACACCCTCCTCCATACCGCTGCTACACCCAGCTTTGTCTAATGGAACACTGTACTTACAGTGCAAACGTTCAAAAACCGCAACCCAACCAAAAAGCTGCTACCTATATCCAAACTGATACCAGGACACAAGTCACCCAATGTCTTTGTGTTCTCAGTCGGTTCCCGGTAAGGCAACACAGCAACTTAAATATGTTTTACTTTATTTTATTCCGCCAATAGCCTGATCTCTCCAATTATCTCATCCAATTATTTATTTGGTATAGTCTCACAACTTTTACTCCTTTAAGTCTTAAATGACCCCCCTATCCAAAAGGAATCTCTTTCCCCCTGTACCTCCATCTGGCCATGATTTTGGACTCCATAGAAGCATAAGTCTGGCACTTCGAGCCTCAAAAATCGCTGCCGCCACTTCTGGCATGCCCAGCATGTCTTCTGACGATTTAACAGATATTTTGAAACGAGCAATGGCCATGTTCACTGAGTGCTTGTGTTTGACAGGCTCGGCAAACAATGTACTCAGCAGCACAAAAAACGCCCTCTAGCGTTATTTAGGCACGCAGTTTGTAAGAGATGTGCTCTCTGCATATCGCTGCTATCGGAAAGTCAGTACAATTGTTCTGGATAATTTTTCTGCAGGTTCTGTTATGAGCATCGTTGCTGTGGACATTATCGTGCAATCCAATATTTATTGCAAATCCCTATTTTCTCTTTAGAGTGCTTTCGAGTGGGGTGGGGGTCTATAAAGATGAGGAAAGGGGGTGGGATGGGGGTGCTCTGAAACTTTGAGCCCTGTAAGCCGCAATCTATACTATTAATGTGTACGAGGTAGAGCAGTGGTCCTGGTACTGAGCCCCATTTCATTTACAGTACGAAAACCCTTCAATCATCAAAACACTTAACTAATGTCGATTATTAATATATTCATCAACATTTAATGGGTTGAGTATGGGGGAGGAATTAGAAATCTGCTTTACTCATTGTTACTCATTATGATGATCCAAATTAAACCCTTTTTCTACCAGAAAGCGTTGTCACAGGGGAGCTAATTAGATTCATTAACGAATATAACAAATTGACACACCTCACCCCTTTACTTCTCTGATGTGTTATTACTCCCAACCCCAGCGTAGTTTCCCTTAATTGGGGTGAACTTAGTAACGATTATGAAGATTCATTTCATTGACTTTTCACTGGATTCAGTTTGATACATTGTTTTGAAGTAAATGAACTCCAAGCTGCCTGTCAGAATCCCTCATTCCATAGTTTTTTTACACAAGTGCAAATCACTGTGGGTGCTGGAAACCTGGACTACGCGGAGAAAAAATGGAAACATTCACAAGGTCTGACAAAGTCTGTGGGGAAAACAGAAACAGAGATAATGTTTCAAGTCGGTAACTCTTCACCAGAGTAGATAGTCTTAGAGGTGGAAAAGCTTTTAAATCAGTCAAAAAGCAGGGAGAGGTGGAAAATGAGCAACATTAAGATGGAATATTTCAATATAATTTTATAAGTTAATATCTCCTGCATTCATCCCTATCATTGGCCTTCCTTATTGATCTACCAGGTATTGTGATTTCACGACGTCACTGGATATAGTAATACATTTGAAATTTTCAGTAAGGCATCAGTCATACAGCTAACCTTATCCAAACTTGATGTGTAATTTCCTGCTTATTTGCCTTCCTGACAGTTAACGTAATGACGATTGTGATTCTTTGTCGGGGAAAGTGTGGTCTTTCCGATTGTGTTACACGGTACCTGGTGGCAATGGCAGCGGCGGATCTCCTGGTTATTATTCTGGACCTGATATTGAGGCACATTCCAATTGTTTATAAGGAACAGTTTTCTTTTGTGGCCCACATTAATATATGCAATATCCACGCCGTATTGCTGTTTGCAGCCACAGACTGTTCTGTCTGGTTCACTGTCATTTTCACCTTTGATCGATTTGTGGCCATTTGTTGCCAGAAACTCAAAAATAAATATTGCACTGAGAAAACTGCGGCTCTGTTCCTGGGAACAGTGACTGTGCTGAGCTTTTCAAAGAACATCACCTGGTATTTCACGTTACAAGGTCGGTACCAGCTTGGTAATGTCCCCTGGTTTTGTTACCTCGTCTGGTCTACTTATTATTCTCCGGTCTGGGTAATAATTGAGTTCATTCATTCCATTCTAACCTCGGCAGTCCCTTTTGTTCTGATTTTAGTGCTCAATATTTTCACCATCAGATACATTGTAGTGAACAGCAGAGCCCGCAGGAGACTCCGGGCTCACAACAGTGGCGAAAATCCCGAAGATCCAGAGATGCAGAACAGGAAGAAATCCATCATTTTGCTCTTTGTTATCTCAGCAAATTTCATATTGTTATGGGCAATACTTATGGTGTTTAATATATGGAACAGAATGCAGTTTTTGGGGCATGTGTCGATATATCTGGATGAATTTGTGCTGGAATTAGGCTTCATGTTACAGCTCCTGAGTTGTTGCACAAACACATGTATCTATGCCGTGACCCAGACGAAGTTCAGACAGCAGTTTAGGAATATGTTGACATATCCTATAACACAAATTATTCGATTCATTCAAATAAGAGAGAAATAGAAAGTTTCCAGTTTGCTAATTTCATTTCTGATTTACAGCGGGTCTGTGACCTGCCATTATGGTGACAGATTGGGCGGGATAGGGTGTGCTTGGGAAGGGGGGGGGGGGGGGCGGGTGAGGGGAGCATGTAAGGAGGAGAGTTGGTTTCTGCCGTTATGGAAACAATGTTGGACGGGCCCATAGCTGTGTCGAGACTGGGTATGTGGTTGCAAGATCTGTCATTTATTCCCCTTGGTTATGCTCGGGCTTGGGTGTAGGAATGCGGCCTGTTGTTCATCGTGGTGACTGGGACAGGCCTGGCCTGTCGTCTCTGCAGAAACTGAAGTTGAGGCATGGTCTGTTTCACATGTTGATGGGGTGCTGGATGCTGAGTATTGTCCCAGGTGAGGGGCTATGTGTGACAAAGGGCCTGTGCCTCGATGGAGTGAGGAGAGGGTCGGACCTGCTCCCCATCACAGTGGCAGGTTGGGAGGGTGTCCAGCTTATTCTCCACTTCTCCACGGTAATGGTAGCTTGGGCACAGCTTGTTTCCCATGATGGCTCCAGGCTTAATGTAATGCGGCCTTTTCTTCATGTTGTCCCGGGGCAGGGAAAGAGATCTGAGCCTTGGTGACTAGAGTGTTTGGGGTTGGTTTTGTAGTGGGGGGGAGGGGGGGGGGTGTAGTCCTCATCATGTCCAATCCACGGAATTGGGGAGGCCAGATTCCAAATGGTGACAGCACAATGTGCAGCACAAATGGGCAGCACGGTAGCATGGTGGTTAGCATCAATGCTTCACAGCTCCAGGGTCCCAGGTTCGATTCCCGGCTGGGTCACTGTCTGTGCGGAGTCTGCACGGTCTCCCCGTGTGTGCGTGGGTTTCCTCCGGGTGCTCCGGTTTCCTCCCACAGTCCCTAGATGTGCGGGTTAGGTGGATTGGCCAGGCTAAATTGCCCTTAGTGTCCTAAAAAATAAGGTTAATGGGGGTTGTTGGGTTACTGGTATAGGGTGGATATGTGGGCTTGAGTAGGGTGATCATTGCTCGGCACAACATCGTGGGCCGAAGGGCCTGTTCTGTGCTGTACTGTTCTAATTCTAATTCTAATGTGTGTAGTGGGAAGGACAATATCTGGGTCCACCCAATACCTGCTCACCCATTGGAGAAGCAAAAGTGTTGCGTCACCAGCGGCCTGGCCCTGTGACAGTCTCCATAACAACCAGGATAACAAATGCACCACCCAGGTGAGGAGAGCACACTTCGAAGATTCAGCCTGAATTCTTAATAACTCTTCATAGCCCTTTGGAATCTTTATCATCCTTTCGAATCGAGGTTGGATAAAAAGTGTGGAAAACATTAGACAGAAGTGTGTAGAGGGAGGGAGGTTGTATGGTCCATGTGTTTGAACTGAGATAGAGGGAAGAGTTTGTTTTTTTAAGAAAATAAATCCAAGAGGTAATTCAGGAGAACATTTTCATATTTGTCCACGTGTTGTGAGTATCACAGGCAAGGCAAACACATGGTTATTGTTAATTATCTGTGAGGAGTGGTGACAATGTGGAACTCGCTGCCACAGAGAGTGGTTAAGGTCAATATCCGAGATGCATTAAAGGGAACACGAGACAAACACATGAAGGAGACAGGAGCACAAGGACACGTTGATGGGTTGAGATGAAAATGGGTGGGAGGACTCTAGCCTGCAGCGTAAACACTGGCAGGAGAAACTGGGTCAAATCGCCTGTATCTGTGCTGTAAATAGAGTATATAAAACCGGACTGTGTGGATGTACATCCGGTATTGTCTTTCAGTCAATATGTGAAAAAATGAAAATGAAAATGAAAATTGCTTATTGTCACGAGTAGGCTTCAATTAAGTTACTGTGAAAATCCCCTAGTCGCCACATTCCGGCGCCTGTCCAGGGAGGCTGGTACAGGAATCAAACCGTGCTGCTGGCTTGCTTGGTCTGCTTTAAAAGCCAGCGATTTAGCTGAGTGAGCTAAACCAGCCCATGTCTCTCATACTGAGCCTTCGACAAGCCTCAACTCTCAAATCGAGATTGAACGAATGCCTCACATTCTCAGGTTAACTCGACTTTATTTAGAACCCGCGGCAGATAATCTCAGTCAATAATGGGCCCATTGCATTTGACCCTGAGCCTTGCACAGGGACACAGTGAGATCCCAGGATTCACTCCCTCTTCCCCAGCCTGTACTGAATTAACACATTCCACAGCCCGAGGGTGGTTCCTGATGGTTAGGCAGACAGCAACAACTTTTATGTTAATTATTTAACATGGGGAATTATCACAAGATGCTTCACGGGAAGGTTTTAAACATTTTCACCCCTACACTGCAGGCAGCTCAAGCCAAGGTCAAGGCTTCGTTTTGATTTGTCATGGAACGTTGCCCATCCCTAATTCTTTCGAGAAGGTGATGGTAAATTGCCTTCTTGAACCGCAGCAGTCCATGTGGTGTAGGTTCTGTTAGGAAGATAGTTCCAGGAATTTGACCCAGCCACAGTGAAGGGACGACGATATATTTCTAAATCAGGGTGATGACTGGCTTTTCTCCTGATTCCCATTAACTCCAATTTTTCCGGGACTCCTTGATGCCAGACTGGTCAAATGTTGATTTGATGAAAGTCAGTCACTCTCACTTCGCCTCTGGAGTTGAATTCTCTTGTCATGTTTGAAACAAGGTTGCAATGAAGTCAGGAGCAGAGTGATCCTGGCAGACCACAAACTGAGCGTGAGTGAGCAGGTCACCGCTGAGTAAATGCCAGGTGGTGGCGCTGTTGGTCACCCCTTTCCATCACTTCACTGATGATCGGCAGTGCACTGATTGTGTGGTCATTGGCTGGGTCCTGTTTTTTTAACCTACACAGGACAAAGCTCGGCAATGCTCCACATTGCTGCGTGTTGTACCCGGACTGGAGCAGCTCGTTTTGGGGCGTGGCAATTTCTGGGGAATAAATCTTCAGGAATATTGCGGAATGTTTCAGGGCAGAATCTAGTGACTTCTGTTGTCCCTTGAATCTGAACTTCATGAATTCAACGCTGAGTCTGAAAAGCTGGAAAAGGCAGAATGACAATATTCCTAATTCCTGTCAGGAGCAACTAACACTACATTCCCAGAGCTACGCATAAATGGCTGTTTGAAAGAGAGACGTGTAGATGTCATTTTAGACTCAAAGACAACAAACAGTTAACAGTGAACTCAGTTACTGAGCAGTAATATTTATATAGGAACACACTTTAGATGGAAAACACGGGGGTCAGACTCGATTTTATGGATTCAGTGACCCAACGACCCTCTGTGGAGTTGAACGAAAATCTGTAGGTTCCCACAGAATGAATCCCTTTGTGATATTCACCAGATTAAACGACAAACCAGGAGTGCAGCTGCTTGGAGTTGACTTGTACAAGTCAGAGTCTCGACAACCAGACTGACAGTGATCCTGTTCAGTTCCTGAGTTCACCACCCACTGCCCATGCAATCGCAGAAGGTGCAACACCTGCCCCTTTACCTCTTCCATGCTTAACATTCCAGGCCCAAAACACTCATTCCAGGTTAAGCAGCGTTTCACTTGCATCTCTTCCAATTTAGTCTACTGCATTTGCTGCTCCCAATGTGGTCTCCTCTATATCGGAGAGACCAAACACAGACTGGGTGATCACTTTGCTGAGCATCTTTGGTCTATGTGCATTCAGGACCCTGACCTTCCTGTTGCTTGCCATTTTAACAAAAGACCCTGCTCCCATGCCAACATATCTGTTCTTGGCCTGCTGCAATGTTCCAGTGAAGCGTTACGCAAACTGCAGGAACAACGTCTCACCTTCCGGCCTGAACATAGAATTCAACAACATCAGATGATCAGCCCCACCTCGATCCATTTGTTTTCATTTCATTTTAACTGTCTTTTACCATTTCTTTCTTTCTTAATATACATTTAATTCCCCCTCCCCAATCTTATCCACCTTTCCTGCACCCTTCTCCTCTTTGCTTCCCCCTTCCCCTCCCCCCACACCTACAGTTCATCCTCTGATGTTAGTTTCCCTGCTGTTTGACTTTTCACATATTTTGTCCTCTCTGGGGACTGCCATTAACACTCTTTCCCCTTGGTTTCTGTGGCCTTAGCACCCGGTTTCCCTGGGTTTCTGTGGCTATGACTCATCTTTCATTCTCACTCCACAGTATAAATATTTCCCACTTTCTCTGTCTGTTAGCTTTGACAAAGAGTCATTGGACTCGAAACGTTAGCTCTTTTCTCTCCCTACAGATGCTGCCAAACTTGATGAGATTTACCAGCATTTTCCCTTCCGTTTCACCAACCACTTGTTCTCCACCATTACAATTGTCAAATCCGTCTGTTAGCATAGCACTGCCGCGATGACAAATATATTGGTTTACAGAGTGGATTTCAAAATGGCTCAATAATGCAACATGTATTAAGTAATGCAGAGCCTTAATACATAAACATTATTCTTGCATAATTGTAGATATGAATGTCAAATTCTCCAGCTAATCTTGTCCACTGGAAAGAAATGAAATTCCCAGAGTCCCAGAGGACCTTGGGCTGCTCTCCTCTTTGAGAATGAGAGCTGATTGGTGCTGGCTTAGCCTGAGGGTCACTAGACCTCAGGCCAGGGACAAAGGTATGAAGACCCTGAATGCCCTTGGGAACATATCACCAAAAAATGGGATTTAATGAATCGACTTTGTGAATCCGGATTTGATCAGACCCAAGTCTAAGAACACATAATTATCCTTGTGTGGTAAAGACAGAAAGAGCCCACTCGGCCCATCAAAACTATGACCCTTTAACAGTCTTAGTCGCCATTTGTTTGGGCTTTGAAAGGTAATTCTTTCAGTTAGCACTGCTTTCTGCCTTCAGAAAATAGGAAATGCTGGAAACACTCAGCAAGTCCTGCAACATCTGTGGAGAGAGTTTATTGAAATTTAGAGTATCCAATTATTTTTTTCCAATTAAGAGGAGTTTTAGCGTGGCCATTTCCCCTAACCTTCACATCTTTTGGGTTGTGGGGTGAGACCCATGCAGACACGGAGAGAATGTGCAAACTCCACATGGACAATGACCCAGGGCCAGGATCAAACACAGGTCATCGTCCCAATGAGGCGGCAGTGCTAATGAGAGAAACAGAGTTAATGTTTCGAATCCAGTATGACTCTTCTTCAAAGAAAATAAAAGCAGGAGGAGGCCACTTGGCCCTTCAAGCCATCCCTGCCATTCATTATGATCATGGCTGATCATCAAGTTCAATACCCTGATCCCGCTCCCCCCCCCCCCCATATCCCTTGATCCCTTTAACCCTATATCTAATTCCTTCTTGTAATTACACAATGTTTTAGCCTCCACTATTTTCTGTGAATTCCACAGATTGGTTGTGAATTCCACAGATTCACCATTCTCTGGGTGAAGACATTTCTCCTCACCTCAGTCCTAAAAGGGTTGCCCCTTATTCTCAAACTATGACCCCTAGTTCTGGACTGACCCACCATCGGGAACATTCTTTCTGAATCTACCCTGTCTAATCCTGTTAGAAATTCTGGGAGATCACCTCTCATTCTTCTAAACTTCAATGAATATAATCCTAACCGTTTTTGTCTGTCCTCATGTGAAGTCCACCATCCCAGCAATCAGCCTGGTAAACCTTCCCTGTACTCCCTTGATAGCAAGAAAATCCTTCCTCAGAAAAGGACACCAGAACTGCAGACAATACACCAGGTGGGGCTTCACCAATTCTCCATACAGTTACAGTAAAACATCTCTATTCCTGTACTCAAATCCTCTTGCTATGAAGGCCAACATACCATTTGCCTACTTTACTGCCTGTCCTACCCACATGCTTACTTTCAGCATCTGATGTACGAGGACATCAAGGTCTCGCTGAGTATCCACCTCTCCCAATTTACACACTTTCAAATATTTGTCTTCCTATTTTTGCTAACGGAGTGGATAACCTCACATTTATTACAAAATGTAATGTAATATACACAACAACTGTTTATAAATATGAGAAAAGCCAACAAAAAGATTTTCCAAAAAAAAATTATTATTTTGATTTCTGGCAAATTTTGAAGTCTCACAGTCTGCACTTGGTTGGAGTAAATTACAGGCGACACGGCTCAAACTATTTATTATCTTTGCCAGTGTATTCTGTCAATTCTGTGTCGCCTGCTCTAATTCACTGAGCGTCAGTTTCTTTTTAGAGCTGATTGGTCAAAGATTTCGCTACAATGGAACCCAGTCAGAAAGATTTGGATACCTCAGCATCTGTCCACAATATTCACTTGAATCAAACCACAACCTCATCTGCTTAACAAGCACTATATGTCTCACATTTATAAACACTAATCCCCTTTTCAGTATCCTGGTTAATATAGAAGCCTCACATTAAAATGTCTTCCCTGCTCTCAGGAAGCCTCCCTGTCTCTTCATGGAGCAGACTCCGCCCACATTTCCTCTGAACCCGGTGACCAGAGGCTCACTCGAGCTCCCTCACATCTCTGACTGTTTGTGATGTCCAATCTGAGTGTTCTTATTTAAGCTTTACACCTCACAACCAATCAGGAGCCAGTGATGCAGTGGTATTGTCGCTAGACTAATAATAGGGACCCAGGATAATCCCAGGGTTCAAATCCTACCGTGGCAGATTTTGGAATATAAACTAATGAAAACATCTGGAAATTCAAAGTCTAATTGCCATAGAAATTGGTTCACTAATGTCCTTACCTGGTCTGGCCTACAATAACTCCAGACTCTTAACTGCCCACTTCAAAAAGAACAGTAAGGTCTGGAGGCTTGTGCCAAGATTGGAAAAGTTGTCTTACAGACTAGCCTGACATAGTCATACTCACAGAATAAACTCCCAGACATACATAGAACATAGAACGATACAGCGCAGTACAGGCCCTTCGGCCCTCGATGTTGCACCGACATGGAAAAAAAAAAACTAAAGGCCATCTAACCTACACTATGCCCTTATCATCCATATGCTTATCCAATAAACTTTTAAATGCCCTCAATGTTGGTGAGTTCACTACTGTTGCAGGTAGGGCATTCCACGGCCTCACCACTCTTTGCGTAAAAAACCCACCTCTAACCTCTGTCCTATATCTATTACCCCTCAATTTAAGGCTATGTCCCCTCGTGCTAGCCACCTCCATCCGCGGGAGAAGGCTCTCGCTGTCCACCCTATCTAACCCTCTGATCATTTTGTAGGCCTCGATTAGGTCACCTTAAATACTCTCCGGATCCCGGGATATACTCTGAATGTCCGATCGAATCCTAAAGGACTAGACTGGGGCAGGTGGTGAGTGTGTGGCACTACCAGCCTGCAAAATAGCCACTCAAGACTAGGCATCCATGAGGCGTGTTGGTGAACAGCAGCACAATTTTAGTTAACCACAATCTGAAACCTCATGTCATGGCATCTGCCCCACTTTTCCATTACCACTAAGTGACTAAACCCGGTTCAATGAACATTGCAAGACTGCATGCCAGGAGCAAACCCAGGCATACCTATAAATGGGTGGCACAGTGGTTAGCACTGCTGCATCACAGCACCAAGGACCCGGGTCAATTCCGGCCTTGGGTCATGGTCTGCGTGGAGTTTGTATATTCTCTCCGTGCCGGGAATGGATTTCTTCTGCGTGCTCCAGTTTCCTCCCACAGTCCAAAGATGTGCAGGTTAGGTGGATTGACCATGCTAAATTACCCCACGCTGTCCAGGGATGTAAAGTTTAAATTACGGGATTACAGGTATAGAGTGGATCAATGCAGTCGATGGGCCAAATGGCCTCCTTCTGCACGCCACATAGCCTCCTACTGTCGAGATTCGATGGTGTGTCAACCTGGTGAAGCTACAACACAAGACTACTTGCGTGCCAAATAGCACAAGCAGCAATAATGGACAGAGATAGGAAATCCCACAACCAATTTATCAGGTCTCACCTCTACAGTTCTCACATCCAACCGTGAATGGTTGTGGACAATTTAACAACAAAGCCTACTTGTGACAATAGAGATTTGTATTAAAAAGCCCACGACCACCCCCATTGAGAAGGATAAGGGCACATGGGAATGCCACCACCAGGAAATTCCCCTCCAAGTCACTGACCATCCTGGCTTGGAAATATATCGGTCGTTCCTTCACTGTCCCTGAGTCAAAATCTTGGCATGCCCTCCCGAACAGACCAGTGGATGTATCTACACCTCAGGGGCGACAGCAATTCCGGAAGACAGCTCACCACCATCTTCTCAAGGGAACTTACGGATGGGCAATAAATGCTGCCCGATAAAAATGAAGTTTTTTAAAAATCTGTAAAACGCTGAGGTGACTTGAGAGGGTGGATGCTGAGAGGATGTTTCCCTTGTGGAGGAGTTGAGCATGAAGGGAAAGTTTAAAAATGAGGGATCTGACATTTTAGACTGAGATTAGGAGAATTTGTTTGCTGTCAGAGGGTTGTTAGTGTTTGGGATTCTCTTCCCCAGTGAGCAGTGGTGACTGGGTCATGAAATATATTCAATCAGATCAGCCATGATCTTACTGAATGGTGGAGCAGGCTCGAGGGGCCGAATGACCTCCTCCTGCTCCTAATTCTTGTGTTCTTGTAATGTAATTTCTGTCTGGTATCTTACAGGCTCGGATTGTGCACAACCTGTGCAGTGACATCGAAACGCTGCTGAGCGGAAATATCACTTCCCTCCCACTCTCTCTCCAGCTCTTTCTCTCCTTCCCTCTGTTTCCTCTCCCTCTCTCCACAATCTTGCCTTTCCCCTCCCACTCTCCTCACAATCTCTCCTCCATCTCTCATAATCTGTCTCTCCCCATTGATCTGCTATCTCTTTTCTTTTTAAATGTTTTTATTAAGGCATTTATATATATAATCAAACACAACCCAAGCCAATCGAGAACAAACAGGAAATCACATAACAAATAAATAACCCACACGCCCGCGCCCCAGCCTTCCTGTCATTACCCTGCACTCACTCTGCCTCCTTTTTTAACCCCAAAATCTCCCCCCTCCTCATTGCCCCCCTCTCTCCTTGATGACTTTTTAACTCTCCTTGAAGAAGTTGATAAACGGTTTCCATCTCTGGACAAACCCCTCCACAGTCCCTCTCAAGGCGAACTTGATTTTTTCCAACCAAAGGAATTCCGTGAGCTGGCTCACCCATACCTCCAGGTTCGGCGGCCCCCAGTCCCTCTATCCCAACAGGATCCGTCTCCGGGCAGCCAGAGAGTCAAAGGCCAAAACATCGGCCTCTCTCACCCCCTGGACTTATGGGTCTTGCGACACTCCAAAAATCACCACTTCTGGACTCAGGACCACCTTCACCCTCAGCACCTCAGACATCACGTCAGTGAACCCCGGCCAAAACCCCTCCACCTTCAGACAGGCCCAGAACGTGTGAATATGATTCACGTTCCCAGCCGCTCACCGCCCACACCTATCCTGCACCCCCTCATAAAACCTCATTCTGGCCACCGTCATATGCGCCCTGTGGACTACTTTAAATTGAATGAAGCTAAGCCTCGTTCACTCTCCTCAGAGCCTCTTCCCATCACCCAGCTTCCAACACCCTCCCAGCCCTTCCTCCCACTTTCACTGAACTTCTCTTATTGGGAGCGCCCTCCCAGTCCATTAATTCTTTGTAAATCTCCAACACCCTGCCCTCACCGACTCCTGTTTTTGACACCACCGTGTCCTGCAACCCCGTGACAGCAGGTCAGGAAAGGACGGCACCTGTTTCCTCACATAGTTTTACACCTGTAAGTACCGGAACCCATTCCCACTGGGCATCTCATACTCCTCTCCCAGTCCCTCCAAGCTCGAGAAGCTGGCCCCGAAGAATAAGTCTCCAAACCGCTCAATCCCCGTCCGCCGCCTCGCCGGGAACCCCACGCCCAGCCCTCCTAGAACAAATCTGTAATTCCCGCAAATTGGAGCCCAAACTGAGGCACCTTCCAGCTTCAGGTGCTGCTGCCACTGTCCCCACACCCTGAGGGCCGCTGCCACTAATGGACGTATGGACTATTTGGTCGGCGCAAATGGCAGAGGCGCTGTCAATAATGCCCCTAAACTAGTGTCCATTCCCTCACAGACCCCGTGCCCACTACCCACTTCCTGACCAGGGCTATATTTGCTGCCCAGTAGTCGTTCATCAAATCTGGCAAGGCCAGCCTGCCCCCCCCCCCCTCCCCCACATCCCCGCTCCAGCAGCACCTTCTTCACCCCTGGGGCTTTCCTGCCCACACAACCCCCGAGATCAATGCATTAATCTTCCTAAAGAAGGCCTCCAACACCCACCCCCGATTCCCCTCCCCCCCCCCCTCGCACACCTCACAAATAACAATGAAAAAGAAAAAAGAGTGAACTCACACTCAAAGCAACAAAACATCTCAAAGGAACAAAGCTCTCCAACAAACGACCTTCTCCTTTAACCACTTTTGGGTCTCTCCCATCAGACCCACTTCATCACCAACGAGGCGGCTGCCCCTCGAACTCCCCCTCCGCCTCCTCCACTTTCCGAATAGCCTGGCCCTGGGTTTCCATCCTCTGCTCCACACGGTCAATTCCTGCTGTTAACGGCTCCACCACCTTGGCTAGGTCCTCCTGGGCCTCCCTCCTCTGTCGGCTAAACTTTTCATTCAAGAGATCCACCGGTTGCTCCGTAGGCCACTGGGCAGGCGAGACAGACCCTTTACCCTCCACCATCTTGCCTTGTGTCGCACAAAGATTCTCTTGCTCCAACTCCTCCTTTCTTCTCGACCCATTTCTGATCCGTGGATCCATCCACCAGCCCCACCAGTGGTTAAACTTTTCTCCAGTCATCCATACACCTTTTTTCCACAAAACATCCACCCTACAAACGGGGAAAAGGTCCGAAAAAGTAGCCTCGAGCTGGAGCTGCCAAATGTGCGACCACTCACACCATGGCAGCTACCAGAAGTCACCAACCATGGTCTACTTTAAAGGTGGAAATGATTCGAGGGGCTGAATGGCCCACTCCTGTGCCTATCTTCCTCCCACCAGTCCTTCCTGTGGGATATTCAACAAAGGCCACGGCAGCCTCAAGTGGCTGTTTCTGAACCCACGGTAAAGAGGAGCAGGGGAGTTCTCACATTCATCCCTCAACCAATATCGCCAAAAAATGGTTAACTTCGCATCCATCTCCTTATCGCTCTGTGGATCTTGCTGTGTATAAAGTTGCTGCTGTATTTTTTCTCGTTATTGGCGGCTCCTGTACTTGTGAGTAATTCATTGCGGATGCAGTAAGTTTCTGGGATGTGTTGAGACTCTGTGAACTCGAGTCTTTCATTGTTACAAAGAGCACGGCTGCCACCTGCTGACAGAATGTCGGTGCTGCAGGAAAGAATTCCCCATTATAAACAGCCCGAGAAATGGGGCGTGTCTTTGAAGGTTCACAGACACGATGGGCCAAATGGTCTCTTTCCATTGTGACATCATATTGTGATTGTTGTGTCACTGAGACTCGGATCGGATCAAATCCACATTTTCAAAGTTGATTTCAGCTGAAGTGATCAGAGCGCGAGGAGCCCGTGACAGAGAGAGCGCGGGAAGAAGCGCGGATCTGATTGGAAGATCAGCCAGCGTCAGCGGGGGGAGGGCTGTACTCAGCACAGCGTCACGGGGTGGGAAGCGGGTGCGCGAGTGGGGAGGGGAGCGCGGGAAAGGCCTCGGAGCTCCGGGCTTTAGAAAGTGACAATGTCCCAAATTTCAGCTGATTGAGGTTTCTCACCACATTCTGTCATCCTGAGTCCCACTGATTCCCCAGCTCCATTCAAACATTACACACACTGATACACACCCACACTGCAACATTACATTGTGCTTTTCATCTTCTTATTCCTCTGTTCACACCATTCCTGTCCCAATCACACAGGAAACATCTGCAAATTATCACCAAGTTTAGTTGTCAGGCGGCTGTTTTACGGCCCAACAGGTGACCATTAAAGACACAAAAACAGAAAAAGCTGGACAATCTCAGCAGGTCTGACAGCATATGTGGAGAGAGAAGAGAGCAAATGTTTCGAGTCTGGATTTCTTTCTCAAAATTGTCGAGATGTAAATTGGGGTTGGGGGTGCACCTTTTGGGGCTGGATAGAGGACCAGCGATAAAGATATCGTGGACAGAAAGGCAATGGGAATATAAATGGCGGTGATCAAGGCGAAGAAAGGTGCTGATATTCGCACACAAAGAGATTAGAATGTTAATGGCAGAACTGCTAAGCAGTGTGTCAAAGGACAACAAGGAAGAGGGAACAGATGTCCCAAGTGGGGTGGGGGCCGGGAAAGGGGGACAATGGGGAAAAACAGATCGATGGAAGAAATGAAAATAAATCAATAGAAATAAAAATGGGGTGAAGGTAAAGGAGGGAGTTCACAGTCGAAAGTTGTTGAACTCAATGATTAGTCCAGAGGGTTCCTCCAGTTTGTGCTGGGCTTCACTGGAACATTGCAGCAGGCCAAGGAGGGACATGTGGACTGGGAGCAGGACAGTGAGTTGAAATGAGACGAGAAAGTTTGGTTCCTGCTTACGGGCAGACCAAAGGTTCTGCAAAGCAGTCACCCAGCTTGTGTTTGGACTCTCAAATGTAGAGTCGACCGCATTGGGAGCAGCACATGAAATAGATCAGATTGAAGGAGGTGCATATGAAACGCTGCCTCATTTGAACAAAGTGTTTAGACCTTTGGATGGTGAGTAGGGAGGAGGTAAAGGGGCTGGTGTTGCACCTTCTGCAATTGCGTGGGAAGGTGCCCTGGGAAGAGGATTAGGTGTTGGGGTGATGGAGGACTGGACCAGGGTATCCGTGAGGGAACAGTCCCAGTGAAATGCTGCCAGGGGAGTGAGGGGAAGATGTGTTTGGTGGTGGCGTCAAGCTCGAGTTGGCGGAAGTGGCAGAGGATGTTTCTTTGCGGGTGGAGGCTGGTGGGGTGAAAAGTGTGAACAAGGGGGAAGGGGTGAGAGCAGAGTTGTGGGAGAATGGTCAGACTCGGTTGAAAGCCCTGACAACCACAGTGGGAAACCACGTTTAAGGAAGAATGAAGAGGTGTCAGCTTCACCATTTTGGAAAGGGGCGTCACTGAGTGACCACCTTCATTCCGTCCGCAAGCAGGACCCAGACCTCTCTGCCACTTTCCATTTCAATCACCGTCCTGCTCTCATGTCCACGTGTCCGTCCTTGGCCTGCTGCAATGTTCCAGTGAAGCCCAGCGCTGGATGGATTCTGGTCAGGGACCTGAGGGGTTAAACCTGGTCCCTTTTCATTTTCTCACGGGTTTTGCTGGCTGGGCAGCATTTTTATTCCCCACCCGCAATCGCTCTGTTGGCACAATTGTTTCCTGTGGGTCAAATCAAAGCCAGATGAATAGTAAAGCAGTTATCGAACCTGGTACATTGATGGAAAATCTTAATTGGTAAATAATTTCCGCGTGATTATGAATTTCAGTGTGGGATTTTCCAGCTAAACTTTCCCAATGATGAGAGAGTCGTGAATACCGCCCAGTCCATCACACGAACCTGCCTCCCATCCATTGATTCCATCTACACCTCCCGCTGCCGGGGGAAAGCAGGCAGCATAATCAAGGATCCCTCCCACCCGGCTTACTCACTTTTCCAACTTCTTCCATCGGGCAGGAGATTCAGAAGTCTGAGAACACGGACGAACAGACTCAAAAACAGCTTCTTCCCCACTGTCACCAGACTCCTAAATGACCCTCTTATGGACTGACCTCATTAACACTGCACCCGTGTTTGCTTCATCCGATGCCAATGCTTATGTAGTACATTGTATATATTGTGGTGCCCTATTATGTATTCTCATGTATTTTCTTGAATTCTGTTTAATTCCCTTTTCTTCCCATGTACTGAATGATCTGTTGAGCTGCTTGCAGAAAAATATTTTTCACTGTACCTCGGTACACGTGACAATAAACAAATCCAATCCAATCCAATCCAATCAGAGAAAGCTTCATCAAACATTAGATTAGATGGAATTAATTTTCAAGGTGTGGATTTGGTCAGATCCAAGTACAGTATCAGAATCATAGAGTGATCCAGGATAGAAGAAGGCCATTCGGCCCATTTTGCGTGTGATATTTCAAACAGAGTAAATTGTAATGGCCGTTTTTGTTTCCTGGAATTATTTCCTGCAGCACCGAGACTCTGCCACTAGGTGGCAGTGGTGCTCTTTGTAACAATGACAGACCGTTCATTCAATTCTGCAAGGACAATCTCCCCAGAAATCAGCCTAGACCATTGTCACCGCAAGGAATATATCTGCTTCCTTCATGAAGCAGACCAGAACTATGCACGTATTTCAGGTGCAGTGTAGTTTCTCTATATTTGCAGACAGATTCCCGTTGCAATATTCACCAGAAGCAGCGACAAACCAGGACTGCAGCAGACTTTCCCAAAGCAGAGATTTAATACCAAGACTGAGAGCGATCCGATCCGATTCCTCAGTTCTCCAATCACTTGTTTTCTGTCATTCTTGTACTTAAATCGTTCTGTTGGTGCAAAAGCACACAGTTGTCAATCAGATTGATTTTTTGTAGCGCAATCCAGAACCAGCTTCAGCATTTGCTAACTCTTACACAGGAATAGGGGATCCTAATGAGTAGACATCTGTCACATCATTGTGACAGTTTGTAACTGATCTTTCTCAATGATGGCCATCAAACATATAATCAAATCATGGGATTGAATTAAGTCAACTTTGAAAATGTGGATTTGATCCGATCCGAACCTTAGTGACGCAACAATCACAATATGATGTCACAATGGAAAGTGACCATCCGGCCCATCGTGTCTGTGAACCTTCAAAGACACTCCCCATTTCTCGGGCTGTTTTTAATGTCTTGCATTAAAAAATCTTGCATTCTTTCTTGCAGCACCGACATTCTGTCAGCAGGTGGCAGCGGTGCTCTTTGTAACTGTGGAAGATTTGAGTTTATATGAAAATGCAGTAACTATTTTACTCAGAAACAACACACAAAGTTATAATGACACGAATGGCCAGTTAATCTCACTTCGACGGTGTTTGCTGAGAGGTGGAATGAAAGGTGGTTGGTGGGGGAATGTGGGGTGGTTGCTGGTATGGTCCAGGATACCGGGAAAAGTCAGAACAGAATATTGTCGTGGCTGGAAATCTGAAATAAACACAGAAAATGCAGGTCAGGCAGCATCGGTAGAGAGAGAAACAGAGTTAGCGTTTCAGGTAGTTTATTACTTAGTTACAACCAACACCTACAGAACATTTCATTACAAACACAGAAGGTGCAAAACCTGACCTTAACACTCACCATTCTCACTGTGTATAGTTCCAAATACTCCTTCCAAATTAAACACTGATTAATTTATATTTATTTCAATTAAATATCCTGTATTTGCTGCTCAGGACGTGTCTCCTCTACCCTGGGGATATTAAACAAAGCCTGGCTGAGTGTTTTACAGACACCTCCATTCAGACTGTAAGTATGATCGTGAGATCCCACTCACCAGTGATTTTAATTCTCTACCTTCCACCCACTCTGACCGTTCTGTCCTTGGCCTGCTGCAGTGTTCCAATAAAGTTCAACACAAATTCAAGGAACAGAGCCTCATCTTCCCACTGGGCACTTTACAGCCTCCTGGACACAACACTGAGTTCAACCATTTTAGATCACAATCTCTGCTCCCATTCTCCACATGTTTATTTAGTTGGTTGATTTATTTTTCACTTTTTTTCTTAATTGCTTTACTTTGTATTCCAGTGGCTGCTAGTATGTCTTTTACACCCACTCTCGTCACGTCTTTTATTTTCTCACTTGTCCTTTACCACTCGCTCTGGCCTTCCACCATAAAACCTTTAACCTGTTCTGTTCTCCGCCCTATTACAGACCTTCCCTTTTGTGCTTCTTCCCACCCTCAAACTTTCACTTTCCCAACATCTATAAGATTACCATCTAACCCTCACCCTCACCCTAACAGTAATCACCTTCACTTCCTCAAAACGCCTGGCATTAACATGTAACCTTCACCCTCACCCTAACCCTCACCCTTATCCTGACTGGCCCTAGATCTGATCCTCACCCTGACATTAATCCCAATTTTTCCAATTTTTCTCTGTTCTGATGAAAGGTCCCTGTCTGCAAACATAAACTATGTTTCTCTCTCCACAGATGCTGCCAGATCTGCTTATCTGTACATAAGGGTCAGTGTAAAGTCCAATCAGGAAGTGGGATATTCAGTTGCGTTCAAATTAAGAGGATAAAGTTCTTCTGTAATTTAAAGTGTAAGTTGCCCAAAATAGTGTATAGTCAAAGCTGAACAAATTTCGAGTAGATATAGACCAGTGTATTTTCGTCAACACAATTTAAATTCTCAGATACAATCTCCTGATCACTCGGTGAAGTTGTTCAGGCGAGTCAGCAGCGCAATAACATTGAAACTGAAAGCAGTTTGAATCAGGAAGTGCTGAGTGTGAACATGGCTTCCAGACGGCAGGTCCAGAGTTTGGCCGAGGAGGCAATTTGTCCCATTTGTCTTGATTTCTTCACTGATCCGGTAATACTGGATTGTGGACACAACTTCTGTCGCTCCTGTATCTCCCAGTGTTGGGAAAAGAAGGAGGTAAACTCCTGCCCGGAATGCAGAGAGGAATTTCCGGAAAGAACCCTCAGGATAAATCGGGCCTTGGCGAATCTGACAGAGAAAACTCGAAAATTAAAGCTGAATCCGAAAGAGAAGGAAAGTGAACTTCACTGTGACGAACATCAGGAAGAACTGAAGCTGTTTTGTGAAACTGACAAGAAATTGATCTGTGTGATTTGTAGAGATTCGCGTGTACACAAATCTCACAACTTCCTGCCAATTAAAGAAGCTGTTGAAATCTACAAGGTAAAGGGAAAACAATTTCTAAGTTGATGGTTTTGTCCCATTTCCTGCTCTAACACTTTAATTCTGTGATTTTCTCTCCCAATCCCAGGATCAGCTGAAATCTTCCTTAGATTCTCTCACTGTGAAGAAATCGGCGGTTCTACAAACGGAACTGGAACAGAAAGGGAAGATTTCTGAAGTTAGGGTACGGTCTCCCTGTGCTGATTTTCTGGGATCTCAGTTAGTTATGTTCCCTTTATCGCGGGACATTAATTATGTTTCACATTTCATTTGGTAGGAACAGTCGAGCAGTCTGCAGACCCACATCACATCCGAGTTCAGTAAAATGCACCAGATTCTCACTGAGAAAGAGCAGCGTTTACTCAGAGATCTCAGGGGAGAAGAGGAGAGGATTCTAGAAACAATGGAGAAAAACCTTCGAGAAATTCAGGAGAATTTAAATTCTATTGAGGAGAAACTCTCAAAGTTGCAGAAACAGATGGAGCAAAAAGACGAGCTGATATTTCTGAAGGTGAGGGAATATATTGCGGTCAGTTCAGTGAAACTTCCCAGTCACAAAATGACTGATAACTGTGAAATAAATATAGGGCGAAATTCTCCCAAAACGGGAGAAATCGTCAAACTGCCGTAAAACCCGGGCGGGTTTTACGGCATCGCGCCCCTTCCCGACGGGGGACCGATTCTGGGGCGAAATTCTCCCCCCCCCACGACGGGTGGGAGAATAGCGGGAGGGCCTTCCCGACTTTTTTGACGCCCTCCCGCTATTCTCCCCCCCCCCCGCGGAAATCCCGACACGAATCGCTGCCGCCGTTTTTTTACGGCCGCAGCGATTCACAGCTGTTAGAAGGGCCGAAGTCCCAGCCCTTTACGACCTTTTTACGAACGGCAAACACACCTGGTCCTGCCATTCGTAAAAACGTCGTGACCACCTGGAAAAAAATAACCATAGCACCGATTGGCACGGCAGTACCACGGCCGTGCCAAGGGTGCCATGGGCCCGCGATCGGTGCCCACCGATCGCGGGCAGCGGGCCCGATGCCCGCGCACTATTTGTCCTTCCGCCGCCCCGCAGTATCAATACGCGGGGCGGCTGAGGGGCAACCCGGACCGCGCATGCGCGGGTTTCGCGCAAAAACGCGATGACGTCACCCGCGCATGCGCGGGTGGAGTCTTCCCACCTGCGCATGCGCGGCTGACGTCATATGACGCGTCAGCCGGCGCTAAGTCCGACAAGCGGGCTTAACGATTTTCGTTAAGCCCGACTTGTCGGGGCCTCCGACGTCGGGCTGCTAGCCCCGACGGGGGACCAGAATCGGTCCCCCGTCGGGAAGGGGCGCGATGCCGTAAAACCCGCCCGGGTTTTACGGCAGTTTGACGATTTCTCCCGTTTTGGGAGAATTTCGCCCCTGGTCCCCCGTCGGGGCTAGCAGCCCGACGTCGGAGGCCCCGACAAGTCGGGCTTAACGAAAATCGTTAAGCCCGCTTGTCGGACTTAGCGCCGGCTGACGCGTCATATGACGTCAGCCGCGCATGCGCAGGTGGGAAGACTCCACCCGCGCATGCGCGGGTGACGTCATCGCGTTTTTGCGCGAAACCCGCGCATGCGCGGTCCGGGTTGCCCCTCAGCCGCCCCGCGTATTGATACTGCGGGGCGGCGGAAGGACAAATAGTGCGCGGGCATCGGGCCCGCTGCCCGCGATCGGTGGGCACCGATCGCGGGCCCATGGCACCCTTGGCACGGCCGTGGTACTACCGTGCCAATCGGTGCCATGGTTATTTTTTTCCAGGTGGTCACGACGTTTTTACGAATGGCAGGACCAGGTGTGTTTGCCGTTCGTAAAAAGGTCGTAAAGGGCTGGGACTTCGGCCCTTCTAACAGCTGTGAATCGCTGCCGGCCGTAAAAAAACGGCGGCAGCGATTAGTGTAGGGATTTCGGCGGGGGGGGGGGGAGAATAGCGGGAGGGCGTCAAAAAAGTCGGGAAGGCCCTCCCGCTATTCTCCCACCCGTCGTGGGGGGGGGAGAATTTCGCCCATAGAATTTACTGAAAAAAATACAGAATTAAACTGAAATTGTTTCCCATCCTGAACGGTTCTGCTGTTGTCTCTAAACTAACGGCTCCCACACGGTCTGCAGATTCCCGGGAATAACTGTAGTCTCCTGAGAATAAAACAAACTTGTTTTGCCCAAGTTTAATTTTCTCCTGGAACTCCCATTGTAATCCAGTTCCAGTTCCATGTTGTGAGTGTGTGGGTGTGTCTGGTACGGTGTGTGAGAGTCACTGTGTCTGTGAGCGGGACTGATGCTCAGTTCCAGTTTATTTGACTCTCCACAATCTTCCTCCCAAAATCCATCACTTTCCACTTCCGTGTGAAATCTCATCTGCTCTGAGTCTGCTCATTTCACCAGCCTGTCTAACTCCTCCTGAAATCTGTTACTGTCATCCTCACTGTTCCTCATTCATTTCTTTCAGGAGGAAGCTTGTCGGAAGAGAAGGTAGGACATGTTCTTTACTGAAATTCTGCAGTTTGGTAAAATAACTCAGTAAAGTGTTCTTATGGATTTATTTATTGGTGTTGTCACAACTTTAAATGTCCGTTCATCGGGCCATGAAAACTCCGCCTATAGTTCACTGACGAGTATTTTATAATAACTATCTTTATGGCTGTGATTAAACAGTATTAGATTTTCTGTAACTGTTCTACAATATTATATAAATGACAAGATATGCAAATTATTATTATTATTGTGCAAAATTAAAGCTCATGGGATTGGGGGAAATATATTGAGGTGGATTGAAAACTGGTTGGCAAAGAGGAAACAAAAAGTAGGAATTAATGGGTCCTTTTCAAACTGGCAGGCAGTAACTAGTGGGGTGTGTCATGAGAATGTCACTTTAAGAAATGTCTGTCTGCTCATATTACTGCAGTGATGTCAGAGTTTGGGTGGACCAGATGGGGTTTGTTCAGGTTAGGCAGTTGGTGGCCAATATGAGAATGTTATTAAACGTGATCATGATGCCCCAAAAGGTAGGGAGGTGGAGGTAGTGATCGTAATGGATGCAGAGAAGGTTTTGATCGGGCAGAATGGGATTATCTGTGGGAGGCACTGGGAAGGTTCGGATTTGGGCGGGGCTTTATTGACTGGGTCAGGTTGCTGTATCAGGCTCCTGTGGCAAGCGTACGGACGAATAGGACAACATTGGACTATTTTAGACTGCACTGTTCTGTTGTTTACGCTAGCCATAGAGCCCCTGGCAATTGCACTGTGGGGCTCAAGGGGCTGGCAGGGGTTGGTCCGGGGAGGAGGGAGGGGGTGGAGCACAGAGTCTCGCTCTATGCAGACGACCTGCTTCTGTATGTATCGGACCCAATAGAGGGATGGAAGAAATCATGAGGATTCTAGGGGAATTTGGCCGATTTTTGGGGTATAAGCTAAACATGGGGAAAAGTGAGATGTTTGCGGTCCAGGCGAGGGGACAGGAGAGGTGATTGGAGGAGCTGCCGTTTAGATTAGTAGGGGGAAGCATTCGGTATCTAGGTATTCAAGTGGCACAGGAATGGGACCGGCTGCATAAATTAAATCTGGTCGGCCTAGTAGACCAAATGAAGGACGGTTTTCGGAGATGGGACGGGTTTCTGTTGTCACGAGCTGGGAAGGTGCAGACGGTGAAGATGACGGTCCTCCCGAGATTCCTGTTTATGTTTCAGTGTCTCCCCATCTTTATTCCACTGTCCTTTTTTAAACGGGTCAACAAAGTGATCTCTGGCTTTGTTTGGGCGGGCGAGACCCCGCGAGTAAGGAAGGTAATGCTTGAGCGGAGTCGGGGGGAGGGCGGGCTGGTGCTGCCAAAGTTTAGTAACTATTACTGGGCGGTGAATATAGCCACGATCAGGAAATGGGTGTGGGAGGATCAGCATGGGAGCGTATGGAGGCAGCTTCATGCAAGGGCACCAGTCTGGGGGTGTTGGTAACGGCGCCTCTGCCGTTCCCGCCGGCACGGTACTCCTCCAGCCACGTGGTGGTGGCGGCCCTGAGAGTCTGGGGGCAATGGAGGGGACATGTGGGAGCAGATGGAGCATCGGTCTGGTCCCCAATCTGTAATAATCACCGGTTTGCTCCAGGAAGTATGGATGGGGGGGGTTCCGGATATGGAGGAGAGCAGGGATTGAGAGGATGTTTATAGAGGGGATCGTTCCGTGTCTGAGGGCGCTGGAGGAGAAGTTTGGGTTGGCGAGGGGAAACAAATTCAGGTACCTGCAGGTGCAAGACTTCCTACGTAGACAGGTGTAAATCTTCCCACTCCTACCACCAAGGGGGATTCAGGACAGGGTAGTTTCCAGAGGGTGGGTAGGAGAAGGGAGCATCTCTGATATTTACAAGGAACTTATGGGGTCAGAGGAGCGCAGACCAACGAGCTGAAGCACAAGTGGGAGGAGGAGCTGGGAGGAGAGATAGAGGATGGTCTATGGCAGACGCGTTGAGTAGAGTCAACGTGTCTACAACATGTGCCAGGCTCAGCCTGATACAATTCAAGGTTGTTCACTGGACTCACATGACAGTGGCCCAGATGAGCAGATTCTTTGATGTGGAAGACAGGTGTGTAAAGTGTGTGGGAGGACCAGCGAACCATGTCCACATGTTCTGGGCATGTCCGAAGCTTAGGGGATTCTGGCAGGGGTTTGCAGATGTCATGTCCACAGTGTTAAAAACAAGGGTGACACCGAGTCCAGAGATGGTGATTTTCAGGGTGTTGGAAGACCCAGGAATCCCGGAGAAGAAAGTGGCAGGCGTTCTGGCCTTTGTTTCCCTGGTAGCCCAGAGATGGATACTATTAGCTTGGAGGGACTCAAAGCCTCCGAAGTCGGAGACTTGGCTATCGGACATGGCTAGCTTTCTCAGTTTTAGAAAATCAAGTTTGCCTTGAGAGGGTCACTGTTAGGGTTCGCCCGGAGATGGCATCCGTTCGTCAACTTCTACGCGGAAAATTAATCATCAGCAGAAGGGGCGGGGGATTAGGTTAGCTTAGAGTAGGGGGTTAATAAAGGTGGGACCTGTAAAGGAGGGAGACGGCTTTTGCACTGTGTTCATAGTTTCATATACATTGTTTATTTTGTTGTTGTCATACCAAAAATACCTCAATAAAATGTTTATTAAAAGAAAAGAAGGCAAATGGTATGTTGGCCTTCATTGCGAGAGGTTTCGAATATAGAGGCAGGGATATGTTGCAATTATACAGGGCCTTGGTGAGGCCACACCCAGAGTATTGTGTGCAGTTTTAGTCTCCTTCGCTGAGGAAGGATGTTGTTGCTCTCGAGGGAGTGCAGCGAAGGTTTACCAGACTGATTCCAGGGATGGCGGGACTGTCATATGAGGAGAGATTGACTCGGTTGGGATTGTTCCCACTGGAGTTCAGAAGAATTAGGGGCATCTCATAGAGACTTATACATTTCTAACAGGACTAGACAGGGTAGATGCAGGGAAGATGTTACCAATGATGAGTGTGTCCAGAACCAGGGGTCACAGTCTGAGGATTCAGGGTAAACTATTTTGGAGAGAGATGAGGAGACATTTCTTTACCCAAAGAGTAGTGAGCCTGTGGAATTCATTACCACATGAAGTAGTTGATGCTAAATCATTGAATATGTTCAAGAAGCAGCTAGATATAGCACTCGGGGAGAATGGGATCAAAGGCTATGGGGAGAAGCAGGATTAGGCTATTGAGTTGAATGACCAGCCATGATCGTGATGACTGGAGGAGCAGGCTCGAAGGGTCCAAAGGTCCTCCTCCTGCTTCTACCTTCTATATATCTATGTCAGGCAAATAATACAACCTGGTTCCCAGGCTGGAAGTGACCACTCGCCTGATGTTGGCTGTTAGTGTCTGTGACCTTCCGACTGACCCTGAAAGAGCCGCACGGCCCATGTATCCAAGGACTGGGTCATCCATGTCCCTGCATGGAGCCTGAGCAACCTGAGAAAGTCAGATGTTAAAAGGCAAAACGGGTTCTATTTTTATTCTATAATATAAACTGTCTCTGTATCCTTAACAACCATAACAATAAAGACTTGTATTTATATAGCGCCTTTAATGTGATGTAATGTATAAAGGGGGTTCATAGGAGCGTTAAATAGCACAAATTGACACAGAGACACATAAGGAAATATTAATACAGATGATGGAAGTGTATTATAGAGAGAGTGTTGTATCTGTCCAATTCAGATACTTCAACCAGCTCCTTCATTAAAGTTGACCCAGATGTCTTCATTTTTGTGTAGAACAAAGTATGAGCATGGATATAATGCAACATACTTTATTAAATATAGTTAACCCATAAGTTACCCACTATACATACAAGAAACACCCAGGATTCGACTATACTACCCACAAAGGTGGTTTGGTAAGTTGTAGATCCGATCCCTGAGTCCCTCTGGTTCCTCTTTGCAAAGGTGATTCTCGCTCACTGTTTCTTGCTTCCTTCTGGTCTGGTCAGGATCACCCCACACACCGAGTCTTTGCTTCGAGTCTTTGCTTCGAGTCTTTGCTTCGCGTCTTTGCTTCTTGTCATTGTTTCGAGTCTTTGCTTTGAGTCTTTGCTGCTAGTTTTTTGCTCAAGTCTTTGCTGCTAGTGTTTTGCTTCTGGTGTCTCTGCGATTCCTACTTTTACCACTCTCCCCGCCTTTCTAGAAACTTCTCTGGCTTCCGGCCAATGAGGTCACGACAGGGGGTACCAACAGCCAATGGTCCGGCTGGATGATCATTTGACAGGTCACTTGAGCACATCCCAGGTGTCCCATCTCTGGTGGTGTGGACTGCACTTGACCAGTTCCCATATGAGGTAACAGTGGATACTCTCTAGATACAGTATATACAGAAAGTCTAGCTCGATCTGGACTACGATCAACAGACTTCCTGAGGTTTGACTGCAGTATGTATTTAAAATGACCACATTCCCTCCCCTTGATCCAGTGAGCGTCAGCGAACCGGATTACACAATCCTTACAAACCATCTGAATGAGCATGTACCCTGAATCCGGGTTTTACAGTATTATCCCTAATCCACAATAATCACAACAAATTGAAATGAAGTAAAATAATTTTTAAAATGAAGAAACAACACATCAATGTTCTTGATTGTCGAGTCTTTCCCGATGTCGGATGGTCCTTGCCGAGTCCAGTTGTTGTAGGAATGCCTTCTTCCACCGGACATATTCGGACGATGGGATACACTATCATAAGTATGAGTTCTGTAACATCCAGCTGTGACAGAATGTGGTTCTGGGGGGATCAAGTTAACACCGGTTAATTCTTATTAATATCTGATTCACTTTTCCCTTTTATTTACTGGAATGTCGGATGACCCTTTTGTTTTTTAAAAATAACCAAAGAAATAAGTAAATTAATAATAAAGGCCCAATAATCATATGAAGGGTTAGTCAGTAATCAGTACCATTACATTTTTCACCCTACAACCAAACTTTGGTGCGTTTGGAGATGATGGAAACAATACAATGTGGGCGGATAAAAGCACTTTCCAATTGGCCGATGCGTGGAGTGGACGGATAAAGCTATTTACAATTTGGACCGTGATGTCCTGATTCCTCCTCAGTGGAGGGAACCTGCATGGGTCGGCTTCGGCTGCCGGGTACCCGCTGCGTTATCACCTCTGGTAGTGAGTGTAGGGTCAAGCGGTTCAGTGAGTCTCTGTACCAGGGACGCCATAGCATGTGACCTTATCTGGTTTCCCGGAGTCCTTTTGGTTGAGGTTCCCTCAAACGAGGCCTTCTTCCTGACGTCCGGTGAATCGGAGCTGGGACCGGGCATGTCGGAATCTATTTTGGAGGTATAGGGTGGAAGTTCGATTCCTGGAGTACAGGGTGTGGGTTAAGAGGTTCTGGGGGCTCGAAGATCCTCTCTAGTGTGACGTGGTGTTGGTGGAAGTTCTGCTGCGAGCCAAGTGTCTTCATCTGGTTGATATGATACCATCCGGCTTTCTTGGGGCCCACCAATACTTCGTTTCATCTGTCACCGGATAGGGTCCAACGTATCTGGGGGATAAGAAGGTGCCTGGTTGGAAAACTCGGAGCATTGCCTTTTGTCCCACCTTGTACTCGACTGGATTTACTTTCCCATCGTAGGCCTTGCTCTGCTGTTTCCGTTTGCCCACCTAAATCCCTGCCGCTTATTTAGCTGCCTGTAAGTTTTGTATTATCCCTTTGATGCCATTCTTCTGGGTGAGGGCCTGACTTCGGGCCCTGATAAATCCAACCCCAATAGAGGTTCGATTCCCCGCCTCGGTCACCCAGTCATTAAGACGTGGGGAGTGAAACCGGTGGAACTAGACACAGTGTTTCTCACTATCATGAGTACAAAGGGCAGGACTTTATTCCAGAAATAGTTGTTCTGCTAAACAGTCTTGCGGATCTTTCAGAGTGCGGTTCATTCTCTCTACGATGCCACTGGATTGGGGGCGGTATGCTATGTGGAATTGCTGTTTTACTCCAAATAGTCCCATCACCCGCTGCATTACCTGGGCTGGAAGTGAGTGCCCTGGTCGGAGTCAATGCTGCGGGGCAGACCCCACCTAATGAAGATGTGATGCTCTAGGATGTCAGCCATGACCTTGGCAGTGTTGGTGCGGGTTGGAAAAGCCTCTACCCACTTGCTAAAGGTATCCACAATGACCAGGATGTACCTGTCCGCCCCTGTACTGGGTGGTAGAGGACCGATGTAGTCAATTTGGAGGTTTGTCCAGGGCCTCTCTACTGGGCGGGTGTGTCTGAGTTCTGCCTTTTGGGCATATTTATCAGGGTTGTTTTGGGCGCAGATGATACAATTGTTGACATAATGTCCACATCCTGTTCTAGCGCCGGCCACCAGCACAATCCTAGGATTTGTTCGCTTGTGGCCCCCGCTCGCTGATGACCCTGGACACATGATTTTGGAAAATAATTTGATTTTGGTCTCTGGTGGGAACCGCGTATCTGCCATCCTTGAGGACTGGCCCGTCCTGGACGGTGATGGCACCCCTCCATTTGTCAAAGGGGGCGGGATATACCCCTTCCTGAATCTGTTTCAGGCCCAAGTCACTGCTTTGGGCCTGTTTCAGGTCTTCGACCTTGGTCTGACTGACACTAACAGCTTCAGTGCGTTCAGTGACGGGTGGTTGCCAAAATTCTCCCTCCCGTGACTTCCGGTTGCGGCTATGCGGAGCTAAGCCGCACGTTCGGCAGCTCCCGCCAGGAACGGACTTTTGGGCTCTTTTAAGGGCTCCCAACGGTACTTGCTCGACGGGTGTCTGCAGCAGATCCCCAGGAGCCTATGGTTGTGACCAGGAGTGGGGACAGCAAAATAGCGGTGGCAGCACCTAAGGAAAAACGGAGGAAGAAAACCAAGATGACGGCCGGCGGAGGCCTCGAGGAATGGAGGCAGTGGGCGCAGGAGCAGCAGGAGACTCTCCAGCGCTGTTTTCGGGAGCTCCAAACGGAGCTGCTGGACTCGCTGAAGGCGAATACGGACAAGCTGCTGGAGACGCAGACAGCCCAGGGGGTGGAGATCCGGGAGCTCCGACAACAAGCCTCCGACAGAGAGGATAAGGCCGCGGCCCTCGCGGTAAAGGTGGAGATGCACGAGGCGCTCCACAAGAAGTGGCAGGAGCGGTTCGATGAGATGGAGAACCGGACGAGGCGGAAAAATTTGCGGATCCTGGGCCTCACGGAGGGGCTGGAAGGGTCAGACCTTGGGGGCCTATGTGGTCATTTTGCTGAACTCGCTGATGGCCGCTGGGTCCTTCCAGGGGTCCCTGGAGCTGGAGGTGGGCCACAGAATACTGGCCAGGAGGCCCAAGCCGAATGAGCCGCCACGGGCGGTGCTGGTGCGGTTCCACTGGTTCGTTGACCGAGAGTGCGTGCTTAGGTGGGCCAAGAAGGACCGGAGCGGCAAGTGGGAGAACACGGTAGTGCGGATCTACCAGGACTGGAGTGCAGAGGTGACCAAGCGGAGGGCCGGATACAACCGGACGAAGGCGGTGCTCCACAGGAAGAGTGTGAAGTTTAGCATGTTACAGCCGGCACGTCTGTGGGTCACCTACAAGGACCAGCACTTTTATTTTGAGTCCCCGGGGGAGACGTGGGCCTTTGTGCAGGCTGAGAAGTTGGACTCTGACTGAGGGTCGGGGGTTTGTAAATAACTGTTAACTTTTGGTGGGAAGGGTCTCTGTTTTGTGCTGTTTTATGCTGTTTTAAGCTCGTTGTGTGGTGTTTCTAGGGCGGGTGGGGTGCGGTCTGTTTTTCCTGGGGCGGGGTCGGGCAGGGAGAAAGCGCGGGCTTTTCTTCTGTTTCCCGCACTGAGAGTGGATGGGGGTGGGGTCAGAGCTGAGAAGCGCGGGCCTTTTTTCCTGCGCGAGAGCGGGATGGGGAGGAGGAGGGTCTGCTGATGGGTTTGGGGGAGGAGAAGTAGCCCCACGTTGGGAGGGGTCGGAGGTGTGGCGGGAGCTGCCGGGGTCAGCAGAAGTTAGCTGGCTCACGGGAGTGCTATGGAGGGAGTAACGTGGCTGGGAGGGGTCCTAGCCTGGGGGGGGGGGGGAGGGGGGGGGACCGTGTTGCTGCTGAAATGGCCAGGAAGGAGCTGGAGTCTGCAGGGGGGGCCGGGGTGGGGGTTTGCCGCCATGGGGAGCGGGCCGAGCCGGGGGGGGGGGGGGGGGGGGGGGGAGGGGGGGGGGCTGGCCTGGGGCGGGCAGGGGATGGGTTATGGCTAGTCAGCAGGGGAGGGGGCAGGGAGCCCTCTGATCCGGCTGATAACTTGGAATGTGAGGGGGCTGAATGGGCCGGTCACTCTGGCCCAGGTGTTTACGCACCTGAAGGGGCTGAAGGCGGACGTGGCTATGCTCCAGGAGACACACCTAAAGGTGGCGGACCAGGTTAGACTGAGGAAGGGTTGGGTGGGCCAAGTGTTTCATTCAGGGCTGAATGCAAAGAATCGAGGGGTGGCGATCCTGGTGGGAAAAAGGGTGTTGTTTGAGGTGTCAAAGGTGGTGGCTGACAGTGACGGGAGGTATGTGATGGTGAGCGGCAAGCTGCAGGGGGAGCGGGTGGTGCTGGTGAATGTCTATGCCCCAAACTGGGACGATGCGGGTTTCATGCGGCACATGTTGGGCCGCATTCCGGATCTGGAGACGGGGGCCTGATATTGGGGGGGGGACTTTAACACGATGCTGGATCCCCCATTGGATCGATCCATGTCCAGGACGGGTAGGAGACCCACGGCAGCTAAGGTGCTGAGAGGGTTTATGGATCAGATGGGAGGGGTGGATCGTTGGAGGTTCGCGAGGCCGAGGGCCAGGGAGTATTCATTTTTCTCTCACGTGCATAAAGCCTATTCCCGGATCGATTTTTTTGTTCTGAGTAGGGGGCTGATTTTGAGGGTGGAGGATGCTGAGTATTCGGCCATATTCATTTTGGATCATGCCCCGCACTGGGTGGACCTTTGGCTGGGGGAGGAGAGGGACCAGCGCCTGCTCTGGCGCTTGGAGATTGGACTGTTGGCAGATGAGAAGGTGGGCGGGTGGGTTCAGGGGTGTATCCAGAGGTACTTAGAGGCCAATGATAATGGGGAGGTCCGAGTGGGGACGGTTTGGGAAGCATTGAAGGCGGTGATTAGAGGGGAGTTGATTTCCATCCGAGCCCATAGGGAGAGGAGAGAGCAAAGAGAGAGGGAGAGGTTGGTGGGGGAGATGGTGAGGGTGGACAGGAGATACGCAGAGGCTCCAGAGGAAGGATTGTTGAGGGAGCGGCGTAGCCTTCAGGCCAAGTTTGACTTGTTGACCACCGGAAAGGCGGAAGCGCAGTGGAGGAAAGCACAGGGAGCGGTGTACGAATATGGGGAGAAGGCGAGTAGGATACTAGCACATCAGCTCCGTAAGCGAGACGCGGCCAGTGAGATTGGTGGAGTGAAGGATAGGAGAGGAAATGTGGTGCGAAGGGGGGTAGACATCAATGGGGTCATCAGGGACTTTTATGGGGAATTGTACCGGTCTGAACCCATGGTGGGGGGGGGGGGGAATGGGGCGTTCTTTGGACAGGCTGAGATTTCCAAAGGTGGAGGAGGGACAGGTGGAGGGGCTGGGGGCGCCGATTGAGCTGGAGGAGCTGGTCAAGGGGATAGGGAGCATGCAGTCGGGGAAGGCGCCGGGGCCGGATGGGTTCCCGGTTGAATTTTATAAAATGTACGGAGACCTGCTGGGCCCCCTGCTGGTTAGGACCTTTAATGAGGCAAGGGAGGGGGGGCTTTACCCCCGACTATGTCATGGGCACTGATTTCCTTGATCCTCAAACGGGACAAGGACCCCCTGCAGTGTGGATCGTATAGGCCGATCTCGTTGTTAAACGTGGATGCCAAGCTGTTGGTGAAGATCTTGGCCACAAGGATAGAGGACTATGTGCCGGCGGTCATTCATGAGGACCAGACGGGGTTTGTGAAGGGAAGGCAGCTGAACACCAATATACGTAGGCTTCTGAATGTTATCATGATGCCGGCGGTAGAAGGGGAGGCAGAGATAGTGGTAGCATTAGACGCGGAGAAGGCCTTTGATAGGGTTGAGTGGGGGTACTTGTGGGAGGTGCTGGAAAGGTTTGGGTTCGGGTAGGGGTTTGTCAGTTGGGTGAGGCTGTTATATGAGCCCCGATGGCGAGCGTAGCCACGAACAGAAGGAGTTCGGACTACTTTCGGTTGTACCGGGGGACGAGACAGGGGTGTCCCCTGTCCCCCTTGCTCTTTGCATTGGAAATTGAGCCCCTGGCCATGGCGTTGAGGGAGTCGAGGAATTGGAGGGGTCTGGTGCGGGGTGGTGAGGAACACCGAGTGTCATTATATGCGGATGACTTGTTGCTATATGTGGCGGACCCAGTGGGGGGAATGCCGGAGGTGATGAAGATTCTTAGGGAATTTGGGGGCTTTTCTGGGTACAAGCTCAACCTGGGTAAGAGTGAGCTGTTCTTCATGCACCCGGGGGATCAAGAGGAGGGGATTGGTAGGCTCCCACTGAAAAGGGCAGGGAGGAGCTTTCGGTACCTGGGAGTCCAGGTGGCTAGGAGCTGGGGGGCCCTTCACAAACTTAACCTCACTAGGCTGGTGGAGCAAATGGAGGAGGAGTTTAAAAGATGGGACATGTTGCCGCTGTCGCTGGCAGGCAGGGTGCAGTCCATCAAGATGACAGTGCTCCCAAGGTTTTTGTTCCTGTTCCAGTGCCTCCCCATCCTTATCCCGAAGGCCTTTTTTAGGAGGATCAACAGGAGTATTACAGGATTTATATGGGCGCATGGGACTCCGAGGGTGACAAGGGGCAGAGATGGGGGGGGGGGGGGTGCTGGCGTTGCCCAACCTCTGTGGGTACTATTGGGCGGCCAATGCAGCGATGGTGCATAAATGGGTGATGGAGGGGGAGGGGCAGCATGGAAGAGGATGGAGATGGCGTCCTGTGTGGGCACGAGCCTGGAGGCGCTGGTAACGGCGCCGTTGCCGCTCCCTCCAACGAGGTATACCACGAGCCCGGTGGTGGCGGCTACCCTCAAAATTTGGGGGCAATGGAGACGGCATAGGGGGGAGGTGGGGGGCTCGATGGAGAGCCCGATACGGGGGAACCACCGGTTTGTACCAGGGAGCATCGATGGCGGGTTTCTTGGCTGGCATGGGGTAGGTATTAGGAGGTTGAGAGACCTGTGTGTGGAGGGGAAGTTTGCGAGCCTGGGTGAGTTGGAGGGGAAGTTTGGGCTCCCCCCGGGGAACATGTTTAGGTACATGCAGGTTAGGGCGTTTGCCAGGCGGCAGGTGGAGGGGTTCCCTCTGCTGCCCCCACGTGGGGTACGGGACAGGGTGCTCTCGGGGGTGTGGGTTGGAGGGGGGAGGATTTTGGACGTGTACCACATCATGCAGGACGTGGATGAGGCCTCGGTGGAGGAGCTGAAGGGTAAATGGGAAGAGGAGCTGGGTGAGGAGTTTGAGGAGGGGACGTGAGCGGATGCCCTGGAAAGAGTGAATTCCTCCTCTTCCTGAGCGAGGCTCAGTCTCATACAGTTCAAGGTGCTACAGAGGGCCCACATGACCGGGACGAGGATGAGTAGGTTTTTCGGGGGCGAAGACAGGTATGCTAGGTGCTCGGGGAGCCCAGCGAACCATGCCCAGCGCTGGGGGTATTTTGGAAGGGGGTAGCAAGGACGGTGTCGAGGGTGGTAGGATCCAGGGTCAAGCCAGGCTGGGGACTCACAATTTTTGGGGTTGCAGTGGAGCCGGGAGTGCAGGAGGCGAAAGAGGCTGGTGTTCTGGCCTTTGCATCTCTAGTAGCACGGCGGAGGATTTTGCTTCAATGGAAGGATGCGAGGCCCCCAAGCGTGGAGGCCTGGATCAATGATATGGCGGGGTTCATCAAATTGGAAAGGGTGACATTTGCCCTGAGGGGATCAGTACAGGGGTTCTTTAGGCGGTGGCGGCCTTTCCTTGACTTCCTGGAAGAACGGTAGGGAAATAGGCCGGCAGCAGCAGCAACCCGGGGGGGGGGGGGGGGGGGGGGGTTGTTTCGGGGGAGGGGAGGAATGTGTATCTGTGTTTATTGAATATGCTGGGTGCTTATATATTTCTTCTTTTTGTAGCTACTGGGGGGAGGGGGGGTTGGGTTTGAGGGTTATTATGTTTTTCTTTTTGTTGCTGTGAATAATGTTTTTTCTGTTGTTGATATTTTTTGAAAATTTCAATAAAAATTATTTTTTAAAAAAATAAAAATTCTCCCTCCCGGGCACCTTGTTTGGCTGATCCATCCGCTCTGACATTCCCAACTGTGAGGTGCAGTGGTGGGCCTTGACTTTTATTATTCCATACTGTCTGCCTTGGGTGGTCTGGAGAATGAATCTCAATAGTGGGGCTGATGGCAGAGGCTTTCCATCCACCGAGATAAATCCCCTTGCTGCCCAGAGGGACATAAAATCCCTTAAACTGTGGCAGACATACACACTATCTGAATGTATGCCTGCTGGCGTGGGAAACAGGTCAGGGTGGCTGACTATGTAAGCTATTGCTGCGAGCTCTGCAGCCTGGGTACCCATGTGTGCAGGAAGTTTTCAGGCTATCTCCCTCAGGGGCTTGCTTTTGTGGTCTCCACATAGATGCTGCATCCCGTTTTCCTGTTTCCGTCCTCCACCATGGAGGATCCATCGACATAAATCTTTAAGCTGTTCTGAGTCTGTCTGGCTCCCCTGCTTCCTCCACCCATTTACTGCAGGAATCAGGTATTTGTGAGGCTCCCCCTCTGTACGCTATGTTGTCTGCCAGGAAGGTGGAGGTGCCAGTATGTTTCACTACAATGTCCTGGCCTTGGAGGATAAGTGTCCACCTTGCTATCCTGTTCTGGCTGACTGCCCCGTCCTTTACCCGCCTGTTCAGCAGCAATTGTATCGGGGTATGTTCAGTGAGGATGGTGAGGGGATTTAGGGCGACTATGCAATTAAACGATGTATTGCCCAAAAGACCGATAGTCGGTGTTTCTCACATATTGTGAAGCTGTGTTCCCCCGGTGTTAACATGCGGGGAGCGGAGGCTACTGGGCCCAGTCGCCCGTGCAGTTTTTGGAGGAGCACGGTGGCTAGTGTGCTGTCAGTGGGCCCTACTTCAATAGCAAAGGGGAGCTCAGGGTTGGGTATCTGTAAGGCAGGGGCTTGTGCAAGGAATTGTTTGAGGTCTGAGACTGCTTGTGTGTGTCGCATAGTCCAGACCCATGGGGTGATTTTTCATTAGAGTTGGGACAGGGGAGCGGCTTTAGTGGCAAAACCGTTGATATGGTTCCGGCAGTACCCACCAAGCCTAAAAACGAGCATAGCGAGCTCATTTCCTTTGGTAAGGGAAGGTGTGTTACAGACTCGATTCGCTTCCTTTCTAACTCGTGCTTTCCCTCAGTCACTGCTGTACCCAAGTAAGAGACCTGTGATCTCATGATCTGGGCTTTCTTGGGATTTACCTTCAACCCTAATGTAGTGAGGAGGTTCTGCAGTTTGTCCAATAATCCGAGATGTTCCCCTCTTGTTTCAGTCTGTAAGAGGAGATCATCTACGTATTGAACCAATCATTCTGGTTTGGAGAATCCCTCCAAGCCCTTTGCTAAGTGCTGGTGAAATATGAAGGGGGAGTTATGAAAACCTTGTGGTGACAGGACCAGGTGTACTGTTGTCCCTGGAATGTGAAGGCAAATTTGTACTGACAGTGTTGATCAAAGGGAATTGACCAGAAGCCATTACTGATGTCTGAAACTGTGAAAAATTGAGCGTGTGGGGCTTATTTCATCATGGCTTCTGGACTAGTCGCCACTGTGGAGGCTGAGATGGGGGTGGTCTGATTTAGGGCTTGATAATCAATGGTGAGCCTCCAGGAACCGTCCGGTTTCCTTCCCGGCAATATGAGGGAATTGTTAATGGAAGCAACAGGGCCCAGGACTCCTTGTGTTAACAAACTGCTAATGACCTTGGCCACTTCCCCTTTGACTTGCTTTGGGGTTGAGGGTCAGGACCTTCTATGATTACTTCCCCTGTTATTCGGCCGCAGTCATGTTTGTGACTGGCGAATGCCTGTGTGTGTTTGGCTAATATACCCTGTGCTTCAGGGTCCTCCGTCATTGCTGTGGGGCTGATCTATAATTCTCCAAAAGATTTGGTCGATGTATCTGTCGGTGGCCACCTTGACTGTGGACCGCGGGTAGCCGGCATGCGCCATATCCAAGAACTTGCCGGGTCGAATGATAAACTGCATTTTCTCATCAGATCAGATCCCAGTATATGTTCAGCTTCGGGCTGGAGTTTCACTAAGATGGCGGGATGGTGACATACCAGGTTTCCTAATCGAAATTCTAGCAGATCAATTTCCGCACCCTCCTGTGGGTGGCCTGTAAAACTGTTTAATATGATTGTATTCCAGATATGCCATGTACAGTTGAGGTCTCGGGATGTGTTTAGAGCAGTGCAGGATCCACCCTGTGTCCCAAAGGAACTCAGCGAGGTGGACTCCAAACTCTCCTTGTACTAGGGGGTCTCCCTACACTATCCCATTTGGTGTTACACACCCACGTCGGTGAGGCCGGGCACCGTCATGCTTCAGGTCCGTGTTCTAATTGGGGATAAAGGTTAAAGGGAATGTCGGAGTTTTCTAGCGAGGTTATGGTGGCTTGTCGGGCCAGTCCTTCGAGGGGCAAGTGTCGGGGTCCATCATTGGGGAATCACTGAGACGGTCGTGTGGGATCAGGGGTTATGGGGAGAAGGCAGGAGAATGGGGATGAGAAAATATCAGCCATGATTGAATGGCGGAGCAAACTCGATGGGCCAAATGGCCTAATTCTGCTCTGATGTCTTATGGTCTTTTGGTAGTTGGTTGGTGCCCTACAGTCACGGGCGAAATGGTTGGGTTGCCCACAGTTGTAACAATGTGCTTGTGGGCCTCTGGGCTCGGCTGTATATGGTACCCTGCGTCTGGGGTTGGTCATATGTCCTGTGTGGGCTTGTGGTTCCCTGCGTCAGTGATCAGCAGGGTATATGGCGGTGGGTAGTTGTGGTTTACTGGTCCCCTGATTCTACCTCACCCCACGTTTCGCTACACCGGGCTGGGATTTCAGTTGGGGCAGATGGGATTCATTTTTAATTTTGGGGTGTTCATCTATTTGACTCCCAAGCGCGAGTCATTTTCCGGATAGCCCAGGCCATTGTGTGGATCGTCTTCAGGGTCGTAATTCGCGCATGCTTTGCGACTGGTGTGCGTGGCATGGGCTATCAGGGTCCGGATCCATGTGGATGGGTGATGTGGATCTAATTAGGCTCTGTTTAGTGAACCGGAAACCCCAATAAACTGGTTCCACAGCCGACTTGCAAACGCTGTCGGATGTTCCCCTTCCTTTTGCTGACAATTGTTGAGGCCGTTCGCTCGGTCGTCTCTATTGCATCCTATGGCAGTCAGAACAGCCGCCTTCATTTGGGGCAAGGTTCCCCCTGCTACATTTTGGGGATTGGGTCGGGCAGAGCGGATTGCGGGACTCAGGCACAGGAGGATGAGCTTGACCTCCTCTGCCTCGTCTAACCCATTTAGGACACGGTATTGGCCGATGTTCTCGAAAAGAGCGTTTGTGCCCCGGTGGGTTCGAACACCCTAATCGCTTTTGCAATGTCAGTGAGCTGAGTCACCGTGTAGGGCGCTATGTAGGTGACATTGGGGTTCTGTCCGTCCTGTCTGTGGGTGGTGACTGGATTCAGTGGGGCGGGGTCGGTTCCGGGGCCTGTTCAGGAGGTGCGGTTGGTTCTACCTCTTGGAACGCGGAAGGGGCCCCCAGTCGGCAGTGGGCCTTGCCGACGCATAGTCAGAGGCATCCTCTTCTAGTTGCTGCCATTCTACCCCTGGGTCACTGTCCCTGGAATTTGTGGTGAAGGTGCACATTACTCCTGTAACTGCCAATTGGGACTGTAATCTGCCTATCCCACACAGGCATTTGGTATGGTCCACAGCGCGGCTCCTGTTTTCTTTCCCTGTTCAGTGTAAGACTTTTACCGCAGCCTGTGGGTCGCTGCATTTTAATTTCACTTCCTCTAATTGGGTAACAGCGGCATCTTTCTCACCAATAGCGCGCTGTGTTTATTGATGGGCCTTGTCACACTGGGCCTGGTATTCACTCATATGTATGAGGTTGACACGGTTCCTCTCCTCTCTCATTGCTACCTCGGCTTCTAGCTGGTGGATGCATCCAGCAGTGCCCACTAGGTCCTGCTGTAATCTTATTATTTGGCTATCCTTGTCTTCGTTAATTTGATTAAATTTACGACGACCGACCACAACAGTGGCCATCACCAGCAACAACCCCAAAGAAGGAAGGAAGAGCAGAAGCTGAGTATGACTCCAGCAATATTCTCCTTAGGATCCCAGATCTGGTTTAGGGGTTTCGCCCCACTGTACCCACTTGGGCCATTTCCTGTTTTTATATACATGGAGGACATCAACCAACTCGGCACGACTGGCCATCACTATTCTGCTAGAATTTGGTGGGGGTGGAGGGAGAAAACAATTGGGATAAGGGTCTGGTTTCCACTAAATTCCCGCCCACAGAGTTCTTTCAAGTCCAGTAACTATCCTAGATCTTTTCTAAAGTTTGTACTCCTCACGTTCCAGAATCCTGGTTTATGGCCCAATCAGCTGGTCGAAAATGTATTAGTCCTTCACTCTCTTACTACTGGCCATTAGATGGGACAATCTGTCCTCTTATTTCAGGCTCAGACAGAGTGTTGGAGAATACTGGGTTGAAGGTTCGACTTCGGAGCAACGTATCGCTTCTTATCGAAGGACCGTCTGAGGTGCCAAAATGTTGTATCTGTCCAATTCAGATACTTCAACCAGCTCCTTAATTAAAGTTTACCCAGATGTCTTTATTTATGACTGGAACAAAGTATGGCATGGCTATAATGCAACACACTTTATTAAATAAACCGTAAATTACCCACTGTACATACAAGAAACACCCAGGATTCGACTATATTACCCGAAAAGGTTGTTTGGTAAGTTGTAGATCCGATCCCTGAGCCTCTCTGGTTCCTCTTTGCAAAGGTGATTCTCGCTGGCTGTTTCATGCTTGCTTCCTTTTGGCCTGGTCAGGGTCACCTCACACACCCAGTTTTTGCTTTGATTCTTTGTTCTGAGTCTTTGCTTCGAGTCTTTGCTGCTAGTCCTTTGCTTCTGGTGTCTCTGAGATGCCTACTTTTATTCCCCTCCCTGCCTTTCCAGAAACTTTTCTGGCTTCCAACCAATGAGGTCTTGGGAGCGGGTCCCAGCAGCCAATGGGCCGCTTGATGACTGTTTGATAGGCCACCTGAGCCTGCCCCAGGTGTCCCATCTCTGGTGGTGTGGGCTGCACATGACCTGTTCCCATATAAGGTAACAGTGGATACTCTCGGTATCGGAAAGACTGGCTCGATCTGGGCTTCCTGAGATTTGACTGCAGTATGATTTTAAAATGACCACAGTGTTTAAGGAAGAAAGAGAGACAGAGAGATGGAGAGGATCCGGGAGGGAATTCCAGAGCTCAGGACCTCGGCAGCTGAAGGTCCAGTTTTCAATGGGAGAGTGACTAAAATCAGAGATATTCAAGATGCCAGTCGAGGAGAGCAGGATTCTCGGCGGGTTGGGGGATCAGTTATTTAGGATTATTCAGTTCCAGATGTTTTCAGCCTTTGTCTTTGTTCTACAAACTTTGTCTGTAAAACAGCGAGTGGACAGGCTAAATGTTTCTCTTCCCTGTGATTTGTGATATCCCGGTAACGAATCTGTTATCAGACTGTGAACCTTTTTCAGGATATGGGGGTTTCCATTCTCTGCCTTTGAATTCCCAAGTTATCCCTTTCTCAGTTATAGAAACGTGATTAATATTTCACTTTGTACATTGTCTCCATCATCACAAATGCTGAAAACATTTACATACGTTCTAAAATTTAACAGAGAAATTTATTGCATTTTTTTAACACACAGGATTAGTGAGGAGGATCAGGAACTCTCAGTATCTGCTGCTGCCCTGTCTATCGGAAAGTTCAAAGGCCCTTTGCAGTACACAGCGTGGAGAGAAATGATCAACTCCATTAACCCCGGTAAAACTCTTCTATTCATTTTCCTGATTTTAAATCCAGTTGCGACGGGACTAAAGGGTCTCCAAGGTTCCAGATTAAATATTCACTTTGCCGGTTGTTAATCCTCGGGAGCCGCTCCATTGTCATATTTTACTCTCTGTGGGTTCCTCTGGGTGAGTGTCTGAAGCCATCAGCACCGTGTGTCAAAGCAGTGAAGGGATCTGTATAACCAGAGGGATAGAGCACCAATCTCAGGATGGGAAACCCAATTTGTAGAGGAGACTGGACTGGTCCCGTCTGTCATTCTGGGGAACATTTTTTATCATCGTTTATCGGGAAGACATTCAGACATTAGAGAGCAAGTGTTAAACGGCAGAGAATCTGGTTGGTGGAATTGGACACCTTCATCAAGAGGCGGGGCTGCAGAAACTGCGAGTCTGCACTGGATAAGGGAGGGAGTGTGGTGATCTTATTGAAATGTTCAAGGTTCAAAACAGAAGGGAGAATGTAAAAATCCACAGGTTTGACACAGTCACAGAGTCCAGATCAAAGAAGGTATAGTTTTAAATCTAGAATAGGGAGTTTGGATTGAGTAAGGTTGATTTATTGAGTGACTCCATTGATGGAGCAGGTAGTGAACCAGTGAACCCTGGCCGCCCAGTGGGACATGGCGGACTTGCACCTCGGAGTGGCACCAGAAATGAAGGAACTCCTGAGATTGCGTGGGCCCACGGCTCCATGACTGGTTTGGCGCCGATATCCGATTCTCCGGACCCCCCAAATTGACGGATTCGCAACAGGTGTCCCGATGACCGATACTCCGGGGCCTGAGCGATTCTGCGGCCTGGATGGGCCGAAGTCCCGATGGCGTGGTTCTAACCACGTGTAAAAAATCGCAATGCCGGCGTGCTGGCTGATGCGGCGGTGGGAGGAGGTAGGAGTTGGCACGGGGGGACTGCGGGCTCCCGTAACGGGCACCGGCCGTGTTTTCTGCAGGGGGAGAGGGGAAGGGGGGGGAAACAGGCCAAGCAGTCGGGGAGCCTCCGACATGACAGGGCGGTGCTCATGCAACGGGCGCCATTATGGCGGCCATCCTGGTGCCCATCCATCCTGGCCCCTGGGTGAACGTAGAGTTAACGGCCGTATGGGTAGGTGCCCACCCCCTCCCTGGCCACCCAACCCAACCAGCGACACCCACAGGGGACCACCCAGGGCCACACCGACGGCAGCCCCCAGTGAGGCAGTGGCATCAAACAGTGGCCCTGCCAGCGGGGACGGGCGTCAGCAGCGGGGCAGCGATGGGCCGGGGTGGGGGACATGTGTGGCTAGGCTGCGCGGTGCCAACCGGGGCCACCATGCTGCCCAAGGTACCTGGCTGTGCATGGGTGTATGGCCATGGTAACATTGTGTCCCCTTCACCCCCTGCAGATCATACTGTTCGGGCACCACCCAGCGACCCTGCCCGCCGTGGCGGGGGCCGCTGCCCTGCATGCAGCCCTGTGGCAGCGTCAGCGCAGGCGGCTCAGAGAGGTGGCGGAGGCCGCAGCAGAGGAGCGGCTGCAGTGGGGCAGGTACCAGCCACTCAGGCTGGAGGGCCGCCTGCCCGACAGGCCGAGGAGGAACGGGACGAGGGGGAGGAGGAGGAACGGGACGAGGGGGAGGAGGAGGAGGAATGGGACGAGGGGGAGGAGGCGGAGGAACGGGACGAGGGGGAGGAGGAGGAGGAACGGGACGAGGGGGAGGAGGAGGAGGAACGGGACGAGGGGGAGGAGAAGGAGGAACGGGACGAGGGGGAGGAGGAGGAGTTGGTGGTGATAAAGGAGGCCCCACGCCTACCGGTGCCGCCAGGAACTCCCGGACCGGGCCTGCAGGAGGAGGCTGCGGATGAGCCGGGAAACCGTTGCTCACATCTGCCACATGATGGCAAACCTGGCACCGCATGGGACTGGGGGAGGACACCCGCTACCGGTGGCCATCAATGTGACGATCGCCCTCAACTTCTACACCACGGGGTCGTTCCAGTTGCCGAGTCGGGATCTGTCCGGCATCTCACAGGCATCGGTGCACAGGTGCATCCGTGCCGTCACCAACATCCTGTATGCCCTGGCATTCAGTTCCCTGTGGACCGTGCCCACCAAGATGTCCGGGCAGCGGGGTTTGCTGCCATCACCAGGATACCCCAGGTCCAGGGAGTCGTCGATGGGGTGCATGTCGCCCTGTGGGCACCGGCGGATGAGAGGCCGATGTTCAGGAACAGGAAGGGGCACCACTCCATGAACATACAGATGGTCTGTGACCACCAGATGAAGATCCTGCAGCCGGTACCCAGGCAGTGGGCATGACTCGTTGATCTTGGCGCAATCATTCATAACCGGCATGTTCGAGTGACGCGCACACCCCCCCCCCCCCCCCCCCCCCCCCCCCCCCCCCGGCTGCGGGGCTGGTTGCTGGGCGACAGGGGTTACCCGTTGCGCTCTGCTATACAGAGGCCACAGAGCGACGCGGAGAACCGCTACAATGAGGCCCATTGTTCTACCAGGGGTATGTGGAGAGGTGCTTCGGGGGGCTGATGATGCGCTTTAGGAACCTGGACCACTCTGGACGGGTCCTCCAGTACGAGGCAAGGAGGGTTGGCATCATTGTTGTGGTCTGCTGCTTCCTCCACAACATCATGCAGCAGAGGGGCAATGGGCTGGAGGAGGATGAGGGGCAAGGGCAGGCCTTGTCAGACGAGGAGGAGATGGGGCAGAGGGACAATGGGCGGGGCATGCACGGGAGGCTGCACTACGCCACCAGCAGGGGCAGCGAGCGTGCGATGCTTTGGTCGATGCACACTTCACCAACTGAACTGGGGGGGGGGGGGATTACTGGGCATGGGCACGGACACCACATTACCGCACCCCCTCACTACCGACCACCCCCACCTCCCCCACCACTGAACAAACTCACCTCCCCCACCACCGAACACTCACCTCCCCCCACCATCGGACACTCACCTCCCCACCACCGAACACTCACCTCCCCCACCACCGAACACTCACCTCCCCCCACCATCGGACACTCACCTCCCCACCACCGAACACTCACCTCCCCCACCATCGGACACTCACCTCCCCCACCACCGAACACTCACCTCCCCCACCACCGAACACTCCCCTCCCCCACCACCGACCACTCCCACCTCCCCCACCACCGAACACTCACCCCCCCCACCACCGAACACTCACCTCCCCACCACCGAACACTCACCTCCCCCACCACCGAACACTCACCTCCCCCACCACCGAACACTCACCTCCCCCACCACCGAACACTCACCTCCCCCCCCACCGAACACTCACCTCCTCCACCACCGAACACTCACCTCCCCCACCACCGAACACTCACCTCCTCCACCACCGAACACTCACCCCCCATCACCGAACACACACCTCCCCCACCACCGAACACTCACCCCCCCCGCCCCACCCCCACCACCGAACACTCACCTCCCGCCCCACCGAACCACTCGCATGCACACCACCCCTCCATTATATATATACCTGGGGCACCGGGTAGCCAGTGACAGTAGGTCTGGTCCACGGGATGGAGGATGATGTCAGCCCGCTCTGCGATGAGCTCCGAGCTCCACATCGTGAGACAATGTCTGACTCATGGACACAGTAACACCTCCCAACTGGGTGATCCCTGCGTCCGAGCTGGACAGTCCATCCCATGGCCCTGTCGTATCACTGGGGACGGGGTGATGGGGACGTCCGGTGAGGGGGGGGGGGGGGCTGTATGGTTCACCCACTGGGACACACTCTTCCACCACCCCTCACCCACAGTGGACATCACTTACCGCCCCACCCCCGCACCCATCGGACAGAGCACCAGAGGCAGCTTTCATCGGTGATAACATGTGTTTAATGTGCAGAGGTATATACAGTCTGTGCCCGAGCCCCTATAACTAAACTGTGCCCTGCACCCATGCCAACTTAACCTGTGTCTATGTTTCTGGTCTTATGGGCCCTATCACTACACCTAGGTGGTTCCCCAGATGGTACAGCAGGGGTGGCGGTGGACTGCTGTGACCCCTGCCCCATGATGATGGTCCCCATTGGCGCACGTCTCCTGGGTGGTCCAGGCTGCTCCTCGGGCGTCCCGGCTGGCGTACTGCCGCCCTGTTCTGCCTGTTGCCCACTAGAGAAAACAGGGACAGGAGGGGGGAGTCTGAAGTGCTGCGGTGTTACGGCACCTCCCCTGCAGTGTATGGACCCCAGCACCTCCTCCTCCCTCGGGGTGCCTGATGGACCCCGGCTTCTCAATGGGATGGGGGTGTGCGCTGCCATTCCTGGAGGCCCGCTCTGGTATCGACCAGGGTCTGGCCATGGAGCTCAGGAAGTGGCTATCCCTGTGACGCCAGCCAGCACCTGGGCAATGGTGCCGATGCTCTCAGCCATGGCCTGCTGAGACTGGGCCACACTGCGGAGCACCGCTGTAATCTGTGAGTGGGCAGCCATGTCCTTGGCCATGGCCCCCGCCTGCACAGAATGCCGCAGGCCTTGCACAGCCTGACCCATGTCCAACACCTTCGCCTCCAGTGCCTCCACCACGGACGCCACCCGTGTGGTTTCAGCCTGGGTGGCACGCACGGCCGGCACCATTCCCTGCTCCTACACACGGTTGGACTCCTCCACCTGCGTCTGCAGGGGCTGGAAGCCGGCCGTCATCCCCTTCTCTGGTCCCTGGCTCTCTGACTGCACCTGATCTATGGGTGGGAGTGGATATTCCAGGAACCCGGGACCCGTCTGGGTGGCAGCTGGTTGCTGGGGCCGGGCTGCCCTCCGACTGTCCGACCCCTCGGCTGCTCCTCCCTCCACCTGCTGTACCGGAGCGGCTGTGTGGTTCACACCGGTAAGTGTCCCAGAAGCCTCCTCACTAAAGAGCCCAGTCGAGGTGATGGTGGAGGGTCTGGGAGATTGCAGTGATGGAAAATCCAATTCCTCATCGGACCCGAAGTCCGGGGTCTCCTGGGTTGTGGTTTCCTGGCTCGTTTTGGCCGGAGGGCTGTTGTTACGGCTGCCCTCCCCGTCGGTGCTTAGGTCCCTGGGGGGCACCGGCCCTGGCACCGGCTGGGGGCGGGGGGGGGCACCGGCTGGTCCGGGACCATCGCCGGCTGTTCCTGCCAGACACAAGACAGCATGTATGGTCAGACAGACGGACGGGGGTGAGGCGTCAGGCAGTGAGTGGGTGGGGTGAGGGAGGTGGGGTGCGGGGTTTTGGGATGAGGGGGGTTGGAGTGAGGGGTTGGGTGAGGGGGTGGGGGTAGGGGGTGAGGTGGGGTGATTGGGGTGGGGGTAGGGGGTGAGGGGGGTTGGGGTGTGGGTGGTGGGGTGAGGGGTTGGGGTGACGGGGTGGTGTGATGGGGGTGGGGGTAGGGGGTGAGGTGGGGTGGGGTGAGGGCCACATACACGTAGGGGGTTCTCACTTGGTGGCGCGCCTCCGACCTCCGCATCAGCAACCTCCCTCTCCTCCGGCCCGCCAACGTTGTCCCGGACCCTCTGCTCGGGCACGGTGAGGGGACGCAGTTGTGGTCCTCCCCCCTCCGATCTTCTCCCGCTCCCAGCGGATTATGCGCAGCCTCGTCCTGGGCGGGGGTGGGGGGGAGGGGGCGGTGGAGGGGGGGGGGGGGGGAGACACAAACAGCAACAGTGTTAGACGGTCCGACGCATGCAGCCCAGGGGTTGGGTTTCTGATGGCATCAGTGCACAGGGCACCCGGCCATTGGGGCTGGCATGGGTGGGTGCAGCCATGTGGGTCAAGGTGGGCTTGCGACTGTCCCCCTGAGGGGTGTGGGTGGCGGGTCACATGTGTGTGGGGGTAGGGTGGTTGGTGCCAGGGGCACAGTGCTAGCCCCTGTGGGCCGGTGAATAGCTCCACCTGGAGGCCCGTTGATGCCGTCATGAAACTCCACCGTTTTCACGACGGCATCAACACTTAGCCTCAGTATCGGAGAATCCAGCCCAAGATATTAATTACATGGAGAGGGTGAGGAAATATATATTTCTGGAGATTGTCTTGTGTTGGTTTTAAGTGAGGAACACCTGTGGGAGGGACCTTTGAGTTGACTGGAGATTGTAACATTTAAGGTTCAGACTGTCCCGAGGGTTGACACATTCAGATCCTGTCCCAGGGCAGGAGGCTGAACTGACGGGGGTCACAGGTCAGAGGTCAGCTCAAGGGTCAGTGAACAACAGTTTGTGCTCAGTTGTGTTTAGTTTAAGGAGCTGGGAGCAGCAGTTGTTGGCAGCAGCTCAGCTGAGGAGCTGGGACTGTGGGACCGATAGGGCCAGGGGTGAGGGGATGGAGGGAGGAAGAAGCGGGGTGGAAGGGGGGGGGCGGGGGGTGGAAATCGCATATTGGATATTGGAATTCAACCAGCAATGGTGGCCTTCCTGCTGGTCGCCGCAGCCCTGGGGGATGCCCTGCGGCTGTACGAGCGGGAGCTCCTCGAGGAGGAGGAGGAAGCTGCAGCAGTGGAGCAGGCAGCAGCGGAGCAGGCAGCAGCGGGGCAGGCAGCAGCGGAGCGGGCAGCAGCGGGGCAGGCAGCAGCGGAGCGGGCAGCAGCGGAGCGGGCAGCAGCGGAGCAGGCAGCAGCCGAGCAGGCAGCAGCGGAGCGGGCAGCAGCGGAGCAGGCAGCAGCGGAGCGGGCAGCAGCGGAACGGGCAGCAGCGGAGCAGGCAGCAGAGGGGCAGAGGGGCAGAGGGCAGCCGCCCAGGTTGGAGAGCCGGCTGTCCAACCGGCCAAGGAGGAGGAGGTCCCAAGGAGGCGCCACATGAGGCCTCGTGTCTACCGGCACCGCCTGTCATTCGAGGAGCTGCCGGACCGGGCATTCCGCGGAGGTATGACACCCGCCCCCAAGGTGATGGTCGCCTTGAACTTTTACCCCACGGAGTCCTTGCAGGCGCCGAGTGGGGACCTGTCCGGGATCTCACTGACCTCGGTGTACAGGTGTATCCATGCCGTCACGGAGGTCCTATATGCCCAGGCGGATCAATACATCTCCTTCGATGTGGACTGACCCCACCAGGATGCCCGGGCAGCGGCCTTCGCCACCATCACCGGGATGTCCCGGGTCCAGGGGGTGGTCGACGGGATGCATGTCCCCCTACGGGCACCTGAGGATAACAGGCCGCTGTACACAAACCGAAAGGGGTTGACTTGATGAACATGCAGCTGGTTTGTGACCAACAGCTGCGCATCGTACACGTCTGTACCCGGTAGCCGGGCAGTCAGCAAGACGCCTCTGGTCCGCTGTGGTCTTGGCTGATGACTCCTATCCGGAGGCCACAGACCGACGCGGAGACCCGCTTCAATGACTCGCACACAGCGACCAGCGGTGTGATCAAGCGGTGCTTTGGCTTCCTGAAGATGTGGTTCAGGTACCTGGACCGCTGTGGAGGGACCCTCCAGTATGACACTGAGAGGGTCGCCCATGTCGGCCTGCTGCATCCACCAGAATATCGCACAGCAGAGGGGCGATGTGTTGGAGGAGGAAGAGGAACGCCAGGCCTCATCAGGTGAGGAGGATGCGGGGCAGGGTGAGGGCGGCCAGGACATGGAGCCCAGGCAGGTGTGGGAGGCCGCATGACGTGTGCACCAGGGCCTACGAGCACGGGACACGCTGACAGCCAACAAGTAGGGGGGGGGGGGGGGGGGGAACTGTCCAGGGGCACGGACACTGCATCCCAACCGCACACCCCCTCACTTCCCGCCTCGGCCACCGACCCCCACCCCCTCCTGCAACCCCCTCCGTGACACATACCTGCCGCACCGCGGGGTGGAGACCCTGGGATGGAGGATGATGACAACCCGCTCTGCGATGAGCTCTGCTGCTCTGCATCGTATGACAATGTCTGACTCCTGCCCACGGTAACACTTTCCACCGTCCACCTGGGTGATCCCTGCCTGTGAGCCGGTCATTCCCACACACGGTCCCATCGAATCCCTGGGGCGGCGGTGGTCGGGGCGGTCAGGGTGAGGTGAGGAGGGTGGGGATCACGGGCCACCCACAGGATTCACACCATTCCCCAGATCCCCCCCCAACATTCACCCATTCCCCCACCCCCAGCCAGCCCAGGCTAGCCCACCCCACACACCCATCAGACAGAGCACCGAGGCAGGTTGTAACAGTGGTAACAGGTGTTTATTGTGAACAAATATATACAGGTTTATTCCCTCGCCCCATAACTAAAATGTGCCCTGCACCCGTGCCAAACCTAACTGGTGTCTACTTTTCTGGCCTTGCGGGCCCTAACACTATGTCTAGGTGGGTCTCCAGAGGGTACAGCAGGGGCCGGGCCCATCCAGGCCCGGTTTCTCCAGAAGACGCCGGCCAACTGTGATTCCTGCCCTGCGAACTGGCCGGCGTCTTCTGGAGAAACCGGGCCTGGATGGGCCCGGCCCCTGCTCAGGTGTCCCAGGTGGCGTGGTACCGCCATGTTCTGCCCGCTGCCCGCCAGATACGCCAGGGACAGGAGGGGGGAATCCGAGGTGCTATTGTGATCAGGCACCTCCCCTGCGGGAGTCACCGACATGGGCCTCATCACCTCCTCCTCCCTCAGGGTGCCCAATGGCCCCAGGGCTTCTCTCTGGGACTGAGGGGGGAAGGGGAGCTACCCCCTGAGGCTCCCCCGTCACCTGGCACTGCCACTCCTGGAGGCCCGCTCTGGTCTCGACCAGGGTCTGCATGCTGGAGGCCAGGGAGCACAGGGAGTGGACCATCTCCCTCTGGAACTGGGCCACCTCCCTCTGTGTCTCCGCCATGTTGGTCAGTGCCTGGGCAATGCTGCTGACGTTCCCAGCCATGGCCTGCTGTGACTGGGCCATGCTCAGGAACGCCGCTGCAATTTCCAGGTGGCTCTGGGACATGTGAGGCAGCAAACCCTGTCCTGGGCCTCGGCCAGCGCCTGCACAGAATGCCCCAGGCCTTGGGCATCGCCGATCCATAGTCCAAACCATCGCCCCAATGCCTCCACTGCGGACGCCACCCATGGAGTGTTGGCCGGGGTGACAGGCACGGTCGGCACCACCTCCTGCTCCTGCTCGCGGTTGGATTCCTCCACCTGCGCCTGCAGGTGTTGGATGCTCACCGACATCCCCTCATGTAGTCCCTAGCTCTGTGACTGCATCTCCATTATCGATGGGACTGTCTGTTCCAGAAGCCCCAGACCAGACTGGACGGCAGCTAGTCCCTGGGATCGGCCCTCCGTCCATCCTCCCCCCTCGGAGGCTCCGACCTCCACCTGCTGTACCGGGCCAGCTGTGTGCTGAGCACCAGAGAGATTCCCAGGAGCCTCTTCACTAACATGGCCAACCGAGGTGAGTGTCTCTGGGATGGTGGAGGGTGTTGGAGACGCTGTGACGGGAAGTCAGTGTCATCCTCCGACCCGACCTCCTAAACTTTCTTTCTCATCCCATCTTGTACATTCTCTCCCCCACTCTCTCTCTTACCCTCCCATTTCCCTCCCACCTTCCTACTGTTGCCAACACCCCCTCTCTCTTTTTCACACTCTCCAACTTTTGCATTCATTCCTCTGCACTCTCTCTCTCACCCTCACACTCTCCCTGCTAACCTGCTGTCTCTACTCCTCCACCTCAGTCTCTCACACCCTCCTACACTCCCTGTCACTTCCTGTTCTACCTGCCACACCCTCTATTTCTCAACCCTCTCCCAATCTCTTTGTAATCCGGCTTCCACACTCTCAAACCCTCCAGCTTTCCGTCACCCACTTCTGCCTTACTTTCACTCCATTCTCACACTCCCTCTCTCCTTTCCTGCTCTCTCCCTTCACCCACTCCCTGGCTCTGCTGCTCTGATTTCTCTCCTCTGACCCCTCCTCCTCCCTCACTATCCTCTCCCTCACCTACCCCGTTTGCCCCTCTCTACCCCTCCCTCTCTCTTCCCTCCCCCTCCCTCTCTAAATCACTGACTGTGTTATTTTAACTTTCCCCCAGCTCCAGCCTCTCTGACTCTGGATCTGAACACAGCGAATCCCCGGCTCATCCTGTCTGAGGACCGGACCAGTGTGAGACTCGGAGACAAACAGCAGCGGCTCCCTGACACCCCGGAGAGGTTTGATTCCTGGGAATGTGTCCTGGGATCAGAGGGATTCACATCAGGGAGACATTACTGGGAGGTGGGGGTGAGGGGGAAGACTCAGTGGGGTCTGGGAGTGGCCCGAGAGTCTGTGAACAGGAAAGGGGGAATCTCCCTGAGGCCTGAGTCTGGATTCTGGATTTTGGCACTGATTCCCGGATCTGGTTATTTAGCCGCCACCTCCCCCTCACCGACCCCCCTCACCCTGAGTGTGAATCCCGGGAAGATCGGGGTTTTACTGGACTATGAGGGTGGACAGGTGTCATTTTACAATGCGGACAACATGTCCCATCTCCACACTTTCACCCTCACTTTCACTGAGAGAATCTTTCCCTTCTTCTTTCCGGGAGAGAATGACGACGGGGAAAACTCGGCCCCGCTGACAATCTGCGGGATTAAAGATCACTAACAGATCCATCCCATAATTTCACACCATCTCCCTGCCTCCTGCCAGCTGTAAACTGCTGGGTGTGGGTCTCAGTCATAGGGGGTGCGGATGGTTCAAATGGTTCAACTGCCCAACGCTGTTATTAAACTGGACAAAACAACAATTTATTTGAAAAAGGTGACATTTTTTTAATGATTAGATCACAGAGCAGGATAGCAAAGTGTGTGTTTCATTTTCTGCTGGCTCCAGATTCCGGCGTTTTAAAAATCCATCAATAATTCATTGACCCTGATTCGGAAATTACTGCCCTGGACAAACGGAGTGATTTTCACCCTAAAGTGAAGCGAATGCTTCCACTGGCCCCTCATCCCTCAGCACCGAGGGTAGGATCTGAATGGACAGCGGCATCTCCCTCCTGTTTCAGATGGGAAACCGTGTCGGAGATTACACAGCCCGTCCTGTCCATGCCAGCTCTTTGAAAAGCTGTCCAGCTGGTCCTACAATAATGTTGACCTTCAAATATCCTTTCAATTCCCTTTAATAGTTACTGTTGAAGCTGCTAACCTCCTCCTTCAAACAGTGTTTTGCAGATTATAACTTGCTGCATATTCCACTCTCTTCATATCTCCTCTACTTCTGTTGTCAAGTCTGCCTGTCTGCTTAAAATAGTGCATCTCAGTGAAGGATGTCTCTGAACACATCCAGCAGTAATCGGGAACACTAGCACCACCCTCTGGTTTGGTACAGCCACTGCAGCCAGATGAAACAGGCACTTTCAGGGTGTTGGGGTATCTGGGAGTTCTCTCGTCCATTCACTGTAGTGGCTTACTCGGAGAGATACTTAATTAGAAATGTACCTATTATATAAAACTCCAATGTAATCCACATACATGGTTTAACTCATTCTTGATTTGTGATTCAATGAGATGTTTTCTTTTATAAATTCCTGTGAAGCATGTTGGGACATTTTATGTTAAGTGCACCCGAACAAGTTATTTAGTTGTTTTGTTTTTACTGTTGTACTTTTTTATTTGTATTAACCAAATAGACAATTATACCTTGCAGGTTTCCATTGTTGTAGCAAAGTGGAGGTAGTAGTAGAAGTGGGAGAATTAAGAATGGTCAGAGATAATATATCTAATTAAATGAAAAGATAGCCCACATTGGAATATTACATCCAGTCCTGGTCACCGCACCTGAGGAAGGATGTGAGGGCTCTTGTGAGGGAGCAAATGAGATGTACCCGAATGGTTCCATAAATGGGAGATTTTAGCTGCAATGTTCAGTGGGAGAAGCTGTGTGGGTTTTTTGCATTGAGAAAATGAGATTTAGGGGAGAGTTGATGTGTGTGTGCATCATTATGACAGGTTTTGGTCAGGCCAATGAACCAAGCTGTTGCTTTTTATTGTCACAAGTATGAAGTTACTGTGAAAAGCCCCTAGTCACCACGTTCTGGTGCTTGTTCGGGTAAGCTGGTACAGGAATTGAACCCGCGCTGCTGGCCTTGTTTTACATCACAAACCATCTGTCGAGCCCACCATACTAAATCAGCCCTATATGACATTGCATTCACAAGCAGAGAGAGATGTAAGGATTGGGCAAAAGATACAGGAGTGATTTCAGGAAGAGCACATTATAATGGGAGTGTGAATGGTCTGCCAATGATGTTGGTGTGAGTGATGTATATTTATTTCCAAAGGGGAATTGATGGCCATTTCATGGAAATAAACCTTCATTTTTTTAAATTTAGAGTACCCAATTTTTTTTTTACCAATTAAGGGGCAGTTTAGCGAGGCCAATCCACCGAACCTACACATCTTTGGGTTGCGGGAGTGAAATTCATGCAGACATGGGGAGAATGTAAACTCCACATGGACAGGAACCCAGGGCCGGGATTCAAACCCAGGTCTTTGGCGCCGTAGACTGCAGTGCTAACCACTGTGCTGTGTACCACCAGGAAATAAACCTTCATAAAAGATTAAAACTGTAAATTCTTGAATCTAAAAGACCTACGGAGATAGGGTCTTGGGACAGGGGGAATAGGACTAATTGAATTCCTCTAAAGAAATCGTGCCTGCACTGAGAGGGCTGAATGGACTCCTTGTGTGCTATATGACCTAAAAGAACAGAACAACAAGCAGAGCCAGCTACATGGCCATGGGAACAGAGACTAGAAAACCTAAGTGGAGAAGACTTCAAGACGCACTTGGAGGATAAGCCAGGTGTTTAGGTCAGGTGGTGCAGGCACGTGTTACTGCAACTCACACCCAAGGGATAAACAGGATAATATAATTCTCAATTAGAAAATGTAACTACTGTTCAAATACTGTCATGTTTCACGACTCATTTATGTTGAATAAAGTTGCCTCACTGTCACCGATATGTCAATGTTGAATCCTGAGGTTTATTAAAAAGAAAACTTATCGCCATCCAAGGATCCATGGGGACATTACCTTAACTTTATTGGTCAATGGTTACACTGATTCACTTTAATTCCTATTAAGATTCACACGACCCAACATGTAAAGTCAAACTCCAAAACACAGTTACTCAGACTTAGTTCCTCCGATCACGTGTCGGACACCAGGCAGCACAGCAGGCAGCAAGACTCCATCACCAGCACCAATTCATCACAATCTCTCTCACTCCAGCCCAGGTGGTGTCCTGCTCTTGAAGGTTCTCCTTCAGTGTACTTCACCAGGTCTTCCTTGGCTGGTCCCATTTTCCCTTTACAATCTGGCCATGTTCATTCTACCTCCACTCCGGTGGGAATGTGTTTGGAAGGCAAAGCACGTGTCCCGCTCGTCTCAGTCATCTCCCCATCACAATGTCCACCAGGTGCCTCTGACCTGTCCTCTGTAGCATCTCCCCTTTGGTGCTGTTCAGTCGAGATGTGATGCCCAGGATTTTACCTCAGCAATGCTGGTGAAACATTTAACTCATGTGGCACCCTTGCTGATCTATTCCATGACTTTCTGGTGTAGATTATAGTTGTTACCACGATGGACATGTGCAGTTATAGTTTCATGGCTGGATGGCAGAACATGTGGTCTGAATAACTAAATGTTTCTTTGCAAAGTCTTGTGTAAACATTGATCTTAACATTAGCCTCAATGGAGATGATGCAATCTAGGTAGGGGAAGTGATAGATGCCACCAATAGTGTGTTGCCCAATGGGATGGTAGCACCTCATTTCTATCTAGTCGTCACTGTTTTGGCCTTCACACAGCTGATACATGGACCAACTTTGGTGCCATTGCTCTGAAACCTGGTGGCCATGTTTTGGAGCGCGCAGTGATGTCTGGGAGATGCAAGTCCAGCAACCAGTGGTTTTCACACAAGATGCCAAAGTTTGCACCCAACATCACCTTCTTCATGATAAAATTGATAACCAAGAGGACAATGAATGGGGAGGGATTGCAGCCTGACTGTACTCCTATGATGATGCTGAAGGAGTCCATCGTGCTAGTATTGGTCTTGATGCAGCATCTGGAGTCAGAGTGTGAGATGCTTATGGTGTTACTATACATATAAGATGCTGTATTGTCTTACAATGTCTTCCAACAAGCATTATTGGAAAAAGAGTGGGGCTGGACATGGGGCTAGCATCCTTATCAGGTCAAAACCGGGCACGATTACAGACATCAGGAAGTGGACATTCTGGAAAATAAACATAATACTATTTTAATATATAGGCTGATCTGATTACACATAAATATGGAGCGGGTGGGGAAGATCATGGAGAAATGGGAAGGTGAGTTGGCAGGGGTGATCAATTGGGGAGTATTGACTGAGGCACTGCGCAGGGTAAACGGGACCTCCTCCTGTGCAAGGATGAGCCTGATACAGTTTAAGGTGGTGCACAGGGTGTATATGACTCAGGCGAGAATGAGTGGGTTCTCTCAGAGAGAAGCAGGTGAGTGTGAGAGGTGTGGGAGGTGACCTGCGAATCACGCGCACGTGTTTTGGTGTTGCGACAAATTGGGAAGATTCTGGGCGAGAGTGTTTGCAGTCTTCGGGTAGTGGAGGCGGAGATGGACCCGGACCCTTTGGCGGCGATATTTGGGGTTTCAGAAAAGCTGGTGCTCGTGGAGAGGAGAAAGGCCGATGTCATTGTCATAATATGCACCCACGCACATCATGAGGCAAAAACAGGCAGTGACAGACACCCAGGTGAGCCAATCAATATACAGAACAGAACACGACCAATCACAAGACAGGACACCAGATGGGGGCTTTCACCTATAAAATACACGAGGCATCAGCACTCTGCCTCTTCCACTGGTGATAGCTGTAGTGACAGTCAGGATGTACAAATCATTCAACACCTCCTACACGTGGATCAGAGCCAACCTGGTCTAGATAGTTAACTTTAGTTTACTTATGGTAATAGAGAGTCAACCCACAGGCAGCTGCGTGTTTCGTTACTCGAGTTCAATAAATCTCATATTGAACCAATGCCCACGTTTGGCGTATACTTGATCAGTTAAGTGCATTGTGTGCAACCCGTGTTACCCCAGGGTGAACAACACGACATGATACCAGAAGTGGCTACTGCCTCTCAGTAATTTACCTTCGAAAATTCACTGAAGGCCAGCAACTGCCTTCCAGTGGCATGGAAAAGATCCAGGCACCTCCACAACTCCGGAGCTCCGGGAAGCTTGGCGCCAGCTGGCGGGTCTTCAAGCAGAAATTCAGTCTATTCCTTGAGGCCTTGGGCCTTGAAAGTGCCTCCGATGCTCGAACAATCGCGCTGCTGCTGTCTACTGCGGGGGACCAGGCCATCCAAATTTTCAATTCGCTCACTTTTGCCGACGGTGAGGACAAGGCCAAGTTCCAGACCATCCTAGCCAAATTCGATAGTCACTGCGAGGTCGAGACAAACAAAAGCTTCAAGCTTTATGTATTCCAATAGCGCCTTCAGGGTAAGGACGAACCTTTTCAGTCTTTTCTAACTCATCTTAGCATTGTTGCGCAATCCTGCAACTCCGGAGACACCGCTGACTCCCTTATCAGGGATCAGGTTGTGTTTGCCGTCCATTCCGACACCCAGCGGGAGCAGCTCCTAAAAGTAAAAAATATGACCCTGCCAGTGGCCAGTGGCCACCGAGACATGAAAAGTCCACGAACAGGCGAAAAGTTGCTATTCCCGCCTGAAGTCGGCAGAGCAGGACCAACTTGCCTCCCACGAGGCTGAAGTGTACAGGCCATGGCCCGAATGCGGGGCCTGAGCATCGATGAAAGCGGCCATTTCACCTGCTTTTCCAGGGGTCCCACGCATGTGCACCATGGTCGGGAAAACAAAGCGGCCAAAGACTAAACTGCACAAGTGCGGGCGGCGGCTGAGCGCACTGTGCAGGCGCAACGACGCGTTGAGCGTCTCGACGTGATGACGTGCCCCAACTGTGGCACCATCCATTTAAAGTGGCAATGCCCTGCGAGAGGTAGGCGATGTCTCAACTGCAAGAAGCTTGGCCATTATGCTGCTTTGTGCAGCTCTGCACGTTCGACAGGGGGACAGCGATTCCAGTTCCAATGAATACGAGTTCAAAGTTTGCAGCAAGGGCTGCTGGACTTGGAACCGGATCCCATCACCCATCCAGAGCACGACTGCCCAGAGTGCCCATATCGAGTGGGCATCATCACCATGCATGACAAGGCCTCCTCACATTCACCAACATACACACCCATCCTTAAAACTGGATTGTGCGGACGAGTGGCGTGCCACAGTACAGGTCAACGATTGTAGCATCTGGTTCAAAATGGACACCGATGCTTCGGCCAACCTAATATCCAAAGCAGATCTGGCTCGTATCCAAAGGCAGCCTACCATTCTTCCGCTGGCCTGCCAGTTGTTCAACTACAATGGGAATGCCATCACGGCGCTACGGTCCTGTCACCTTCAGGTATCCAACAGGCCATCAAGGCCACTTTACGGTTTGAGATCGTCCAGCCCGGCAAGGCTTCTCTGCTTGGTGCCCATGCATGCAAGCTACTCCATCTCGTTCAGCATGTACATGCCATGTCCTCAACTAACAGCACTCTTCAAGCCAACAAATTTATTTTTAAAAGGGGGGAATGTCAGAATAGGCACCCATGCACATCATGAGGTAAAAGCAGGCACTGACAGACACCCAGGTGAGCCAATCAATATGCAGAACAGAACACGACCAATCACAAGACAGGACACCGGAGGGGGGGCTTGCACCTATAAAACACACAAGGCAGCAACACTCTGCCTCTTCCACTGGTGATAGCTGTAGTGACAGTCAGGGTGTACAAATCATTCAACACCTCCTACACGTGGATCAGAGCTAGCCTGATCTAGATAGTTAACTTTAGTTTACTTATGGTAATAGAGAGTCAACCCACAGGCAGCTGTGTGTTTCGTTACTAGAGTTCAGTAAGTCTCATATGGAACCAACGCCCACGTTTGGTGTATACTTGATCAGTTAAGTGCATTGTGAGCAATCCGTGTTACCCCAGAATGACCAACACGACAGTCATGGCCTTCGCCTCTCTGATTGCACGGCGGCAAATTCTACTGGAGTGATGGTCGGCATCGGTACCGGGGTAGAGGCTTGCTGGTGTGGCGTGTACAACTTCCTGTGGTTAGAGAAGATAAAGTATGAGTAAAAGGTGGCCGGCACGTGGTGCAGTGGTTAGCACTGAGACAGCGGCGCTGAGAACCCGGGTTCGAATCCCGGCCCTGGGTCACTGTCCGTGTGGAGTTTGCACATTCTCCCCGTGTCTGCGTGGGTTTCACCCCCACAACCCAAAGATCTGCAGATTAGGTGGATTGGCCACACTCAATTGCCCCTTAATTTAAAAAAAAAGTATGATTTAGGGGGCCCAGCAGGGGGTGTTTGGGAAATGGTGGGTGATGTTTGTGACGGTGTTTGAGGAGCTTTTCGTCACAGGGCAGGGGGGGGTAGGGCGGGGGGGAGGGTGGAGGAGGAGGGTGGAGGAGGAGGGGGAGGGGGAGGGGGGTGGGAGGGAGTGGGGGAGGGGGCAGAGGGAGGGCAGGGGAAGGGTGGGGGAGGGCGGGGGGAGAGGGAGGGGTGGGGTGAGGGGGGTGGGGGAGGGCGGGGGGAGAGGGAGGTGTGGGGTGGGCGTGGGCGGTGGGAGGGCGGGGGGAGGGTGGGGGGAGGGGGGTAGGGCTGGGGGAGGGGGGTAGGGCTGGGGGAGGGGGGGAGGGCGGGGGGGAGGGTGAAAAAGAGGAAAAGTCTGTACAGACTATGTTGTTGATTGTTGCGAAGTATGTTTCCCGGGGCGTTTATTTGCTGAAACCTGTTTTGATACATTTTGTAATAAATACATTTTTAAAAAACAAGAAATATGGAAAAAAACTTGCATTAATATTTTTCACCGTTTTACAACCTCACGTTTCAAAACACTTTACAGCTAATTAAGCACATTTGAAGTACACCTGTTGAAACCAGTTGAGTGCCACATGTTAGTCCTTGTTGCACTTGTCTGTGCCCAGAATTTTAAAAATAATTTTTTAATAAATTTAGTGTACCTAATTCATTTTTTTCCAATTAAGGGGCAATTTAGCAGGTTCAATAAACCTAACCTGCACATCTTTGGGTTGTGGGGGCGAAACCCACGCAAACACCGGGGGAATGTGCAAACTCCACACGAACAGTGAATCAGAGCCAGGATCGTACCTGAGACCGCGGTGCCATGAGGCAGCAGGGCTAACCACTGCGCCACCGTGATGCTCTCGTCTGAGCCCAGAAATGAGGTTTAGTTTCTATCCCATTCTCCATTCCGCCGGAATAGCACAAAGTTAATTTCCACATTCTGCAGTCAAACCCTCCACCCAAAGGGAACCGGAGTTGGTTCAAGTGACAAACATGTTAAATGGTTACAGAATAGACATGCAGAAGCAATTAAGCAGATGATTTTGTCACTTCTCAAGAGAGATATATTTCCCTGAGGAAAAGGGCTCCACCAGATGGATGCTCCATTCACTAACGTCAGGAAGAGTGGTTTCAAATTGAAAGAAAACACGGAAAATACTGCAAAGATTAGCGAAAGGCCACAAAATTGGTAAAGTTTTAAAAACTAGGAAAGGAAAAGTGTAAAAAAAGCGACAGAAATTGGGCTGTAAATGAAAATTAGAAAGAGGTATAACAAAGTAAAAGTTTCTAATTGTGTTCAGAAAAAAGGAAATTATTGCTGAGGTGAGTGGGCGGATTCTCCCTTTCTGAGACTAAGTGTTGACACAGAATTCATTGACTTCATGGACTTTCACAACAGCAAATCTGGCACCACATCTGGATTGATTCCGCTACTGTTAAGGGGCTGGCACCAGCGCCACGTGAAACACAATCGATTCTGTGTGGGTACTGGCCGAGGCACAGGGCAGTGTTGCCATCTCACAGGCAACCATGTGGCAGAGCTAACTGGAAATTGCAGCGACGCTCCTGAACTTGGCCCAGTCACAGTGGGCCATGGCTGGGAACATCAGTGGCACTGCCCAGGTGCTGGTACAGACACAGAGGGAGGTGGCCCAGTCCCCGAGGGATATGGCGCAGTCACTGGCTGATGTGACACAGACCCAGAAGGTGGTGGCACAATCGCAGCATGATGCAGCACAGTCCCAGATAGAGATGGTCCACTCCCTGTGCTCCGTGGCAGCAAGCAGGCGGATCCTGGTCAAGAGCAGAGTGAGCCTCCAGGACTGGTAGCACCAGGTGGTGGGGGAGCCTCCGGGGATAGCTCTGCTCACCCCGTCCCATGGAGTAGTCCAGGGGCCATTGATAACCACGAGAGAGGAGGAGGTGATGGGGCCCATGTCAGTGACTCCCACAGGGGAGGTGCCAGATCATCGCAGCACCTCGGACTCCCTCGGCCCCTCCCTTTTTAAAAAATTTAGAGTACCCAATTATGTTTTCCAATTAAGGGGCAACTTAGTATGGCCAATCCACCTGCCCTGCGCATCTTTGGGTTGTGGGGGTGAAACCCAGACAAACGGGGGAGAATGTGCAAACTCCACACGGACAGTGACCCAGGGCCGGGATTCAAACCTGGGTCTTGAGTGCCGTAGGCAGCAATGCTAACCGCTGTGCCACTGTGCTGGCCTTCCCTCTGCCCCTTCTCTCCCTGGTGCATCAGGTGGACGTTGTGGGTGGCCTGGCTGACAGATTATCTGACTGGCTGTTAATTGAGAGAGGTGGTGAGCAACGACTCCAGGTTGTCGTCATACCTTAGAGGCTGAAGTTAAACTTGCAGATACAGTAGTCGGTAAAGAAGGCAAATTGCAAGTGGATGGTGGGTACAGGGTCTATTTGGGAGCGGGTGGAGGCGGCTTCGTGCAGGGGCTCCAGCTTGGCCCTGGTCACGGCTCCTCTACCGCTGCCGCCGGCCAAGTACACCACCAGCGCGGTGCTAAAAACAAGGGTGGTGATGAGTCCAGGGGGAGGAAGAGACCGATGTTTTGGCCTTTGCTTCCCTGATAGCCCGGCGACGAATACTATTGGCATGGAGGGACTCAAAGCCCCCGAAGACTGAGTGGTGGCTTGCGGACATGTCGAGTTTCCTGCATATGGAGAAAATTAAGTTCGCCTTGAGGGGATCTGTGCAGGGGTTCACCCGGAGGTGGCAACCATTTATTGACTTCTTTGCGGGAGAGTGAGCGTCAGCAGGGGGTGGGGTGGGGGGGGGGGGGGGTAGAGTAGAGTTGGAGGGAAAATATGGCGGGTAGTACCGGTGGGAGGGGAGCGGGCTTGTGCAATATGTTACGATTGAAGTATTGAAAGTACATGGATGTTTGCACATTTTTGCCTTTTTTGCTTTCTTTCTGATGATGTATGTAACTGTTTATAAAGCCAAAAAACTACCTCAATAAAATTGTTTATTAAAAAAAAGAAGGCAAATTGCATGTAGGTCTTCATAGAGAGAGGATTTGAGTAGAGGAGCAAAGATGCTTTGATGCAATTATACTGGGCCTGAGTGAGACCACTCCTGGAATATTGTGGGCAGTTTTTGTCCCCTTACCTGAGGAAGGATGTTCTAGCTGCCGAGGGAGTGCAGAGAAGGTTCACCAGACTGATTCCTGGGATGACAGGACTGACATATGAGGAGAGATTGAGTCGGGTAGGATTATATTCGCTGAAATTCAGAAGAATGAGGGGGGGAATCACATAGAAACCCATCAAATTCTAACAGGAGTAGGTGCAGGAATGGTGGATGCAGGAAAGATGTTTCCGATGGTGGAAATGTTCAGAACCAGAGGTCACATCCTGAGGATTTGGGTTAGACCACTTTTGGCACAGATAAGGAGAGATTTCTTCACCCAGAGAGTGGTGAGTCTGTGGAATTCAATACCACAGGAAGTAGTTGAGGCCAAAACATTGTTTGTTTTGAAGAAGGGGTTAGATACAGCACTTGGGATGAAGGGAGATTAAAGGTAGTGGGAGGAAGGCGGCAACAGGTTATTGAGATGGATGATCAGCCATGATCATAATGAATGGTGGAGCAGGCTCGAAGGGCCGAATGGCCGCCTCCTGCTGCAATTTTCTATGTTTCAATGTTTCCTACTCTCTGATTTCTGTCTGCTAAGTAATTGTCATTCCAAGCCAATATATCACCCCAATCCCATGCACTTTAATTGTGTACACTGACCTCTATGTGGAACTTCAGCAAAGGTTTTTTCAAAATCCAAATCCACCACATTCACGGGTTCCCCCTCATCTAATCTGTTCGTTATTCCATCAACAAAACTCCAGTAGGTTTGTCAAACATAATGTCCCTTTCATAAATTCAGGTGGACTTTGTCAAATCCTATTGATATTTTCTCAGTCTCCTGTTAACACGTCATTGACAATAGACTCGAGCTATTTCGCTGCTACGTTTCTACAGCAGCAACTTCAGTTCCCTGATTTCCAGATGAATTTCACTGCAATATTTGGGGAATTATAGTTATAAACTAATCTGATTACATAATTCGATGGTGTCACTCAGGAATATAAAACCTAGCTCAGTTCCTGCTGTTGTGAGTAATTGATTGCGGATCCAGTCCATTTCTGGGGTGGGTTGAGACTCTGTGTGAATACACTGCTGCCACCTGCTGACAGAATATCGGTGCTGCAGCAATGACTCAGAATATCGACACTAAATGACGGAGCAGCTGCAGGACTCCATTTCTGCTCCATCCATCTGCCCCCGTGCGTGCTCCTTTCACCAAGTTGTTTAAATGCCGAAATCTGTTGCCATCATCACCATCTTTCACGATAATTTATTTCAGAAGAATGCTTCCTGGAAAAGAAGGTAGAGACTGTTCTTTACTGAAACTCCTGGTGGTGGGGTGTCTGTGGAGACAGAGCAGACTGTTTAGGACTGAGATCAGAAGTTCTGCACGCAGAGCGGTGAGCCTGTGGAATTTGTTACCACAAAAAGCATTTGAGACCAAAACATATGTTTTTAAGAAAGAGCTGCTTGTAGCTCTCGGGGCGAAAGGGTTCAGAGGATATGGGTGAAAGCTATTGAGTTGGATGATCAGCCATGACCATAGTGAATGGAGGAGCAGGTTCAAAGGGCCAAATGGTCCCGTCCTGCTCCTGATTTCTATGTAACTCAGAAAATTATTTTTATGAATTTATTTCCTGGTTATCACCCCAACATTAAATTGCAGTTTGTCAAGAGACAATGACTTTGCTTTTGGTGTTTTATATAGCATACAAAATGATCAGAGGGTTAGATAGGGTGGACAGCGAGAGCCTTCTCCCGCGGATGGAGGTGGCTAGCACGAGGGGACATAGCCTTAAATTGAGGGGTAATAGATATAGGACAGAGGTCAGAGGTGGGTTTTTTACGCAAAGAGTGGTGAGGCCGTGGAATGCCCTACCTGCAACAGTAGTGAACTCGCCAACATTGAGGGCATTTAAAAATTTATTGGATAAGCATATGGATGATAAGGGCATAGTGTAGGTTAGATGGCCTTTAGATTTTTTTTTCCATGTCGGTGCAACATCGAGGGCCGAAGGGCCTGTACTGCGCTGTATCGTTCTATGTTCTATGTTCTATGTTCTATGTTCTATATATAATAAATGTTATTTCAGTGTTGAAACAGTGTTAAATTTTATATACATTTTCTGCACAATGGTATTAAATTACAAGATGGCACGCAGTTCCAGAATGATCACTTACAGAATGTAGTCTGTCTTTGGGTCTGTCGCTTTCCGATTCACTCTGAGAGACATTGCCTGGACTTCATTCACCCACGGTGCCCCAGGGTGCCTTCATTCGGCTCTTTGATACCAGTTACACAATTCCCCCTGTCCCTCTCAGAGGAGAGAGAACTCCAGATTTCTCCGACACTTTGAGAAAAGTTGCTTTGCGATTTCATTGCTAAAATCATTGGTCCAATTTTAAAGATGTAAAGTTACAGAGCTCTCGCAAAGTTGATGGGTGAGAGTATTTTCCAAAATTGAGTTGAATTGTGTTCAACGGGATGATTGTCGCCAATGACAGAAACTTCCCAGATTTTCTTTGTGTTGAAATGGATGTCAGTAAATTACACTGGGTTGCATTAGGGGTGTCCATGTTGTGATGGATGTAGGTATTTGTGATATATTATATGTATTTGGTACAGTAAGGGTAGAAGTTACTGTGTATTCGACTGCTGCAGTCATGTTTTAAAAATAAATCCTAATTTGAAAGGTTGGGAACGGGGAGTAATTAAACAATGGTAAAAAGCTTGGGCTAATGGAATATTGTTTGGATTGAGGGGATTGCCTGTGAAGGTAATTGGATTTAAGATTGCTAAATGCTGTTTTTACTGAGTGAAGCTAAGATTTCAGGCATTTTGCAGAAAGCAGGTTCAGTTGTGAGTTAGATGAAGCTGGAAACAGAAGTCAAGCAGTTTGTTCCCTGCAGTTCAGTTTGTATGCAGACAGAAGAGCAGTGTGGTTGGAAAAGTGAACTAACAAGCTGAAACAACTTTTGGAAAAAATACAGACATATTTTCTGCATGGTTCTGCCAGGATTCAGTTATTTTCTTTAAATCAGAGTCACAAGATCACTCTTTCTCAAAGAGCATCTGTGTAAAGCAGGTATTCCTGTGTGTCAATGGTATGACAAATTGGATTGAGAACTGTGATGGTTTTTTTGTTGTTTGAGTGGGAATGAAGATAGTGTTTAAAGGGGTTGTGCATGCACTGTATTGAGTCGCATTGTTTAAGTAGTAATTGCAAGTTATTTTCTGGTGTGATGTTAAAGATGTTTTAATTCTGTGTTAGTAATAAAGTTGGTTTTAATATATCATATCCCCATTTCTTTCTGAAATTCTTCCTGGATCAAGGTATAATTTCTTCACAGCCTTACAAAATTTAAATAAAAGATTGGGGTTTCTTTCCAGTATCATAGCCACTGTTGGGGTCTGGTATGAGAACATGATAATGTCGCCCAGACCAAATTGTACTTTCTGTGCTCCACCCAGGAGCTGTTTAACACCCAAGCAACAACAAGAAAATGTAATGTTCAATACTGTCAGTTATGTGAAACATTTTGCACTGTAATCGTCTCTGCAATAAAACAAGACGTTTATTTCCAATCAACATTGACCTCTGTAAATTACCACTGTCGCCTTTATTCTATATTCCCAAATTTACCGAAATATCTTTTCAAACGTCTGTTGAAAGGTATATCTCAGAGCCTCAGTGCCTGTGGTTATCCTGGCTGTATTCGCGCCAGAGGGTTTGTGACCGAGAGAGAGTTCAGACCAGTGAGACATGCTTTGGAATCTCGATCCCGCCCATCTCCGCCTCCCGTCCCCACACTGGCCCCGCCCCTGCAGGCACCGGCTCCGCCCCCACATCGGCCCCGCCCCCGAAACACCGGCTCTGCCCTCCACCCCGGCTCCGCCCCTGCAGGCACCGGCTTCGCCCCCACACCGGCTCCGCCCCTGCAAACACCGGCCACGCCCCCCAGGCACGGGCCCCTGCCCCCCACCCCCGGCTCCGCTCCCCACCCCCGGCTCCGCCCCTGTGAAAGTCACTGTAAAAAATCTGGGTATTGCTGTGAATATTATTGTGAAATAGCTGCCCTGACGCTGTGCGGCGGTAACATCCAAAATAGAACCGGTTTGAATCAGGAAGTGCTGAGTGTGAACATGGCTCTCAGACAGCAGGTCCAGAGTTTGACCGCGGAGGCAATTTGTCCCATTTGTCTCGATTTCTTCACTGATCCGGTAATACTGGATTGTGGACACAACTTCTGCCGCTCCTGTATCTCCCAGTGTTGGGAAAAGAAGGAGATAAACTCCTGCCCGGAATGTAGGGAGAAGTTTCCGGAAAGAAATCTCAGGATAAATCGAGCCTTGGGGAATCTGGCCGAGACAGCTCGAAAATTAAAGCTGAATCCGAAAGAGAAGGAAAGTAAACTTCACTGTGAGGAACATCAGGAAGAACTGAAGCTGTTTTGTGAAACTGACAAGAAATTGATCTGTTTCACTTGTGAAGTTGCGCCGGATCACAGAGACCACCGCTTCCTGTTGATTAAAGAAGCTGCTGAAATCTACAAGGTAAAAGGGAAAAACTATTTTACAACCTTACAATTTCATCACATTTTCATGGTCTCAGACTTCCATTCTGTGATTTCCTCTCCCAATCCCAGGATCAGCTGAAATCTTCCTTAGATTCTCTCAGTGTGAAGAAATCAGCGCTTCTGGAAGCAGAACCGAAACAGAAAGGGAGGATTTCTGAAGTTAGGGTAAGGTCTCCTGTGCTGATTTTCTGGGATCTCGGTTAGTTTTGTTCCCTTTATCGCGGGACATTAATTATGTTTCACATTTCATTTGGTAGGAACAGTCGAGCAGTCTGCAGACCCACATCACATCCGAGTTCAGTAAAATGCACCAGATTCTCACTGAGAAAGAGCAGCATTTACTCAGATCTCAGGGATGAAGAGGAGAGGATTCTCGAAACAATGGAGAAAAACCTTCGAGAGATTCAGGAGAATTTAAATTCTATTGAGGAGAAACTCTCCAAGTTGCAGAAACAGATGGAGCAAAAAGACGAGCTGATATTTCTGAAGGTGAGGGAATATATTGCGGGTCAGTTCAGTCACAAAATAACGAATGAAATTCATAGATAAAAGCAAATTACTGCAGTTGCCGGAATCTGAAGCAAAAACAGAAAATACTGGACAATCACAGCAGGTCTGACAGTGTATGTGGAGAGAGAAGGGAGCTGATGTTTCGAGTTCAAATGACACTTTTACAGAACTAAAGAAAATTAGAAATGTTAAGAAATATATACTTGTGTGGGGGACAGAGGAGGTGGGCAGACTAGAAGATAGATTGGGACAAAGGAGGGATTGCCAAATTTGTCACGGACATAAGGCAAAATGAAATGTTAATGATGCCATTAAGGGACTAAGTGTGCTAATAGTGGCAAAATATGAGATAGCAGCACAAGTTAACGAGAGCAACTGAACAACAAGGGACAGGTGACCATGTGCTGGAGGAGTGAGGGTGTGTCGGGCCAGGCCCCAGAGCTGAAAAACAACTGACAACAAACTACAGGGGAGGGGTGTGATGCGGCCGGGTGTGGGGGTGGGGTGGGTTGATGGAGGTGGAAGTTTACTGTCTCAAGTTGTTGAATTCACTGTTGCGTGCAGAAGGCTGCAACCTGCCTAGTTGGACAATGAGGTGTTGTTAAGTTTATGGGGTTTCACAGCACACAGAGAGGCCTTTCGGCCACCTGTCTGTGCCGGCCATGAAGCATGTCCAATCACAGAGTCAGAGAGGTTTTTTAGAATTTAGAGTACCCGATTTTTTTTTCCCATTAAGGGGCAATTTAGCGTAGCCAATCCACCTACCCTGCACATCTTTGGGTTGTGGGGGCAAAACCCACGCAAACACGGGGAGAATGTGCAAACCACACGGACAGTGACCCAGAGCTGGGATTGAACCTGGGATCTCGGCGCCATGAGTCAGAGAGATTTTACAGCATGAAAAGATGCCTTCTACCCAGCAGGTCCACGCTGATCATCAGGCACATATCCAGTCTTCTATTTTTTGTTTACCCCAGGAGATTTAGATTTGTTTATTGTCACGTGTACCGAGGTACAATGAAAAGCATTTTTCTGTGAGTAGCTCGACAGATCATTAAGTACATAAAAAGAAAATACATAATAGGGCGACACAAGGTATACAATGTAACTACATAAACACTGGCATCAGTTGAGGCATACAGGGATGTAGTGTTAATGAGGTCAGCCCATAAGAGGGTCATTTAGGAGTCTGGTAACAGCGGGTAAGAAGCTGTTTTTGAGTCTGTTCATGCGTGACCTCAGACTTTTGTATCTCCTGCCCGATGGAAGAAGATGGAAGGAGCCGGGGGGAGGGGTCTTTGATTGAGCTGCCCGCTTTCCCCAGGCAGCGGGAGGTGTAAATGGAGTCAATGGATGGAAGGTAGGTTTGTGTGATGGATTGGGCTGTGTTCACGACTCTCTGAAGTTTCTTGCGGTCTTGGGCCGAGCAGTAGCCATACCAGGCTGTGATACAGCCAGATAGGATGCTTTCTATGGTGCATCTGTAGAAGTTGGTAAGAGTTTATATGGACATGCCGAATTTCCTTAGTTTCCTGAGGAAGTATAGGCGCTGTTGTGCTCTCTTGTTTGGTAGCGTTGACGTGGGTGGACCAGGACAGATTTTTGGAGATGTGTACCCCTAGGAATTTGCAACTGCTAACCATCTCCACCTCGGCCCCGTTGATGCTGACAGGGGTGTGTACAGTACTTTGCTTCCTGAAGTCAATGACCAGCTCTTTAGTTGTTCTGGCATTGAGGGAAAGATTGTTGTCCCTGCACCACTCCACTAGGTTCTCTATTTTCCAGCACTTGCTCCGTAGGCTTGTATGCTATGGCATTTCAAGTGCTCATCAAAATACTTCTTAAATGTTGTGCGGGTACCTGCCTCTACCACCCCTTCAGGCAGTGAGTTGCAAATTCCCACCACCCTCTGGGTGAAAAAGGTTTTTCCTCATTTCTCCTTTAAACCTCCTTCCCATTACCTTAAATCTATTCCCCCTGGTTATTGATCCCTCCGCTAAGATGAAAAGTCCTTCCTATCCACTCTGTTTATGCCCCTCATTTTATGCACCTCAATCAGATCTCCCCTCAGCCTCCCTGCTCCACAGAAAACAATCCCAGCCTACACAATCTCCTTTGATAGCTGAACCGTTCCAGCCCAGACAACATCCGGCTGAATCTCCTCTGCATCCTCTCTGCTGCAACCACTTCATTCCTATATGTGATGACCAGAACTGTACACAGTATTGCAGCTGTGGCCTAATCAGCGTTTTATACAGTTCCATCATAACTTCCCTGCTTTAATATTTCTATGCCTTGGTTAATAAAGGCAAGTATCTCATGCCTTCTGAACACCTTATCTGTTTGTCCTACTGTCTTCAGGGATCTATGGACACGCATACAAAGTCCCTCTATTCCTCTACATCCTGGAATTCTACCATCCATTGTATATTCCATTGCCTTGTTAGTCCTCCTGAAATGCATCACCTCACGCTTTTCAGGGTTAAATTGTATTTTGCCACTGTTATGCGCATCTGACCAGCCCGTCTATAACGGTCTGTAACCTGAGGTCCTCCTCCTCACTATTTACTATACCACCAATTTTTGTGTCATCCGCAAACTTACTTATCGTACCTCGCACATCCACAACCAGGTCATTAATGCTCACTACAAACAGCAAGGGAACCAGCACCAACCCCTACAGAACATCACGAGGCTTCCAGTCACAAAAACAACCTTCAATGCCTCCTGCCACTGAGCCAATTGTGAATCCAGCTTGCCAAATTTTCCTGGATCCCTTGGGGGATTCCTTGTCAAGATCCTTATTGAGGTCCATGTGGACTCCATTAATGCATCTGCCTTATTTTTACACTTAGTCGTCACCTTGGAAAATTCAATCAAATTTCTAAAACATGAGCTTCCTTTGACAAAGCTACTGACTACCCTTGATTAATCCTTTCCTCCCCAAGTGGAGATTAATTCTGTAATTTTTCCAATAGTTTCCCCACCATGACTCACTGGACATTAATTTCCTGTTTTTCCCTACTTCCCTTCTTGAAAAATGTAACTATCTTTTTAAATCCAATTTTTAAACAATTGGTCCACAGCCTTATACGCTTTGGTGTTTAAAGTGTTAATCGGAATCTTTCTTGAATGTTGTGTGTTCCTGCCTCTATCATCCTTTCAGGCAGTGAGTTCAAATACCCACCACCCTCTGGGTGAAAAGGTTTTCCCTCAAATTCCCTCTAAATATTTTGCCCTTCACCTTAAATCTATGCCCCCCGGTTATTGACGCTTCTACTAAGCGGAGAAATGTCCTCCTATCTATCGTATCTATGTCCCTCATAATTATGTACCCCTCGAATAGATAGGTTTTTAATTAATAAAGGGATGAGGGGTTATGGGGAGAAGCCATGAGAAATATATCACCCATGATTGAATGGTGGAGCAGACTCGATGGGCCGAATGGCCTAATCCTGAACCTATGTCTTTTGACCTTATGGAGTACTTCCCCTTCAGACTTCTCTGCTCTAAGGAAAACAACCCCAGCCTAACCAACCGTTCATCAAAGCTGAAATGTTCCCAACCAACTGGTGAAGTTCCTCTACGCCATTTCTATACCTCCAATAGTGTGGCAACCACAACTGCACACAGTACTCTAGCTGTGGCCTAACCAGCGTTTTGAACAATCCTCATAATCTCGCTGCTCTTATCTTCGATGCCTCGGCTCATGAAGACAAGTATCTCATATCTTTTTTTTATAAATAATTTTTATTGAAGTTTTTACAAAATACAAAATATAAACATCATAACTCTATTAACGTACACCCGCGGTAACACCCCGTAAACAATGCCCCCCAGCTGCAAGAGCAACTTCAAACAAAAGGAAAATAAAAACAAAAAACAAAAAAAAACAGAAACCAAAAGACAGAGAAAAGAGAAAAAAAAACAAGGGAGAGAGATAGCACCCTCCACAAACCCATGAGTATAGTTCTCCTTCCCCCCCCCCCCCCCCCCCCCCCCCCCCCCCCCCTCCCCCCCCCGGGTTGCTGCTGCTGTCGGCCTTTTACCGTTCCGCCAGGAAATCCAGAAAGGGCTGCCACCGCCTGAAAAACCCCTGTACTGATCCCCTCAGGGCAAATTTCACCCTCTCCAATTTGATGAACCCCGCCATATCCGAGATCCAGGCCTCCACGCTTGGGGGCCTCGCATCCTTCCACTGGAGCAAGATCCTCCGCCGGGCTACTAGGGACGCAAAGGCCAGGACCCCGGCCTCTATCGCCTCCTGCACTCCCGGCTCCACTGCCACCCCAAAAATTGTGAGTCCCCAGCCTGGCTCGACCCTGGATCCCACCACCCTCGACACCGTCCCCGCTACCCCCTTCCAAAATTCCCCAACGCTGGACACGCCCAAAACATATGGGCATGGTTCGCTGGGCTCCCCGAGCACCTAGCACACCTGTCCTCGCCCCCGAAAAACCTACTCATCCTTGTCCCAGTCATTTGGGCCCTATGCAGCACCTTGAACTGTATGAGGCTAAGCCTCACACAGGAAGAGGAGGAATTCACTCTCTCCAGGGCATCTGCCCATGTCCCCTCCTCAATCTCCTCACCCAGCTCCTCTTCCCATTTACCCTTCAGTTCCTCCACCGAGGCCTCGTCTACCTCCTGCATTACCCGGTATATGTGTGAGATCCTCCCTCCTCCGACCCACACCCCGGAGAGCACCCTATCCCGCACCCCCCGTGGAGGCAGCAAGGGGAACCCCTCCACCTGCTGCCTGGCAAACGCCCTCACCTGGATGTACCTAAACATGTTCCCCGGGGGGGAGCCCAAACTTCCCCTCTAACTCCCCCAAGCTTGCGAACCTCCCCTCCACAAACAGGTCCCTCAACCTCCTCACCCCTGCCCTCTGCCAGCCCTGGAATCCGCCATCAATGCTCCCTGGGACGAACCGATGGTTCCCCCGTATCGGGGCCTCCATCGAGCCCCCCATTTCTCCTCTGTGCCGTCTCCATTGCCCCCAAATTTTGAGGGTAGCCGCCACCACCGGGCTAGTGGTATACCTCATTGGAGGGAGCGGCAACGGCGCCGTTACTAGCGCTTCCAGGCTCGTGCCCACACAAGACGTCGCCTCCATCCTCTTCCACGCTGCCCCCTCCTCGCCCAATACCCACTTACGCACCATCGCTGCGTTGGCCGCCCAGTAGTACCAACAGAGGTTGGGCAACGCCAGCCCCCCCCTATTCCTGCCTCGTTCCAGGAACACTCTTTGAACCCTTGGTGTCCCATGCGCCCACACAAATCCCGTGATACTGCTGTTGACCCTCCTGAAAAAGGCCTTTGGGATAAAGATGGGGAGGTGCTGGAACAAGAACAAAAACCTCGGGAGCACCGTCATCTTGACGGACTGCACCCTCCCCGCCAGTGACAGCGGTAACATATCCCACCTCTTAAACTCCTCCTCCATCTGCTCCACCAACCTTGTGAGGTTGAGCTTGTGCAGGGCCCCCCAGCTCCCAGCCACCTGGACCCCTAGGTACCTGAAGCTCTTCCCTGCCTGCTTCAGTGGGAGCCTACCAATCCCCTCCTCTTGATCCCCCGGATGCACCACAAACACCTCGCTCTTGCCCAGGTTCAGCTTATACCCCGAGAAACCCCCGAATTCCCCAAGGATCCTCATCACCTCCGGCATTCCCCCCACCGGGTCCGCCACATACAGCAGCAGGTCGTCCGCGTACAGTGACACTCGATGCTCCTCCCCACCCCGCACCATGCCCCTCCAGTTCCCTGACTCCCTCAATGCCATGGCCAGGGGCTCAATTGCCAACGCGAAGAGCAAGGGGGACAGGGGGCACCCCTGTCTCATCCACGATGCAGCTGAAAGTACTCCGACCTCCTCCTATTCGTGGCTACACTTGCCATCGGGGCCTCGTAGAGCAGCCTCACCCACCGAATAAACCCCTCCCCAAACCTCTCCAACACCTCCCACAAGTACTCCCACTCAACCCTATCGAAGGCCTTCTCCGCGTCCAACGCCACCACTATCTCCGCCTCCCCTTCCACCGCCGGCATCTTAATGACATTGAGGAGTCTTCGCACATTTGTGTTCAGCTGCCTTCCCTTCACAAACCCCGTCTGGTCCTCATGTATGACCCCCGGCACGCAATCCTCTATTCTAGTGGCCAGGATCTTTGCCAGCAGCTTAGCATCGGCGTTCAGCAATGAAATCGGCCTATATGATCCACACTGCAGAGGGTCCTTGTCCCGCTTCAGGATCAAGGAAATCAGCGCCCGTGACATAGTTGGGGGCAGAGCCCCCCCCCTCCCTTGCCTCGTTAAAGGTCCGGACCAACAGGAGGCCAAACAGGTCCAAATACTTTTTATAGAATTCCACCGGAAACCCGTCCGGCCCCGGCGCCTTCCCCGACTGCATGCTCCCTATCCCTTTGACAACCTCCTCCAACTCGATCGGCGCCCTAGTCCCCCCACCCGCTCCTCTTCCACCCTCGGGAAACGCAACCTGTCCAGGAATCGCCCCATTCCAACCTCCTCCACCGGGGGCTCAGACCGGTACAGTTCCCCATAAAAGTCCCTGAAGACCCCATTAACATCTACCCCCCTCCGCACCAGGTTCCCAGCGCTATCCCTCACTCCCCCAATCTCCCTGGCCGCGTCTCGCTTCCGGAGCTGGTGCGCCAGCATCCTGCTCGCCTTCTCCCCGTGTTCATACACCGCCCCCTGTGCTTTCCTCCACTGGGCTTCCGCCTTTCTGGTCGTCAGTAGGTCAAATCTGGCCTGAAGTCTACGCCTCTCCCCCAGCAATCCCTCCTCCGGGGCCTCCGCATATCTCCTATCCACCTGCACCATCTCCCCTGTCAGTCTTTCCCTTTCCCTCTGCTCCCCCCTCTCCCTATGGGTTCGGATGGTGATCAATTCCCCCCTCATCACCGCCTTCAATGCCTCCCAGACCATCCCCACCCGAACCTCCCCGTTATCATTGGCCTCGAGGTATCTCTCAATACATCCCGGACCCTCCCGGCCACCTCCTCATCTGCCAGCAGCCCCACCTGCATGCGCCAGAGCGGACGTTGGTCCCTCTCTTCCCCCAGCCCGAGGTCCATCCAGTGCGGGGCATGATCCGAAATGGCAATGGCGGAGTATTCCACTTCCTCCACCCTTGGCACCAGCCCCCTGCTCAGGACAAAAAAGTCAATCCTCGAGTAGGCCTTATGTACATGGGAGAAAAACGAGTATTCCCTGGCCCTTGGCCTCGCAAACCTCCAAGGGTCTCCCCCCCCCCCCCCCAAAATCTGGTCCATAAATCCCCTCAACACCTTAGCCGCCGCCGACCTCCTACCCGTCCGGGACTTGGATCGATCCAATGGGGGATCCAGCACAGTGTTAAAGTCTCCCCCCGTGATCAGGCCCCCCACCTCCAGATCCGGAATGCGGCCCAACATACGCTGCATGGACCCCGCATCGTCCCAATTTGGGGCATAAACATTCACCAACACTACCCGCTCCCCCTGCAGCTTGCCACTCACCATCATGTACCTCCCGCCACTGTCAGCCACCACCTTCAACGCCTCAAACTACACGTTCTTCCCCACCAGGATCGCCACCCCTTACTCTTCTCGTCCAACCCTGAGTGGAATACCTGGCCCACCCACCCCTTTCTCAGCCGGACCTGGTCCACCACTCTCAGGTGTGTCTCCTGGAGCATGGCCACATCCGCCTTCAGCCCCTTCAGGTGCGCAACTACTCGGGCCCTTTTGACCGGCCCATTCAGCCCCCTCACATTCCAGGTTATCAGCCGGATCCGAGTGCTCCCTGCCCCCTTCCCCTGCCGATTAGCCATACCCCATCCCTTGCCCACCCCCGGCCAGCGTCCCACGCTCTGCCAGTTCCCCACGGCGGCAACTCCCCCTCTCCAGCACCCCCTGCGTCCTCCAGCTCCTTCCTCACCGTTTCAGCAGCAACCCATTAACCCTCCCCCCCTCTCGCCCCCCCCCCCCCCCCGCCCCCCCCTAGGCTAGGACCCCTCCTAGCCACGCCCCCCCCCCTCTACAGCACTCCCGTGAGCCAGCTATCTTCTGCTGACCCCGGCAGATCCCGCCCTACTTTCGGCTCCTCCCAACGTGGGACTGCCCCTCCTCCATAGTGCCCATCAACCAGTCCACCCTCCCCCGCTCCTGCGCGGGAAAAGAAAACCCGCCCCCTCCCTCTCCCAGCGCGGGAACCCCGCAGAAAGCCCACGCTTTCGCCCTGCCGGGCCCCGCCTCCTCCAGGGCCACTCCCATTGTCAGTCGCCCCCCCACCAGCTCCCCAAACACCCCTCAGTCCAAACCCGTCCACCCAACTCCTGCTAGAAAACCCATAAAGAAAACACCTGTACGGCATCACCCCATCCACCCTACGGCTACCCCACATCATACCCTAAACCCCGCAGATACACATACAGTATAAATAAATACAGTATTCTACAGCATCCCCCTCCGGGGGACCCTCAGTTTGAGTCCAGTTTCTCGGCTTGCACGAAGGCCCACGCCTCCTCCGGGGAATCAAAATAGTGGTGCCGATCCTTGTAGGTGACCCACAGACGCGCCGGCTGCAGCATTCCAAACTTCACCTTCCGTCTGTGGAGCACCGCCTTCGTCCGGTTAAACCCGTCCCTCCGCCTCGCCACCTCCGCACTCCAGTCCTGGAAGATCCGCACCTCCGTGTTCTCCCATTTGCTGCTCCGCTCCTTCTTGGCCCACCGGAGCACACACTCACGATCCACGAACCGGTGGGACCTCACCAACACCGCCCGCGGCGGCTCGTTCGGCTTGGGCCTCCTAGCCAGAATTCTGTGGGCCCCCTCCAACTCCAGGGGCCCCTGGAAGGACCCAGCCCCCATCAGCGTGTTCAGCATCATCACGACATAGGCCGCTAGGTCCGACCCCTCCAGCCCCTCCGTGAGGCCCAGGATCCGTAAATTCTTCCTCCTCGACCGGTTGTCCAACTCCTCGAACCGCTCCTGCCATCTTTTATGGAGCGCCTCGTGCACCTCCACCTTCCCCACCACGGCCACGACCTCGTCCTCCCTTTCGGCGGCTTGTTGCTGCAGCTCCCGGATCGCAGCCCCCTGGGCCGTCTGGGTCTCCATCAGTTCCCTGTTGGTTACCTTGATGGACTCCAGCAGCTCCACTTTCAGATCCTGGAAGCAGCGCAGCAGAGTCGTCTGCTGCTCCTGGACCCACTTCTTCAGCTCTTCAAAACTTTCGCCGGCCGCCATTTTGTCCTTCGGGTCCCGATTTTTTCCAAGAGTTTTTCCTCCCGATTCTCTCCCTGCTTCGCTCCTGGTCTGCACCATGGGACCTCTGGGGCGACTCCTGGCCTCTTCCCCCATCGGGATTTGCCTCTTAAGCTCCGTTGGGGGCCTTTAAAAAAGCCCCGAAGACAGTTTTTTTCAGGAGCCTCCGAACGTGCGGCTCAGCTGGTCATTGCCGCTACCGGAAGTGATCTCATGTCTTCTTAACCACCTTATCTACTTGTCCCGCTGCCTTCAGAGATCATGGGCATGCACCCCAAGTTTCCTCGTCCTCTGTACTTCCCAGTGTCCTACCGTTCATTATATATTCCCTTGCCTTGTTCGTCCTCCCAAAATGCAACACCTCCCAATGCAACGACCAGCTCCTCAAACCCAGTAACAAACACCCCCCACCTTTTCTCAAACCCCTCTGCAAAGCCCCTTGACTCATATTTTATCTTGTCCCACCGCAGGAAGTCGTACAGGTCACCCAACCAAGCAGCTACACCCGGTGTCGATGCCGACTGCCAATCCAGTAAAATTTGCCGCCATGCAATCAGAGGGGTGAAGGCCACAAGATCGACCTTCCTCCTCTCCATGAGTTCCGGCTTCTCTGGAACTCCAAATATCACCACCAAAGTGTGCGGGTCCACCTCCTCCTCCACTATCTTGGCTAAGACCGTGAACACTCCCGCCCAGAATCTTCCCAATTTTTCACAACCCCAAAACACGTGCGTGTGATTCGCTGGCTCATTCACAGATCATTCATCGGGAAAATCTCACTTTTCCCTACATTCAGTTAGTACCCTGAGAACCCTCCAAACCTCCCCAACAGGCCCATAATCATTTCCATACTCTCCGAATCCGAAACATACAGCAACAGGTCATCGGCATAGAGCGACACCCGATGCTCCCTCTGACCCCTCATAATCCCCCACCACTCTGCCGATGTCCTGAGAGCCATCGCCAATGGCTGCATGGCCAGTACAAACAGTAACAGCAACAGCGGGTACCCCGGCCTCGTACCCCTGTGAAAGACAAAGCTCCGCAAACTCATATTATTTGTCCTCACATTCGCCTTTGATGCCACATATAGCAACCGCACCCATACCACAAATCTCGGCCCAAACCCACACCTTCCCAAAACCTCGAAGAAGTACCAACACTCCACCCGATAAATGCATTCTCCGCATCCATGGACACCACCACCTCCGGTGCCAGATCCCCGATGGATTCATCACCACATTCAACAGCCGTCTTATATTACCCGCAAGCTGCCTGCCCTTCATGAAGCCTGTTTGATCTTCTGCAACCACCCCTGGGACACAATCCTTCATCCTCCCCATCAACAATTTAGCCAATACTTTCACATCAGTTTTCAATAGTGGTATAGGTCTATACGACCCACATTCCCCCGGATCCTTTCCCTTATTCGGGATTAGCATGATTACTGCCTGCGCCATTGTCTCCGGCGCTACCCCTACTCCAGCGCTTCATGAAGCACCCCCAACAGATGTGGTGCCAGTTCAATCGTAATTTCCTTTATACAATTCCGCCGGGTACCCATCCTACCCTGGGACCTTCCCCGACTTCACACCCCTGATACTATCGGTGCAAGGGGGTCATGCCTACAAATGCAGCAAAGGTGTTCCGCAACACGATCATGCAGTCTGTGTTTACTCTCCCTAATATAGCGGAGACTGTGTTGGGAGCAAAGATACAGTCGTCCAGGTTGAAACAAATGCAAGTGAAATGTTACTTCTCCTGAGAGGTGTGTCTTGGCCCTTGGACATTGAAGATGGTACAAGTAAAGGGGCCGTTGTTGCACCTTCTGTTGATGAAGGATTAGGGCGATGGAGGAGTGGACCAGGGTACCATCAGAGTGTGGTCCCTGCACAATGCTGAAAGGGGATGAGCGGAAAATGTGTTTAGTGATGGCATCGTACTGGAGGTGGCAGAAATGAAGGTGGATGTCCTTCAAATGTGGAGGCTGCTGGGGTGACAAGTGAGAATAAAGGAGACCCTGTCATGATTCTGGGAGGGAGGGGAAGGGATGAGGGCTGATGGGCGGTACACAGTTCGGTCATGTGGTGGGATTCCTTGGTTGGGGAAAAGGCAGACACGTTCGCAATTTTTTTTGAAAGTCGCGAATGTGGAAAAAAGACAGGAGTGGGATAGGATTCTTACAGCTTCCGTTGAGAATGAATTGTCTTGATTTTGAACCTTTGTAGTTATTTCTGTGTTTCCAAGTTTAATTTTCTCCTGGAACTCCCATTGTAATCCAGTTCCAGGTCCATGTTGTGAGTGTGTGGGTGTGTCTGGGACGGTGTGTGAGAGTCACTGTGTCTGTGAGCGGGACTGATGCTCAGTTCCAGTTTATTTGACTCTCCACAATTTTCCTTCCAAAATCCATCACTTTCCACTTCCGTGTGAAATCTCATCTGCTCGGAGTCTGCTCATTTCACCAGCCTGTCTAACTCCTCCTGAAATGTGTGCAGTTCTGGTCACCTCATTACAGAAAGATGTAATTGCATTAGAGGGGGCACAGACGAGATATATGAGGAAATTGCCAGGACTGGGAAATTGCAACTAATGAGGAAAGATTAGATAGGCTCGGATTGTTCTCTCTGGAACAGAGGAGGCTGAGGGCAGATTTGGTTGAGATGTACAAAACTGTGAGGGGCCTGGATAGAGTGATGGGAAGACCTATTTGCCTCAGCAGGGAGAGTCAAAGACTAGGAGGAATAGATTTAATGTGTATGGTCCAACGTTTGAGGGGAGACTAGGGAAATCGTTTTCACCCAAACAGTTGTGGTGATGTGGAACTCACTGCCTGAAAGGGGAGGAGAGGCAGAAACCCTCAACTCATTGAAAAGAGGTCTGGATATTCACCTCAAGGTGCCGGAAGCTGCAGGGCGACGGACCAAATGCTGGAAAGTGGGGTGAGGCCGGGTGGCTCCATTCTCGGCGGGGCGGACAGGATGGGCCAAGTGGCCTCTTTCTGTGCAGTAATCTTTCTCTGATTCTAAATCTGTTCTTATTCGCCTCACTGTTCAGGATTTATTTCTTTCAGGAGGAAGCTTGTTGGACGAGAAGGTAGGACATGTTCTTTACTGAAACTTTGCACAGTTTGGTAAAATAACTCAGATATGGTTTGTTCTGGATTTCTGTTCTCGTTACCGTCACATTAAAGTTTCATTCATCAAGAGACAGTAACTCTGCTTCTATTTTCGTGTGGTACAGTGGTTATTATTAATAATAATAATCTTTATTTTCTCTAGTCGGCTTACATTAAGACTGCAATGAAGTTACTGCGAAAATCCCCTTGTCGTCACATGCCGGCAAACAGATGGAGAATTCAGAATGTCCAAATTACCTAACAGCACAACTTTTGGGAATTGTGGGAGGAAACCGGAGCACCCGGAGGAAACCCACGCAGGCACGGGGAGAACATGCAGACTGCGCACAGACAGTGACCCAAGCCGGGCATCGAACCTGGATCCCTGGCACTGTGAAGCAACAGTGCTAACCACTGAGCTACCATGCCGTCCTGTTGCTACGGCGCCAGGTCACTTTCCATGTTGAGTTTGCACATTCTTCCCGTGTTTGCGTGGTTCATGCCACACAATCCAAAGCTGTGCAGGCTAGCTGAATTGACCATGATGAATTGCCCCGTAATTGGAAAAACAATAATTGGATACTCTGAATTTTTTTAAAACCTCTGCTTCTGTTTTTAGCACTAGTGTTTATTCTGGTGACAAACATAATTGCAACCATTTGATTAGGTTTCATCAACTAGTCTAAATTATTATATTGAGTTACAAAATGCCATCAGTCCTGAGATGCTCACTTGCAGGTTCCAGTTAGCTGTTTGTGTGGCTGTGACCTTCCAACTGACCCTGAGAGAGCCACACCGTCCATGTTTCCACAGTCCATATCCCTGCAAGACTCCTGACCAACCCGTGACAGTCAAATGTTAAAGGGAGGAACGGGTATTGTTTTTATTATAGTTTGGACTATTGATCCGTATCCGTAACTAGCACTGGGCTAAATAGCTGGCTTCTAAAGAAGATCAAGGCAGGCCAGCAGCGCGGTTCATTTCCCGTACCAGCCTCCCCAAACAGGCGCCGGAATGTGGCGACTAGGGGCTTTTCACAGTGACTTCATTTGAAGCCTACTTGTGACAATAAGCGATTTTCATTTCATTTTTCATTTCATAACAACACAACAGCAAAACTTGTGTTTTATATAATTGACACTGAACCACAAGAGGTATTCATACCAACGACATGTTTAAAGGGTTTTAAAAGAGGAAAGCAAGATCTGGCAGAATGGTTTAGGAAGGGAATTCCAGAGCTCCGGACCTCGGCAACAATGGTGGAACGGCTAAAGTAATGAACATTCAAGAGGCCAGAAGTAGAGGAGAGCAGGTGGCTATGAGAGTTGCGGGACTCCACGTGTATTACATTATTTTAGATGTTTTCAGCCTTTGTCTTTGGTCGACAATCATATTTGTAAAACAGCAAGTGGACAGGCTAAATGTTTCTCTTCTCCTGTGATTTGTGATATCCCGGTAACTAATCTGTTATCAGACTGTGAACCTTTTTCAGGACATTGGTGTTTCCATTCTCTGCTCTTGAATTTAAATGTTATCTTTTTTCTCAGTTATAGAAACAAGATGAACCTTTCATTTTCAACCATATTGTTTCTTAAACCAGAAATATTAAAAGAAGTTGGATTAACTAAAATGTCTAAAATGTTTTATAGGACGAATTTATAACGTCAACTGTTTGATATCTACAGGATTATTGACGACTATAAAACACTCTCTGTAACAAATGGCGCCCTGTCCATTGGAAAGTTCAAAGGTCCTTTGCAGTACATCGCGTGGAGAGAAATGATAAACTCCATTAACCCCGGTAAGCCTCATATTAATTTTCATGATTCCCAATACAGTTGTGAAGGGACTAAAGGAACTCCATTGTCCAAGATTAAATATTCACAGACAAATCTTTGTTAATGCAGTTCATCCAAACTCCAGCCTCCACTCCCATACAAACAATCTGAAAGTATCTCAGGCCTGTGGGACAATAGCAGAAGCTGATGCTCCTGCCCTCGTGCCCTTTGATTCCACTTAAATGCTTCCACTGCAGTTACACATTCCTGTTCATAACCACTTTCCAAACCAGAAGACTCTATCCTAAAGAGTGTTCGCACCACTTGATAGTCCGGAAATGTCGCACTGTCAACAGCTCAGCCTCCAGCTCAATTATTCTGAGCCAAAGCTCCTCAATCTGCAGACACTTGCTGCAAATGTGCTTGTTCTGGATAACACCGGTAACTATGAGCTCCCACATGCTGCAGCCTGACACATCACCTGTCCTGCCATACTATGGGCTTTCATAAGTTACTTATGGAGGTGATTGGGCCAGCAGTGTTTCTCTAGGCTCCTCAATACTTCTGTCCACTGCTGGCCCTCTCACACCGCTGCCTGGTTCCTTCACACTCTCTCCTTCCCTACACACTGACACCCCTCCTACAGCACAACCTGCACATCATCTCCACGGGTATGTGCGCGCTTCACTTTTCTGCCATCTCTATTCATTTTTACTCCCACCCTCCTCTGCACAATCTTCTCTTCCTCTCCTCTCTCACTCACTCTCTCTCCTTTTTCTTCCCCTCCCCACCTACAGATGTTCATCATAATCCCTCCCCTCTGTCTACTTCCATTTCGCTCTTCCTCTCCCTTCTCACTCCCACATTCTCCTGCACAAATTCCTTGCAATTCCCCCATCCTTTCCCTCCAGATTTCTTTCTCCCTTTCTTTTCCCATGGTCTCTCTATCTCCCAAATTGGAGTTTTACAGGGATCAGTGCTCGGACCTCAACTATTCACAATTTGTAACAATGACTTGGATCAAGAGACCGAATGTATGAAAGTTAAATTTGCTGATGGCACAAACATAGTTAGGAAATTATTTTATCAAATAGGGTTAGAGTTAGGTTCAGGGGCCTTCACTTACTTTCCTGGTGTGGAAACAGCTGTACCTGCGAGGGACACCTCTACTTGGGCAGAGGATAAATACAGCGTGAGGCTCGGGGCCTTCACTGCCTTTCCAGGAGCAGAGACTGCCAGACCTGTGAGGGACACCTCTACTTGGGCAGAGGATAAATACAGCGCGAGGCTCGGGGCCTTCACTTCACTCCGATGAGCAGAGACTGCCAGACCTGTGAGGGACACCTCTACTTGGGCAGAGGATAAATACAGCGCGAGGCTCGGGGCCTTCACTTCACTCCGATGAGCAGAGACTGCCGGACCTGCGAGGGACACCTCGATTTGGACAGAGGATAAATACAGCGCGAGGCTCGGGGCCTTCACTTCCTTTCCAGGAGCAGAGACTGCCGGACCTGCGAGGGACACCTCAATTTGGACAGAGGATAAATACACAATGTGACTTTTGCTCTGTTCAACCACATTTCATGATAATTCATTTTTGCCTCAAGTTTACTTGTTAGAGTATAAAATAGACAGCATTGACTCTTTACTTTGTCGACTGGAATAATAAAATTATTCTGTTTGTTTCAAGCCATAGAATCTTAGTGAGGAACTAGGATTTTAAATTTGTTCTATGAACAAAAAACAGATCCTTATTAAATTGGGGGGTCTCGTACAGGACTACAATGAGTTTGGGGTTTGTTCTGGCCTCATACCAAAAGAGCCTGCACAACTCTATAGTGGAGAGGGATCTGGGTGATCTGCCACATGATTCACAAATTTGGAAGTCTGCTGATACAGCAAGTGATTAGGAAGGTACGTGGAAAGTGTTTATCGCAAGGGGAATCAAGTATATGAATATACACTTGTTGCTGCAGCTGTACAGCACCCATTAAGACTGTACCTGGAGCAATGTGCGTCATTTTGAAAGATGAACTGCAATACATTAGAAACAGTTCAGAGAACGTTTGCTGGACTGATTCCGGGGATAAATGTGCTATCTTATGATGAAAGATTGAGCAGCTTGGGCTGATACCCATTGGAGTTCAGAAGAATGAGAGGTGATAGTATTTAAATAAAGTCTCTGAGGGGACTTGACAGCATTCGTGCTGAGGGGTGTTTCCCTTATGGAGGAGTTTAAAACTAGGGGCCTTCCATTGAAGACTGAGATGAGGAGAATTTGATTTCTGTCAAAAGGATTGTTGGTGTTTTGAATTATTTACTCCAGTGAAATTTGGAGGCTGGATCATTAAACATATTCAATCAGATGGGCCATGATTTTGAGTGTTGGAGCAAGTTCAAGGGGCCGAGTGAGTGGCCTACTCCTAATTATTTTTTGTACGGTATCTTACAGGCTTGGATTGTGTACAATCTGGGTGGTGACATCTGCACTGTGCACAATGGAAATATCACTTCCTATCCGCTCTTTCTCTTCTCCCCCTCTGTCCCCTCTCCCTCCTTCCACAACCTTCTCTTTCTCCCTTCCAATGTCTTCTCTCGCATCTACTGCCCAACTATCTCTCTCTTTCTACTCCCTGGCCATCACTTTTTTACCCCCTCATACTCTTTCCCCTTCCCTCCCATTATTCTCTCTACCTGCCCTTTCTTCCCATTTCCTCAGTCTCACTCCGCCCCCACTCACTTTCTCTCTCTTTCATTTCTGCTCCCTTTCTTACCTCTGCCCTTCCCGCAATGTCTCGCTTCCCCTTCCTCACTCTCTCTGGCACACTGCCATGCACTCGCTCACTACTCTCCACTCTCATGGTGCAGCTATCATCAGTCCCAACTGCTCTTTATCTCCTTTCCACTACACACTCTTCCTCTCGGACCCTTCAAATCCCTCTTTTACCCACATCCTCTCTACCATTCCAGCCCTCCCCTTCCCTCATAATTCCGGCATTCTCCCCTCCGCTCCCTTTACATTGTCTGCACACTCCCATCCGTTCACTCCCATCCTGCCACTTTCTCATTCACCATCCTGCTCTCCCCTTTGTCACCCATCTTCCCAATCTCCCTGACAATCTGACCTCTCTCGTCCTCCATCTCTCTCCCCTCCCCAATTACTCTCCTTGCTGCCCTGCATTCTATATTCTCAAGCTTATCCCTCTCCGCCCTTCTCTTTCTCCCTCCCTCTCTCTCTGTCCTTCCCTCTCTTCCCGCTTCCTCCCCTTCTGTTGTCTCCAACTTCTGCTTCCATTGCCCACTCTTAATGCTCCCTTCCAATTCATGCTCAATTCTCTGCCTTACCTCTCACTCTGTTCTCCCTCCCTCACCCCCCCCCCTCCCCCCACAAAACCCTGACCCTATTCTCCTCTTACTCCTAACTCCCCCTCCTGGATTCTTCCTCACCCCTCACACACTCTCTCCCCTCCCCATCCTCACTCTCTCTCTAAATCACTGACTGTGTTATTTTAACTTTCCCCCAGCTCCAGCCTCTCTGACTCTGGATCCGAACACAGCGCATCCCCGGCTCATCCTGTCTGAGGACCGGACCAGTGTGAGACTCGGAGGCAAACAGCAGCCGCTCCCTGACACCCCGGAGAGGTTTGATTCCTGGGCCTGTGTCCTGGGATCAGAGGGATTCACATCAGGGAGACATTACTGGGAGGTGGGGGTGGGGGAGAAGGTGTGGTGGCGGTTGGGAGTGGCCCAAGAGTCTGTGAACAGGAAAGGGGGAATCCCCCTGATCCCAGAGTCTGGGTTCTGGACTGTGAGGCTGATTGCTGGCAGTGGCCATTTTGCCGCCTCCTCCCACTCTGAGACCCCCCTCACCCTGAGTGTGAATCCCGGGAAGATCGGGGTTTTCCTGGACTATGAGGGGGGTCAGGTGTCATTTTACAATGCGGACAACATGTCCCATCTCCACACTTTCACCCACACTTTCACTGAGAGAGTCTTTCCAATCTTCAATCCAGGATCGAACGATGATGGGAGAAACTCGGCCCCTCTGACAATCTTTAGGATTAAAGGTCACTGACAGATCCATCCCATAATTTCACACCATTTCCCTGCCTCCTGCCAGCTGTAAACTGCTGGGTGTGGGTCCCAGTCACAGGTGGAAAGAGAAACCAGGTTAACATTCCGGGTATAAACCCTATATGGGAACTGGGAACTGAAAGATCAGCAAGTACCTCTGTAGGGCTGGGGGAAAGAAGGAGAGAGAGAGAGAAGAAACAAATAGAAGCTCAATTGTAGAGAGGAACTTACTAGAACATAGAACATTACAGCGCAGTACAGGTCCTTCGGCCCTCGATGTTGTGCCGACCTGTGAAACCCCTGTAAAACCATCTACACTATTCCCTTATCGTCCATATGCCTATCCAATGACCATTTGAATGCATTTAGTGTTGGCGAGTCCCCTACTGCTGCAGGCAGGGCATTCCACGCCCTTACTACTCTCTGAGTAAAGACTGGGTAGAATGAGCTGTGAACTGCAGGAAGCCGGTGACCTTCCTGCCTGTAATGTTGCTCCACAGGCGGAAGGTGGCGATAGATCACCGTGTTTGAGATGAATCAGTTCAGTGATTCTCAAACTGGGGTCAGGGAGTCTTTCCAGGGGATCCAATAAATAATTTCTTCAGAGGGCGAGAGAGAGAGAGAAAAACACAAGAGGGAGAGGAAATGAAATGAAACAATCTCAACTGTTGCACTTTGTATAAATTCCCAAGTGTTAGTGTTAGTTCTGCATTGAGCAGCTGTCAATATTTCCACCCCAAACCTCCCGAATCCTCTCCCATCTTCACGGTGATGGACATTTCACTGTCATGGTTTTCAGCGGTGAGTCTCACATTGACTTTCAGTAGGAGGGGAGGGGAGGTGGGAGACCAGCTGCTGCTGTGATACTCGCTGTCTTCAGTTTGGGCTCAGGCAGTGAGTAAGTGCCCTTATCGAGCTGCCCGGCCTGCTGAGTATTTCCATCATTCTCTGTTTATATTAATCTCCAGTTGGTTTGTTTCTTGTAATTGTGATAAATCTGTCAGTTTGACTCACTTCAAACTCTCACCGTATTTGAATAATGTAACTTCCTTGTGTGATTAAATAACACTGACAAACTGGACTGGGTTTGTACAGGTCTGTAAATATTGTCCAGAATGTCATGTTCCAGTGGGGAATCTGTAATAAAATTGGAGAGAAATCGTGTTTCTTTAATTTATTTTAAAACATTTTTACATGAAAACAGGAAGCTGCCTTGAGACAGTTTAAAGATGTAAATGATGTGTCACTGCTGTGAACACGGATTCGACAGTCTGTCTGTCTTGAACATGATGTGTGGACTGATGGGGGTTGTATGCACTTCATATCATCACTGATCACATCTGCAAAACAGTTCTTGAATCACCAATTTGTGATGATCAGTTTTATTAAAGGATTATTGAAGATCTATATCTATGTCTCTGTCCATATTAACGATTTGGATTCAATGATCGAAGTTCCGAAAATAAATAGACAATAGATGGGACACTGAGTTGCCATGAGGAAATAAGAACATTACAGATAGATATAGATATAGAGGGGCTGGTTTAGCTCACTGAGCTAAATCACTGGCTTTTAAAGCAGACCAAGCAGGCCAGCAGCACGGTTCGATTCCCGTACCAGCCTCCCCGGACAGGCGAATGTGGCGACTAGGGGCTTTTCACAGTAACTTCATTGAAGCCTACTCGTGACAATAAAGCGATTTTCATTTTCAGATAGGTTAGGAGAGTGGGCCAAAATGTGGCAGATGGAGTTTAATGTGGATAAGTGTGAAGTCATCCATTTTGGTCAGAAAAATGGAATAGCAACTTTTATCTAAATGGTTTCAGACTTCAGGGTGCTCGGATGCAGAGGGATCTAGGCGTCCTCATGTATGAGTCGCAGAACACTGGTACAGCAGGTAATAAAGAAAGCAAAGTTGGCATTTAATGATAAAGAAATAGAGTATAAAGGTCAGGAAGTGTTGTTGCAACTGTACAAGGCCTGGAGTATTGTGCACAGTTTTGGTCCTCTTATTTGAGGAAAGGGGAGAAGGGTGGAGAGTGGGGGGTGAGGAGAGGAGGAGGAGATGAGGGTGAGGGAGAGGAGGGTGGGTGGGAGGGAGGGGAGGAGGGAGCCTGAGGGAGGGTGGGGGAAGGAGGCCTCTCAAACTTCTCAGGAATCGTCAATGTGCCAGGATGAGGGTATTGTGCACACTGTCCAGGTATCAGGCACAGACGTGTATGACGTGCAGCTGATGGTCACATATCAGCTGCATGTTCATCGAATGGAACCCCTTTCGGTTTGTATAGGGCGGTCTGTCATCTGCAGATGCTTGTAGGGGGACATGCATCCTGTCTATCACCCCCCGGACCCGGGGCATGTCGGCGATGGTGGCCTTGCCCAGGCAGCCTGGTGGGCTCAGTCCACATTGAAATGGATGTATTGAGCTGTCTGGGTATACAGGGCCTCCGTGACAGCATGGATGCACTTGTGCACTGAGGTCTGTGAGATCCCAGACAGGTCCCCACTCGCGGTGTAAAATTCAAGGTGACCCTCACCTTGGGAGGGTCCTCCCCCGTACCCCTGCAGTGCCAGGTGTGTCATCATCTGGCAGATATGTTGCACTGTCTCTCTACTCAGCATGGGTCTTCGTCGGCATGCCCGATCTTTGAATGACAGGTGGTGCCGGTACCCACGAGGCCTCGTGTAGTACCTCCTTGGCACCTCCTCCTCTTCGGCCTGTTGGGCAGCTGGCTCTCCATCAGCACCCTACTCCTCCTCCTCATGCCCCCCCCCCCAACCCCTCTTTCCCCCGCTCCTCCGCATCCGCTTCCTCCTCCCCTCCTGATCCCATCTGCCTTCCTCTAACCCACCTCGCAAACCCACATCTCCTCATTCTGTGTCTGACTCTCCGGCCAATCCGCTTCCTCAGGACTTGGAAACCCACATCTCTCACTCTGCGTGACTGACTCCCCGAATAATCTGCTTTCGGTGTTAGAATTAGCATTTTCACAAAGCTTCTTGCAGCCTAAATGGAACCGCGTTGGCTTGAATATTATCCATCATTTCCCAGGGCTGATAGTGCAGCATTTCCAAGGTGCAGCCAAACCAGAATCACCCTCAGTTTCTGCGCTGGTCACAGTGGCTGCTTATTCCAATCGGAATATTCCTAGAACCGAGTCTGAGACATTGTACAATATGTTTCGGGACAGATACTTTTAGATAATACTTCAAAAAAACCTCTCCGTTCAAAGAACATGCGATACTTGAAACCAATTTGTGCCGAGCACATTTATCTGAATGTAGGATTTGATTGAACTGAAAAAAATCTGTTTGGTAATTTTAACCATTTATTAATCTCTGGCCAGAAGAATTAAAATGGACAATGCCAGTCACAGTAACAGATTCTGGCATCGAGATTTCTCGAAGATCTGTTGCCTGGTGTCTCAGAAAATGAACGGAGTAAGAACTGATTTTTTTGTCACGGATATAACAGCCTCGGCTTTGACGGTGCCAGTCGAACATTTTGAATGCTGAATGTGGAAGTTAACTCTGCTTCTGAATGGAGGAGAAATTGATCTTCAGGGTCAAACCGGTGCAGTAAGGGATAGATTTCCATACAAACATTTGACAACGAACCTAATTGGGTTTTTACATCTTCAGATATCCCTTGAGTCCTGGTTAATGTCCATCACCCAAAATGACTGAGTAATCTGTTTGAGTAATACTCGTTCGCATGTTTTATTCCTCGATGGAATGTGGGCATGGCTGCTCCGCCCGTATTAACGTCAACAACAATATGTTCTCCAATTGAATCTTGTAGCTAAACGCCCTATTCTCTGGACCCATTCTGGTGAATCTCCTCTGCACCCGCTCAAGGACCCTCACATTCTTCCGAAAGTGTGGTGACCAGAACTATTTGTGGCTGAAATGTAATTGGATTAGACTGGATTCTCCGGTCCTGCCGCCGCCTGTTTCTCAGTCCTTCGCTGGAGGCGGGATTCAGGATTTCCTATTGAAGCAACCCCACTCTACCGGGAATCCCTCCCTCCAAATGGGATCTGTGAACTAAAGGGACCTTATTAAACAGGGAAACTCCCCCAGGGACCCCCTAGCCACAGGATCCTCCACAGAGATCCCCTTTTTTCCAATTGGCAGTGGGATACCGCAGGGATCTGTACGCGGAACCTGACTTTTCACTTAATACACGAATGATGTGGATCAGAGAACTAAAAGTATTGTCTCCAAATTTGCAGATGATACAAAGTTGGGTGGGAGGGTGAGCTGTGAAGAGGATGAAGAGATGCTTCAGTGGGATTTGGACAGGCTGTGAGCTAGCATATGTAATGGCAGAACAATTTACCGTGGATAAATGTGGCATTATCTGCTTTGGTAGCAAAAATAGAAAGGCACATTATTATTTGAATGGATATAAATTGAGGGAGGTGGACACTCAGTGAGACCTTGGTGTCCTCGTGCATCAGTCGCTGAAAGTAGGGGCACATGCACAGTAGGCAGTAAAGAAGGTAAGCGGTGTGTTGGCCTTCTTAGCGAGTGGATTTGAGTACAGGAATAGGGATGTTTTACTGTAATTGTATAGGGAGTTGGTGAGGCCACACCTGGAGTATTGTGTACAGTTTTGATGTCCTTATCTGAGAAAGGATGTTCTTGCTATGGAGGGAGTACAGCAAAGGTTTACCAGACTGATTCTGGGGATGCCAGGTCTGTCAAATCAGGAGAGAATAAATTGGTTGAGATTATATTCATTGGAGTTCAGAAGAGTGAGAGACGATCTCAAAGAAATTTATAAAATTCTAACAGGGGTAGTCAGTAGATTCAGGAAGAATGTTCCAGGTGGTGAGGGTGTCCAGAACAAGGGGCCATAGTTTGAGGATAAGGGGTAAACCATTTGAAAAATGAAAAAATTAAAATGAAACTGGCTTATTGTCACGAGTAGGCTTCAATGAAGTTACTGTGACAAGCCCCTAGTCGCCACATTCCAGCGTCTGTTCGGGAAGGCTGGTATGGGAATTGAACCGTGCTGCTGGCCTGCCTTGGTCTGCTTTAAAAGCCAGCGATTTAGCCCAGTGTGCTAAACCAGCCTGTGCTTTCTAGGACTGATGTGAAGAGAAATTTCTTCATCCAGAAAGTGGTGAATCTGTGGGATTCACTGCCACAGAAAATAGTTGAGGCCAAAATGTTGCATATTTCAAAAGGGAATTAGATATAGCTCTTGGGTCAAAAGGAATCAAGGGATATGGGGAATGTGGGATCAGAGTACTGAACTATATGATCAACCAAGATCGGAATGAATGGCGGAGAAGGCTTGAAGGGCCAAATGGCCTCCTCCTATGTATGTTACTAGTTTTTCATTTTTAAAATTTTCCAATTAAGGGGTAATTTAGAGTTGCCAATCCACCGACTCTCTACATCTTTGGGTTATGAGGGTGCGTCCCATGCAGGCACAGGGAGAATGTCTATACTCCAGATGGACAGTGACCCAGGGCGTGGATTGAACCCGGATCCGCAGTGCCACGAGGCAGCAATGCTAACCAATGCGCCACCATGTCGCTCTTTCTCTGTATGTTCCTGTGCATGTTTCAAAATAAGAGGCTTCCTGCAGGGACCACTAACTAAAGAGGCCCTGTACAAAGATCCCTTAACGAAAGGGATCTGCACAGAGACCTTCCAATTAAACAAACCCCCTCCCCTACAGAGACCTCCTAACTAAAGGAACCCCTACAGAGACAAGTTAACGATAGGAAACCCCCCCTCACCCCCCCCCCCCTCCCCAGTTAAGTACTGTGAATTACCAGCTCTGCATTTCAAAATTCCTTAACCGTGGAGTGTGGGTGGGGGTGATTGGAATGTACTTAACTCTCTTTGAAATGGTTGATGTTTGTAAACATTGTGGTTACCGCACTTAGACTTACACCTGAATGAAGATGAATGAAGCAAGGCTAACACCTATATTTGTGGAAGCTGTCAGTGACAGTCCACTAAGAGAAATGAATGAATGGCTTCCAGATGAAGGACCTGAGAGGTTTAAACAGAGGTTAATTTTTTTTATTTCCCTGAATGGACACGAGGTGTTTCCTCTTTCAGACTCAGCAGGTTTCTGCCCAACTGAGTGTGATAACAGTGATTTTTTTCACTGCCCCTGTGTGGATTGCTCTCTGGCACTTTAGGAAAGAGGCTCCTGGCACGATCTAGTTTACACCACACACATACTGCAGTTCATCAGGTGGAGGTAGGAAGCACCTAGCAGGAGGACGGTGAAGACCGGCCTAAACCCAGGGACTAACTGCTGCCCAGATGGGTTTCGAGCTTCTGAAAAGGGCAGTCTCATCGATGATGGAGATGGGCAGCACCATAGCACGGTGGGTTGCACTGTTGCTTGACAGCGCCAGGGTCCCAGGTTCGATTCCTGGCTTGGGTCACTGTCTGTGCAGAGTTTGTACATTCTGTTGTGTCTGGGTGGACTTCCTCCGTGTGCTCCAGTTCCTCGCACAAGTCCTGAAAGATGTGCTGTTAGGTGAATGGACAATCTGAATTCTCCCTGTGTGTACCTGAACAGGCGCCAGGCTAGGGGCTTTTCACAGTAACTTCATTGCAGTGTTAATGTAAGCTTACTTGTGACAATGAAAATTCTGAATGATGCAGTCACAGAGCCAGGGACTGAATGAGGGGCTATCAGCAAGCATCCAGTGTCTGAAGGTGCAGTTGGATGAGTGTAACCACCTTAGGAGCAGGAGGCAGTGCTGACCATGCATGCCACCCAGGCCAATACTGCAGGGGTGGCATGGGTCAAAGGTATTGGCCATGGGTCAGGATGTCAAAGGCCTGGGACAGTGAGTGCAGGTGGTGCCTGTCACAGTAAAGGGCTTCCCTGTCACAGGCAGCCATGTACCAGAACCACCAGGACATTGCAGCGGAGCTCCAGAGCGTGGCCCAGTCACAGCACGTCATGGCTGAGGGCGTCGGCAGCATTGCCTGGACGCTGGCTGACCTGAGGCAAGCACGGAGGGAGGTGGCACAGTCACAGGCTGATATGAACAGACGCAGAGGGAAGTGGCACATTCACTGGCTGATGTGGCACAGACCCAAAGTGAGGTGGCACAGTGTGGCTGATGTGGCACTGGCCCAGGCGGTGGTGGCACAGTCACTGGCTGATATATATAGACGCAGAGGGAAGTGACACAGTCACTGGCTGATGTGGCACAGACCCAAAGCAAGGTGGCACAGTTACTGGCTGATGTGCACTGGACCAGGCGGTGGTGGTAGAGTCACTGGGTAATGTGGCACAGTCCCAGAGGGAGGTTGTCCACTCCCTCCAGGGCACACAGCACCAAGTGATGGGGAGGCTTGCACTCCTGTCCCAAGGAGTAGCTTGACCAAGCAGGCTTGGTCACCCATGGGCCGGCCGCCAAAGGGCGGAATCACAGCAGATCACCTCCACTCCTGATGTACCACCTGGGGAGCCACCTAGACATAGCATTAGGGCACTTAAGGCCACTTAAGTTGGCATGGGTGCAGCATACTGTATCGCATTAGGGACTAGGGGGATAGGAACCTGTGCATATATGTTCACTGTTTCACAATAAACACCTGTTCACAATGTTTCAGCCTGTCTCGGTGCTCTGTCAGACGGTTGTGAGGAATGTGCTGGGCTGGGCTGAGCTGGGCAGGGCTGGTCTGTGCTGGGCTGAGCTGGGCTCAGCTGGGCTGGGCTGGGCAGGGCTGGGCTGGGCTGGTTTGGGCTGGACTGAGCTGGGCTGGGCTGGGCTTGCTGCAGAGGGGACATTGGGGGCGGGACAGAAATGATCAGATGTTATGATTGTCTTGTGCCAGTTCAACAACTGCTCACCACTCTGGTGAACCATCCCCATCCTGGTCCATCCTATTCCCCTGCCCCCACAGTTCCCACCTTTGTGTTGCTGGCCACGTTCCCTAGTCGGTGAACCTGATTAGAGAGTCCCGTGCGAGTCGGCACTGGTGTACACATTTGCAACGTCCTGTACCTGCCTGGGCCCCATGCCTGCCCATTGTTGCCCTCTTCCACATTCTCCTCATCAGACAAAGCCTGGCATTCATCCTCATCCTCTAGCACATCATCCCGTCTGCCGAGCAATGTTGTTGAGAAAGCAACAGGCCATCATGATGCGGAAGACTCTCCTAGCGCGATATTCGAGGGCCACTCCACAGCCTTCCAGGCACCTGAGCAGCATCTTCAGCATGCCGAAGCACCACTCGAACACATGGACATGATTGTAGCAGGTCTCTGCATCGGTCTGTGGCCTGCGGACAGGCGTCATCACCCAGGAGTCCTCGAAGAGGTCAGGAGCTGTCGTGTGCCAGGATGAAGGCATCATGCACACTGCCCGGGTATTGGGTGCCAACGTACATGATGTGCATCTTATGGTCACACACCATCTGCACATTCACAAGTGGAACCCTTTTTGGGTTGTGAAGACTGGCCCTCATGGGCCGGTGCTCGGAGGGTGTCAACCATCCCAGTGATCACCCTGTTAATCCTATCCACCCCATCCATGTGCCTCACTATGTTGTGCAACTCGATCATGCTCCCCCCTCCAGTGATCCCCTGCCTCCCTGCTCTGTGGCAAACAATACCATCCCAACCAACCTCTGTTCACAGCAGAAGTACTCCAGCCCAGGCAACGACCTGGTGCATTTCCTCTGCACCTTCTATAGTTAATCATATCCTTCTTATTGTGTGGTGACCAGAGATACACAGCACTCCAGCTGTGCTCAAACAAGTGTTTTATACAGCTCCATGATTTTTATAAAATAAATTTAGAATACCATTTTTTTTCTAATTAAGAACCAATTTAGCGTGGCCAATCCACCTAACCTGCACATCTTTGGGTTGTTGGGGTGAATCCTATGTAGACATGGGGAGAATGTGAAAATTCCACATGTACAGCTCCATCATTAACTTACTCCTATTATATGATATGCTTCGGCTAAGACACGTGTCTCGAATACCTTCTAACTACCTATCTACCTGTCCTCTTGACTTCAGGGATCTATGGACATGCAGACCAAGGTCCTTCTTGTCCTCCGTACTTCATAGTGTCCTACCATTCACTCTATATTCCATTGCATTTTTACTCTTCCCAAAATGCATCACCTCATAGTTTTCAGGGTTAAATTCCATTTGCTTGTTTATATCGCCCTGTAATCCAAGGATTTCCTCCTTGCTATTAACCACACAACTAATTATCATGGCAGCATGCAAATCTACTGATCAAACCCTGTACTTTCACGCCCAGATCATTCTTTTTTAAATAAATTAAATGAAAATCGCTTATTGTCACGAGTAGGCTTCAAATGAAGTGACTGTGAAAAGCCCCTAGTCACCACATTCCGGCGCCTGTTCTGGGAGGCTGTTACGGGAATCGAACCGTGTGCTGGCCTGCTTTCAAAGCCAGCGATTTAGCCCAGTGTGCTAAACAGCCCTAGATCTAGATCTAGAGTACACTGTTAAATCAGTAGTACCCAATTATTTTTTCCAATTGAGGGAAATGTTAGCGAGGCCAATCCATCTAACCTGCACATCTTTGGGTTGTGGGGGTGAGACCCACAGAAACACAGGGAGTATGTGCAAACTTCACACAGACAGTGCCCCGGGACTGGGTTCGAACCCGGGTCCTCAGCGCCGTCGGCTGCAATGCTAACCACTGGCCAGCATGCCGCCCGATGTCCAGATAATTAATGTATACTTCTAACAGCAAGGGGCACAGCACTGATCCCTGTGGAACACCACTGGTCACAGGTTTCCAATCACAAAAACAACCATCGACCATCACCCTCTGCCTCCTGTCACTCAGCCAATTCAGGATCTAATTTATCGAATTTCCCTGGATCCCATGGGGATCCTTCTTCAGTCTCTCATGCGGGACAGTGTCAAAAGCCGCACTGGAGTCTGTGTAGACGATATCAACCACACTGCCCCCATCTACACTTCTCCTCCCCCTGGAAAAATTCAATCAAATTTGTTGGACGTGATCTCCCCCGAGTGCACAATTCATCGCCGGTATTAAATAATTCCGAACGTCCCCGGGTCGTGGAAAACCGATTTTTGGAGTCAGCAGTTCCACCTGTAGCAAAGTGCAGTGAAACTTCGAATCCCGCCTCAGGCCGCTTCCTCCGTCAGTGGACCACCTTTCCCCACACACCCACCCTCCCGAACTGAAACATGTCACCTTTCCCTCCATGTTCGGGCCCTTTTTAAATTCGTTTTTACTGCTGGAACTGTTGTCTCTCAGTGTAAATGTCTAAAGGTCATGAAGATTAGCTTATCGGAATTATTCCCAAGTATTGCAGTGAGTTGCACCCGGAAATTGCTGAATTGAAAAAACTCCAGAGCCCAGTATTGTCGAAACTGAAATCGCTTTGAATCGGAACATGGCTTCTAGACAGCAGGTCCGGAGTTTGAGTGAGGAGACAATTTGTCCCATTTGTCTCGATTTCTTCACGGATCCGGTAATACTGGATTGTGGACACAATTTCTGCCGCTCCTGTATCTCCCAGTGTTGGGAAAAGAAGGAGATAAACTCCTGCCCGGAATGTAGAGAGGAGTTTCCGGAGAGAAACCTCAGGGTAAATCGGGCCTTGGGGAATCTGTCCGAGAAAGCCCGAAATTTAACCATCAATCGGAAAGAGAAGGAAATTAAACTTCACTGTGAGGAACATCAGGAAGAACTGAAGCTGTTTTGTGAAACTGACAAGAAATTGATCTGTCTGATTTGTCGAGATTCGCTGGAACACAGAGAGCACCGTTTCCTGCCGATTAAAGAAGCTGCTGAACAGTGCCGGCCCTAGGGTTGCTGGCGCCCCGGGCAAGCTGAACTTCGGCGCCCTTACAAGTATAATTTTTTAAAATTTTCACAAGGAGAAAACCTGAAAATGTAGAATAAAGAGTTTATTACAATATTACAAAATCGAGGCATTCAAATCTGCACAGAATCTGAACAAACTGAGAAGCATACTATATTCCGTAAGTTCACGATGATAAAAACTGTCGCTGTGACGAATTTGCTCCTAATAAAAAGTATGAACAAATGAACAGATAGAACATAGAACATAGAACAGTACAGCACAGAACAGGCCCTTCGGCCCTCGATGTTGTGCCGAGCAATGATCACCCCACTCAAACCCACGCATCCACCCCATACCCGTAACCCAACAACCCCCCCCCCCAACCTTACTTTTTAGGACACTACGGGCAATTTAGCATGGCCAATCCACCTAACCCGCACATATTTGGACTGTGGGAGGAAACCGGAGAACCGGGAGGAAACCCACGCACACACGGGGAGGACGTGCAGACTCCGCACAGACAGTGACGCTGGAAAACATTTATTATCCTACCTGAAACATTTTTTTTCTAGCCTTTAGATCTGCAAATCTTTTCATGGCACTTTCTATATCTATCATCTTTACAAGATCATTTTCTATTGACAAAATTGCCAAAGAATTTAATCTGTCTTGAGTCATGGACGACCGTAAGTATGTCTTTGTAAGCTTCAGTTTACTAAAGCTTCTCTCTCCGGTGGCCACAGTAATAGGTATTGTAAGCATTATTCTTAATGCAACCCACAGATTTGGCATGACAGCCTGTAACGTATTATTGTTTATGAACCTAACGGCTTCTATTGGAAGCTTTACATCTTCAGGAAATAATTCTTTTGCAATATCCAGTTCAGTCAAGAGATCACATCCATTAATATCACTATTTTCTTGGTACTTTAACTTATCCTCCAAACCTTGACATGCTACTTTGAGTTTACTTTTATCTGGCAGATCTTTTAGGTTATTTAAAAATCCCCATGTGTTATTGAAACTTTGTAACTGTTCAAATCTCTCTGATAAAGAATTAATAGCTCTGTCGAGATTACATTGAACACATGATTATGAAATCTTTTTTCTGGGTCATCTGCATTTGGAACCTCGTCAATGCACTCATATTCAAACAGCTTCCTTTTTCTGCTTATTCTTTTACTTCTGAAAATGGGCTCTACATCTAATTCTGTAGCTAATTCTTTTGCTGACTCTAGTGCTTTTTCATATCCATTTGCACGATAATCAATTAAGTAATCAGTGACATTATTCATTAATGAAACTGCGGTAGACATTTCCACAGAGGTGTTCTGCATAGTTTTACTGACAACATTTACTCTGCCTAAGACATCATACCAGACATTCAGCATCACTAGAAAACTGTAATCTTCTATTTGTGTTACAAGAGTCTCTGCTTCATGTCGCATTGCAGGATCAGAAGCAGGCATTTCTGAAAGTTCATAAAGAGTTACTCGGATTCCTATAATTTCATATTTAATGGCTTTGACACAGTCTAATCTGCACTCCCATCTAGTCTCGCATAAAGGTTTTGCAGTGAGGCATTTAACATGTTTTTTCAGTGCATGCCATCGGCAAGGAGAGGCAGAAAACAAAATATATATGCGCTGGACAGTACCAAAAAATGAAGTGGATTCCCGGCAACTTGTTGCCCTGTCACCAACCACTAAGTTTAGGCTATGACATCCACATGGCATATAAAACGCTTGTGGATTTTCTTTCATGATCCGTGCCTGAACCCCTTTATTCTTTCATTTCATATTTGAACCATTATCATAGCCCTGACCTCTGCAGTTATGTAAGTCTAGCTCGCTCGCTCTCAGAAAATCAAGTATACTTTCATATAATCCTTTGCCTGTAGTATCTATAACTGGTTTATAGTTAACAAAATGTTCCTTTATTGAAATGTCTTCTACATCTAAAAATCGTATTGTAAATGTAAGCTGCTCCACATGACTTATATCTGGCGTACAGTCTAAGATAAGACTAAAATATTTGGCTTCTTTAGCTCGGTTTAATATATTTTCCTGAACAGCATTTCCCAACAAATTGATTATTTCATTCTGAACATTTTTTCCGCAATAGTGAATGTGAGTTTCTTTAGACACAACCCGACGTAAATGTTCACTCATTGTCAGATCATATTTTCCAAGTAGCTCGACAAGACCTAAAAAATTCCCATTGTGCGGTGTAAATAATGTGTCTGAAGTTCCTCTGAAAGCCAAATTATGTTCAGCTAAATACAGAGTGATGCTCATTAAACGTTCCAAAACTTTACACCAATGCTCTCGTTCTTTTCCCACTCGTGACTGCATCCCCTTATCAATAGATTTATTAGTCTGCAATCGCAGTGATGTTTCAAACCACTTCTTAAGACATTCCAGATGATAGAACATAGAACATAGAACAGTACAGCACAGAACAGGCCCTTCGGCCCTCGATGTTGTGCCGAGCAATGATCACCCTACTTAAACCCACGTAACCCGTATACCCGTAACCCAACAATCCCCCCCATTAACCTTACACTACGGGCAATTTAGCATGGCCAATCCACCTAACCCGCACATCTTTGGACTGTGGGAGGAAACCGGAGCACCCGGAGGAAACCCACGCACAAACGGGGAGGACGTGCAGACTCCACACAGACAGTGACCCAGCCGGGAATCGAACCTGGGACCCTGGAGCTGTGAAGCATTGATGCGAACCACCATGCTACCGTGAGGCCCAATGTGCTGCATTTTCATGTGACTGCAAATATTCATGAGCATGCTTCCAGTCCTTAATTCCAGATTTTCCTAACAATGACTTATTTGAGAAGCCAAAAATTTTGCAACAAAAGCAATAAATTTTATTGGTGCTCTCTGAATAAATAAGCCACCTTCTAAGAAAATTCTCACCGTTGTTTATTTTCCTATACATCATTGTCACAGAGAAACTACGTTTATTTGCATCTTTTGGAAAATTGTACTGTTTATTAATAGGATACGGCCCATTGATAATGATGTGATCACTTTCAGCCATTGATAATTCATCTGGCCAGTGTGCTGGATCATTGTAGTTGATATTTCTTTTGGGGGAGTTTTCAAATTTACTTTCAACATTCTCAGTATTACCTGCTGTGACATTATTGCCTAAGTCGTCAACAGCATTACAATTGTGATCTTGATGTTTTAATTCATGCATGCAATTGTTCTATCCTTCAGAAAGTACAGTATCTTCAGTTGGTTTGACTTCACAATCATTAGATGACAAATCTGGAGAGATAGATGTAGCTGAAGAAGTTGAGCCTGCATTGTCCCCACTGTTAGACTTAGGACTGAAAAAACTTGATAGCTTTGGGTGTTTCCTGGCTGCTTCTTCTTGTTGAAGACGTCTTTTTCTGTTTTCATAACCGGATAACTTTTTTGCAGGCATTTGCTATCTAGGAAAATAATAAAACAAATCTAAAATGGAATATAATATATATATATATATATATATTGTTGGTGAGTGTAAGATACTGGTCTTTTTGTTCCAGTCTGATGAGGAACTGTTCAGAATAAATCTGTTTACCACCAGTGTGGGTTTTCTTCATATAATGCTCTTCACGTTATTGTGATTTGTCCGTGTGTCAATGTCATTGCGTCAACATCAGGGGCAGCACGGTAGCCTTGTGGATAGCACAATCGCTTCATAGCTCCAGGGTCCCAGGTTCGATTCCGGCTTGGGTCACTGTCTGTGCGGAGTCTGCACATCCTCCCCGTGTGTGCGTGGGTTTCCTCCGGGTGCTCCGGTTTCCTCCCACAGTCCAAAGATGTGCTGGTTAGGTGGATTGGCCATGATAAATTGCCCTTAGTATCCAAAATTGCCCTTAGTGTTGGGTGGGGTTACTGGGTAATGGGGATAGGGTGGAGGTGTCGACCTTGAATAGGGGGTAGGGTGCTCTTTCCAAGAGCCGGTGCAGACTCGATGGGCCGAATGGCCTCCTTCTGCACTGTAAATTCGATGTAAGTCTATGTAAATCAGATTCAGATAATATAAAATATAGTCAGGGTCAGTCAGTTGCTTAAATGTATTGTAACTGATGAATTTTGAAAACCTAGTGTGTCTGGGCGAACTCTGAATCACGCAATAAGCATCGACGCTTAGGTTTCAAAATTCAGCCTTGCAAATAAACTTAACAGATAATGTTAACTCGGCAAGGAGTACCCAGAAACTCCCTCCAAATGCTATTTACCGTGGCAAAGTCTGCCTCGTGTGTGTGTTTTTTTAAACAACACTTCGAGAGAGCACCAGAAGTATAATGAAATTTCGGGAAGCTAATTAGACCCAATTAGTTAATCTACAATACCTGACTCTATTATAAGTGTTATAAAACTCTATATTTTATAATAGAGTCAGGTATTGTAGATTAACTAACTGGGTCTAATTAGCTTCCCGAAATTTCACTATACTTCTGGTGCTCTCTCGAAGTGTTGTTTAAAAAAACACACACACGAGGCAGACTTTGCCGCCGTAAATAGCATTTGGAGGGAGTTTCTGGGTACTCCTTGCCAAGTTAACCTTATCTGTTAAGTTTATTTGCAAGGCTGAATTTTGAAACCTAAGCGTCGATGCTTATTGCGTGATTCAGAGTTCGCCCAGACACACTAGGTTTTCAAAATTCATCAGTTACAATACACTACAGTCAGTTGCTTAAGTGTATTGTAACTGATGAATTTTGAAAACCTAGTGTGTCTGGGCGAACTCTGAATCACGCAATAAGCACGACGCTTAGGTTTCAAAATTCAGCCTTGCAAATAAACTTAACAGATAAGGTTAACTCGGCAAGGAGTACCCAGAAACAAGAAACTCCCTCCAAATGCTATTTACGGCGGCAAAATCTGCCTTGTGTGTGTGTTTTTTAAACAACACTTCGAGAGAGCACCAGAAGTATAATGAGATTTCGGGAAGCTAATTAGACCCAGTTAATCTACAATACCTGACTCTCGCTGACCTAAGGTGCGCATTCCAATTTCCACCAAGAGGGCTAAATAGGCACAGCAGCTCAGAAACTGCAGCGCTCCGAGGAGGAAAAATTCCGAGCCGGTCTCAGAGTCTGAGGCATTATTCTCCTAAAGTTTGCTTTCAGCCCACTTGTGGCTGTTCAGCTTATTGTAGCCCAAACTAAGATTGTGAGGGTTTAACTCACAGTTTGTTTAGTCTCTCTCTCTCTGACTCTCTCTCTCTCTCATTCCTTCGTCTGGTTCCTTTTCTCTCCTTCAAACAAGTTAGTTTTTTTTTGTCTCGTGATGGGATTTTGTCTCGTGATGGGATTGGCGCCCCCGAGCACATGGCGCCCCGGGCGACTGCCCGAGTTGCCGGTACCTTAAGCCGGCCCTGCTGCTGAAATCTACAAGGTAAAAGGTTACCGATTTCATCTCTTGCCATTCATTTTTGCTGCAGGAATTTAGTTTGATCACATTTTCATGAAATTATATTTTCATTTTTGATTCTTCTGCCTGTTCCCAGGGTCGAGTGAAATTTTCCTCAGATTCTCTCACAGAGAAGAAATGGGTGGTTCTAGAAACGGAACAGAAACAGAAAGGGAAGATTTCTGAAGTTAGGGTAAGGTCTCCCTGTGCTGATTTTCTGGGATCTCGGTTAGTTTTGTTCCCTTTATCGCGGGACATTAATTATGTTTCACATTTCATTTGGTAGGAACAGTCGAGCAGTCTGCAGACCCACATCACATCCGAGTTCAGTAAAATGCACCAGATTCTCACTGAGAAAGAGCAACGTTTACTCAGAGATCTCAGGGAAGAAGAGGAGAGGATTCTCGAACCAATGGAGAAAAACCTTCGAGAGATTCAGAAGAATTTAAATTCTATTGAGGAGAAACTCTACAAGTGGCAGAAACAGATGGAGCAAAAAGACGAGCTGATATTTCTGAAGGTGAGGGAATATATTGCGGGTCAAGTCAGCTAATCTTCACATTCTCATGAACATTCTTTCGTATCTTTGAGTGAAAAACGTTTTTGGAATAATGTATCTATTAATATCATAGAACAAGCGGCCAATATTGGGACAGTGGTTAAAGAAGTAGGTTTGAAGGAGTATCGGTCAGAAAGAGAGGGTGCATGACTGGGAAAGAAGGATGGCGATTTTCAAATTGAAGTCATGTTGGGACTGGTGGGAATGTAGAACACAATGTCCAAACCCGGTAGAGGAACTGGAATTGGGGCCGCGGAGTGTAAAATCCGCTTAATTCTCTGGCGATGTGAGTGTGACCGATAGTGATGTTGATAATTAGTTTCAGCAAGATCTCCCCTCCAGGTGACCACCAACATGAATTGCAATGTTACTTTCACTGTCAGTGGGTCGGAATTCTGAAGTGCGTCCGTCCATGAAGCTCCCTCACCACCTTCTCAACGCAATGGTGGATGAACACTAAATCCTGGACTTTTCAGTAACGCCCGAACCCCATGAAATAATAACAGAAACGATAACCAATGGCAGGCCAGAGAGCTGCGACCTGACGTGGGCGGAGGTAGGAGATTTGGGGTCGTACTTTCAACACAGGGTCAAAGTCGACAGCAAAATAACGAAAAGTATGTTTGAGTATCATACAGTCGCCATAGATGGCTGGGAATGTGAGGTTGGTAAGCGGGTTCTATGAGGAGGACCAAACAAAGTGTTTAGTGTTCCCAATATTAATTGGAGTATTCTGCTGCCCATCAGTATTAGATATGGTAAATCTGAGTTTAAACTGATCCAGGGCGGATGTGGTGACGTAAGTTGATGTTATATATGGTACCTGACACGGTGTTTTGGCATTCTATGGTTAAGAGGCAGGACTCTGAAGGAGCCAACCACTTATTGTCCCTCGTCTTGCTCGTTCCCCATTTTCCTGCATGTTATTCCTTTTCCACTTTATACACAGTTGGTTGCGCTTCCGATCACCAGAACTTATGTCAATAATAATTCTCCAGTAGTTTGCTAATTATCTTAAATCTTTCCCTCGGATTTGAGCCCTTTGTCCAGTGAAGACAGCTGTAACATTCATACCATCAAAACCCATCAACGTGGTGAATGCCATTGCCCCGCGCCTGCTCCACTCTGAATAAAACCCCATATCACTGATTCCATTCTGCTCAAGGTCTGCACCTCATCCAAGTCACAGACATCCGCAAGTGTAGGTGCCACTAATCCACTTGAAACCTAATCAACGATTTATCCTCTTTTAGCACAACTTCCTCATCTTTCGGATTTATGAACGTATTTACAAAGTCAAGGATCTTGTTCACAGATTATATGTGAAATTCACCCGAGTCAGTCTGTTCCTGAAATCCATTTTAAAGTGCAGCATTTATTTTATTAACCCAACCCATTTTCCTCCAGAATTGCAGCCTGTCACTATTCTCTGCTGATATTATCACTCTGTCTTTCTCCTCATGAACTATACAGTCTCTCACTTAACGAGATTAGTAACTGTTGTGTCACCGACACAATGGCGATCTCGCAGAATCTAAATCCAGGAAATCAATATCAATGAAAACGTTCCTCCTCCTTTGTGTCCATTCTTCTGACATAATTCATGTTATTGACAAACTGCAACAATTTAGGTGTAATGTCATAAGAACATAAAAAATAGGAGCAGGAAGAGGCCATTCAGCCCTTCGAGCCGGCTCTGCCATTCAGCACTTCGAGCCCGCTCTGACATTCAGCCCTGCGAGCCGGCACTGCCATTCAGCCCTTCAATCTCGCTCTGCCATTCAGCACTTCGAGCCCGCTCTGCCGTTCAGCCCTGCGAGCCGGCTCTGCCATTCAGCCCTTCGAGTGGGTTCAGCCATTCAGCCCTTCGAGCGGGTTCAGCCATTCAGCCCTTCGAGCCCACTCCACCATTCAGCCCTTCGAGCCCCCTCTGCCATTCCACTGCTGTCTGATCTCCTTTAACACCATTCCTACATAACCCTCATTCACTTAATATCTTTAATATGTAAAAATAAATCTAGCAATCTCAGCCTTACACATCCTCCAGCACTGCCCCCCTACCCGCCCTTCCCCAACCCTTTGGGACAGAGGATTAGAATCAGATAATTAGACTTTCACAACTCACAATTGTGTTTGATTTATTTCAGGAGATAGATTGTCTGAAGAGACGGTAAGAAATGCCTTTTACTGAAATTCTGCACAATTTTGGAACAACAATGGCCAATATATAACAGCAATGAATGACTATTTCCAGGGTTAGTTCTGAAAGTCGATTGCTGTCAGTAGCAGATGGGACTCTATCTGTCGGAAAATTCAGTGGCCCTTTACAGTACACAGCGTGGAGAGAATTGAAAAACGCCATTAAACCAGGTAAAAGGTTTCCTTTTACATGAATTTGCATATTTGTTAATCCAGTTCAGAGGATCCTAGTGGGTTCCAGACCCAGAGTGAATGATCTCAATGCCCATTAACCCCGGCGTGAATCCACATTCTCATGTTTTGCTTGTGGGTCTCTGGGTAAGTGACTGAAACTGTCCGCAGTCTGTGTCAAAACAGGGAAGGCACCCGGATAACCAGAGGATTCAAACTTCACACTGAGATAAATTGTGGAGCAGAGTGCAATCTCCCCACCTGTAGTTCTGGGTATTATTTTTATCCACGTGCTCTCAGAGAAATATGCAGGCGTCACAGAGCTTGTGTTGAAATGAAAGTAATATTCGGTAACCTCTGTTGAAACCGGAAATATTTTAAGTCAATCTGGGAGGTGTTGGAATGAATTTATTAAGTATCCAAGCTCTGAACTAGTGTAGAGAAAATAAACACAGTCACACGCTCTCCAACAAGCAGGGGAGAGCTTCAAACATGGAAAATGGAGGGAGGGGCCAGGTTAGATTTAATTAGATTATTATTTTGAGTGAAGTCAGTGAGGCAATTTCTCACTCCATGAATTTGATCGAGTTCCAATGCATTCTCAGGTTTGCCTCTCGGTACAATATTGGTGAGTTTCCCACAGATTTAAAATATGGGAAGATTCTTGGTGTTCCCTGGTGGGGAGCCAGCAAAATCTGACAAATATTCCGCCACCGCCACTGATCGGCATTTATCTAAAAGTGGAGAACAGGGAAATGTGTGAAGTGAGCGGGAACAATATGTATTTGGAAAACAGAAAATTCGCCCATAGCAGGCAGATGGAACAGAGAAAAGGAAAGATTCCTTTGCTAAGTGAGATTGTAACCAAGGATCAAGGATGTGAAACATCTGGGAAAAGAAGGAGGGGAAATGAGGAACAATTATTTCACACCGAGGGTTGTTGTGGGTTGGACTGCAATGTCTGAGAGAGTTGTCGAAGCAGATTTCAGAACAATGTTTGTCAGGCAGTTGGACAAACAGTAAAAGCTGCTCTGTTGGAAAGAATTGCTCGGCTCTTTCAAAGAGAAGCAGAGGTCTGGCCCTTTGTGATGTGAGATTTCTACTCCAACAGGCAACTGAGCTGCATCACTTGTCTGGCTTCTGGGTCTCAGCACCGCTGTATCGTTCCTGCCCAATTGTCACCGCTTCTGGTCATTAGCACTACTGCCTCACAGTGCCAGGGGCCTGGGTTGCATTCCGACCTTGTGTGACTGTCTCTGTGTAGTTTGCACATTCTCCCTGTGTCTATATGGATTTCCTCCAGGTGCTCAGGTTTCCTGCCGTAGTTCAAAGATGTGCATGTAATGTGGGTTGGTGATGCTAAATTGCTCTTTCGTGCCCAAAAGGTTGGCTTGGGTTTATAGGGTTATGGGGATGGAGAGCGGGCGTGGGATAGGGTGCTCTTTCAGAGGGTCAGTGCAGACTGGATCGGTCAAATGCACTATAGATTTCCTCCGGGTGCTCTGGTTTCCTCCCACAAGTCCTGAAAGATGTGCTTGTCAGGTGAATTGGACATTCTTAATTCTCCCTCTGCATACCTGAACAGGCGCTGGTGTGTGGCGACTAGGGGATTTTCACAGTAACTTCATTGCAGCGTTAATGTAAGCTTACTTGTGACTCTGATAAATATTATTATTCTATAATTCTGTCTCACAAGTCACAACCGGTCTCTTCCATGGCAGTCCAGTCTCGAGATTTCCTCCCCCCTGTCTCTGTCACTTTCCCCAGGCACCGCCCCCTACCGCCATTACACAGTATCGTCACCCCGGCTCTCTATTGCTCCTCGATTAATAACCTACAGGCACTGGTTCTGCTGCATCTCCGTCAGGCCAGTGAAGGATGTACATTAACCCCAAGGGTGTAAACACTCGAGTGACAGCAAATTTCATGCACACAGCAGCCAGTACTTCAAATGGAATGTGTTCCAGTGTATAACATCAATTATTTAAATCACTGTCTGTTATCTCTCCTCTCAGTTCCAGCCCCTCTGACTCTGGATCTGAATACAGCGAATCCCTGGCTTCTCCTGTCTGAGGACCTGACCAGTGTGAGTCTCAGAGACAAACGACAGAAGTTCGCTGACACCCCGGAGAGATTTGATCGTTGGCTTTTTGTGTTGGGATCGGCGGGATTCACATCAGGGAGACATTACTGGGAGGTAGAAGTGGGAAACAAGACTGGGTGGGGCCTGGGAGTGCCCCGAGGTTCAGCCAACAGGAAAGGAAACCTTGAACTGACACCTGAGATCGGATATTGTTTATTGTGGCTGGAACCCGAAAAAGGCTATGTCACCTGTACATCTCCCTTTGACATCCCCCTCTCCCTGAGTGTGAATCCCGGGAAGATCGGGGTTTTCCTGGATTACGAAGGGGGACAGGTGTCATTTTACAATGCGGACAACATGTCCCATCTCCACACTTTCACCCACACTTTCACTGAGAGAATCTTTCCCATCTTCAACCCAGGAGAGAATAATCGTGGTCAGAATTCGGCACCTCTGACAATCTGCGGGATTATAGGTCACAACAGATCCAACCCATAATTTCACACCGTCTCCCAGCCTCCTGCCAGCTGCCTGTTGGTCTCGATCACAGGTTATGTGGGTGGGTCAAATGCTACCCAAATTCAGAGTGCAGAAAAATCTGACACAATTTGGTTTAATCAGACGGGCAAAGATACAGATGGTGCCAGCCATTCTTCTACAAATAAAATAATCATCAATGCATCTGTAATCAATAAAGAAATCTACCAACAAAACCATGATTTGTCGTTGGGAAAAGGGAGATGAACAAGGATGAGATGGAACAACAGTGGGGAGCACAGGACGAAGAGACTATTACAGACCCGATGTGTGAATAGTGCAAAAAGGAATTTAAAAAAAACAAATAACCAGATAGAAGTGATACAGAAAGGGAGCAATTTGACGACGGGAAACACAAGCATCGGAAATGAACAGAACGCGTGAGTGTCTGGAATAGTCCAGATAATGAAGAAGGTCATAAACCGAGGAGGGAGCTTCACTGCTTCCGGTATGTGACTGGATTCCCACATTCCTGGTGGAATACTTAATCTCTGTCTAAATTGTTTTCTCCTAATGTTGCCAACAATACCAACCAATGGCCTATCGAGTCAGTGATTTAGGAAAAATTAAGATAATTTATTTGTTTTGTGTCCATCAGTAAAGCGGAGGCTATTGTATATTCAGCATCAGAACAACTTGTCTTCCCACCGCCAATTATTTTTTAATTTCCGCCACCAGGTCCCTTCTTCCACCTCCCCTTTCCAACTGTACAATTTACTTTGCCTTCCTTCTCCACATTGTCTTCCAAACTTAATTTCACCTGAAGTTAAATGGAATCTGCTACTTCTCTGACCATTGAACCTCTCTGACAATGCCCTGCTGATGATAATCGCTGTACTCCTTTATCCTCCCATTGTTTTGTCATCTGAGAACGTTATAATCGAGCCTTTTATGACCCAAGTCAGGAGCAGTAAAGATGCACATTTTAAAATATGTAATTGATTAGCGGAACAGGCTCGAGGGGCTGAATGGTCTGCTCTTGTTCCCGTTTCAGCTTAGACAGTGTTAATCAGCAGTTAATGCGGAAAACAAGACGGAATCAAACCCAAAAAATGTGCAGCAAATGGCAAGTTATCCAATATGTGAAGAAACGGATCCTTTCCCCATTCGAAACCCTGGGATGCTGAGGCGCAACTCGGCAGCTCCTGTGTCACTCTGCTTCAGGTAGCAAGGGCTCTAATTTTTTGACATGATGGAAAATAGAAATCCGTCCCAACGTCTTTTTCTTTAAGCATTTGTGTCTAAATGTGCGAATGTGAGAACTTAACCCTGCCTCGATATATGAACGAGAGATCTGGAAAGGGGATACTTATTTAGCCCAACTGCACGCAATGCCTGTAGCACGGATAGAAAGCCTAAAAAGATGAAGATGCAATTTGATTAAACATGCAAACTGTGTCCGCGTGAGGCCTGATCGAGGTAGCATTGTGGTTAATATCAGTCCCTCTCCCACCCCCACCCCCATTAACCTTGGAGTTTTCCAGGGTCAGGGGTAACCCCGCCGTGTGGAGGGTCTGGAGTGTCACTCTGGAGCTTGTGATGGCCTCTGCTATCAAATAATAATAGCGGAGATTGTTAGAATTTGGGAACCAAGTTGTTTATATTTGGTAATGCAAACAAAGTCAGTCACTGTAATAAAGCGGACGACATGTACTGAAACAATACGAAGCCAGGCAAAGAGTGCAGGAGGTTTTAAATCAACGTTTAAACTAAATGCAGAGAACTAACTTAGTTACAGTCCAGAAACATTCAGGGTGAACTGAGAGATTACTGGAGACACAACGGACCCAGGTACATAACCAGAGGAAAACGGTACGAGTTGCAAATGAGATCTGAAATTGACACAGTGTTTAGACGTGCGCGCTCTGAGAGATGAAAGAGCAAAAAGCTGTTTAACTTGCTTTAGTTTTCCATTTGATGATCACGTATTATGTCAAAAAATGTAATCAATGTATTTTCTATAAGCAAGCAAGTGTGGTCATTATTTTATCTACAGTTATGCATCGTTAATGAGGTATTTTATATCATGCTTTAATTTTGAATTGGTTTGAACTATAGATATTCCTTTGGTTTATGTCCGTGAGGAACAAGTAAAGATGAGGCAATTTCTGAGTTCACAACTGATCACAGGGATCAATATTTCTAAGTTGAATGAAAGTGTGAATATATCGAGTTTATGCTGTTTGAATTTAATGTCGGGTACGTAAAAGTAGAAAAAGACTTTTAACTTTCCATATTGTACTAAATATTCAGATATAAATAGGCTCATTTTTATTGGTACAATTGTGCAACAACAAAACAGAAACAGTTTGCCTTAAAATAGCATTTATGTTTTGCGGTTGTTATGATGAGAATTTAGAAATTTGCGATCAACGTAGATGTAGTTTTGTTTGCGGCAACATATTTCCTTCCATAGTTTACTGTCAGCACTGAAGAGCAATGACGTAACTGACTGTTTTTGTAAGCACGTGCTGCTTTCTTTACTTCATCCGTTATGTGGCACAGTGGTTAGCACTGCTGCCTCATCGTCCCAGGGACCGGGTTCGATTCCGGCCTTGTTGACTGTGTGGAGTTTCCACGTTCTCCCCGTGTCTACTTGGGGTTTCCTCCGGGTGCTCAGTTTTCTTCCCACAGTCCAAATATTTGTACTATAGGTGGATTGCCTGTGATAAAATTTGCCCTTAATGTTCAAGGATGTACAGGTTAGGTGGGGTGGCCATGAGCAAAGCATTGGGTTATGGGGATAGGGCGGGAGTGGGCCGAGGTAGAGTGCTCTTTCCGAGGGTTGGTGCAGATTCGATTGGCCGAATAGCCTCCTTCTGTATTTAGAGATTATATGAATTCTGTTAAGTAAATTAAATATTGGTCCAATTTAAATTGGAATTATGGAGATTGTTGGTAAGAAAATTCTGTATCTCACATTATATTCAATTCTGTTCTCAGATTATATAGCTCTCACATTATATAGCTCTCACATGATATTCAATTCTGTTCTCACATTATATGGCTGTGGGACATGTTCGTGGGAAACCTGCTGTTTGCATTATAGCTAATTGTTGCAAATTGTAGCTAACTTCGTAGCCCGATGTGCTTTCTGTGTTTGGTCCTAAAGACAGTCCTGTGTGCAAAACAAATGATTCATCGCCAGGTGCTGACCCAAAGGCAATGAACTATTCACAAACTTTGCCCAAGGACTAAATGCCTTAAGATAACTCTGTTCTGCCCAGCTAGCTCGGACCTGGGAACTTAACAACAACAGGAAGAGGCAATAGATTACAACCTAATAACCATTTATGGCATTGACTGAGATAATGGAGGACTAATTAGGTCTAATTAATTGCATGTAATGATTGTGATGCGAATAAAGGTGATTGGTTGTATGTAAATGAGATTACGAACTGATTTTGCTTCTGTATCTGTACATGAACCCATGCGAGCCTTAGCTCAAGTGGGATAAGGTGCTGTCAGGGGCTGCTGAGCCCCCAGATCTTGTCACCCAGAATTCTGACATAATAAACTGCTTTTTTAAACTTATACTCAGGCCTTCGTGTGAATATTTTACCCCTGACAGAGATTATTTTATTGTTTTGACCTGACTTTCAGACTGGTCTCTAATTTTGCACTCGCCTGTCATTTTTAAAATGTTTTTTAAAAAACCCTGCTGCTAAAAGACTAATGATGACAATGAAACCATTGCAATTTGTCCTGAAACCCATCTGGTTCACTAATGCCCTGGACGGAAGGATATCTGACCGCAGCCCCCCCCCCCCTCCCTCCACCCCACCGCCCCTTAACCTGGACTGACCGACACATGACTCAAATTCACAGCACTATGGTTGACCCTTAAAAATCCTCTAAAATTGTTCAGCATTCCACTGAGTTCAAGGGCATTTAGGGATGAGCAGTAAATGCGGACCCAGCCAGCAATGCCAATATCACATGAATTTATTTAAAATACAGTAAAGTCAATTCATAATTTCAAGTAAGAATTGTTGTCTCTCCTTTTTGGACTGCAAAAAATGGCCGAAGGAGTAAACTCTGGACAAGTTGTGAAATGTCCAACAACATAAATAAAAATTAAATGGTGTTGACCTCTCTGAAATTTCAATTTTTTTTAACTTACTGCATGATGCCACTCTGTTTGAGATTTGACAGTGTGGATTCTGAAAGGATGGTTTCCTTTATTAGAGAGACTCGACCTTGGGGATGTAGTTTAGGACTACCATGAGCAGTTCTGGACAACACAATAAAGGAAGGATATATTTGCCTTCGAGAGAGGGCAGGAGATGGACCAGAATGATACCATGGAGTGTAAGGGTTAAATTATCTGGGGAGGTTATGGAAATTAAAGTTGTAGTCCTATAATTCAGGAGGTTGTGTATTCTCACCAATTATTTCAACGCATTACGGGAAACATTTAGGATAGATATGGAGCTATTTCAAATAGTTTGGAGTCAAAGATTAGAGAGATCATCTAGAAATTAGTTGAAAGACTTTCAGGAGTGAAATTGGGAAACATTTATTCAAGTGAAGTATAATAGAATTTCTCCAAAAACCAGAAAATGATGCAACATCAATTGAAAATGCGAGATCGCAGAGAGATTTTTGTTACCTGCAAGTGCTTAGCGTATAGATTAAAATGGGTTTATAAAATTAGGCAACTCTGATCTCATTAAATGGCAGAAAATACTCCAGAGATTAAATTAACATTTCCTATTCCCATGTTTTGAAATTGAGCACAGTATAAAGTTAGATTCAATGTAAACATATTTTTAAAAATGAATAGTGCAAAATAATTACAATTGAATATTAAATTAGACATGACAACAAAAGGAGAAGATAGAAAGTTAAAGACAGTTATGAAATCTGGCTTGATAACCAATAATTAGGCCAGGAGATTTATTTTGCAGCAATTTATGAACCAGACTTGTTAACCAGTAGACCGAGTTTGTTGCAGTAAATTGTAAGATTGTGTTGATAACAAATTTGCAGTTAGTTTGCATTACAAGACAGTTATTTATTGAAATGGTGCTGGTATTGTGTGTCTGCCATTGTAAGCTACAGTTAGTTATTAGTTTCAACATGATACCAAATACGCAGGAGAATCAAGTTACAATTGATAATCACATTACTTAATAAGTAATTTTCGGGAGAATAAGATTACATTTAATTGTGGAACCATGCATAATAAGCAGAAGAATAAGATTGTAGATAATTAGCAAATTTGATAAGATAACTAATATTCAGGTAGTGGCTTACAATTGCTAATCAACGCCTGTTGGTATATTAATTTTTCACACCTTAGCCCTCTCTAAGTTCAATAGAAACCCAGTTGGAACTTAACCAACCTCCACACACGCAAACACTTTTTAAAAGCATGAATGGAACTATCGATCCCAATCAGAAACATGAAATTAAATGCAACTAAAGTCAAGGTTTTGGTAAGGTTTGGATTTGGGCCGAGATTTGTGGCATGGGTACAGTTGCTGTATGTGGCACCAAAGGTGATTATGAGGACAAGTAATATGAGTTTGTGGAACTTTGACTTACACAGGGTTATGAGGCAGGGGTGCCCGCTCTCGCCATTACTGTTTGCATTGACCATAGAGTCATTGGCGATGGCTCTCAGGGAGTCAGTGGAGTGGCAGGGGATTATGAGGAGACAGAGGGAGCATTGGGTGTCGCACTATGACGATGACCTGTTGCTGTATGTTTCGGATCCACCGGAGAGTATGGGAAGGACTATGGGCCTGCTGGGGTGTTTCGAGGGTTCTCGAGGGATAAACTGAATGTAGGAAAAAGCAAGATTTTCCCGATGAATGAACTGGGAAGGTGGGCAAATTTAGGGGGATGCCATTTACGGTAGCCAGTGATAGGCTTAGTATTTGGGGATTCAGGTAGTGAGTGAATGGACGGGGCTCCATATGTGGAACGGGGCTCCATAAGTAGAACTTAGCGAAGCTGTTGGAGGAAGCTAGGAAGGATCTGAAGAGGTGGGATGCACTGCAGTTGACGTTGGCGGGGAGGGTCCAAGTGGTGAAAATATTATGCCGAGATTGTTGTTTATTTTTCAGGCTCTCCCGATCTTTACACCAAAGGTCTTTTTTCGTAAATTGGACACGATCATTATGGACTTTTTGTGGGCGGTTAGGGTGCCGAGGATTGGGGGGCCCCGGATACAGAGGGAGAGGCCTTGCTGGACTTGCTTCATTATTATTGGGCAGTGAATGTGAACAAGATGTGGGGGTGGTGTGCAGGAGAACGGGTACTGTGGGTGAGGATGGAGGAGGAAACTTGTAAGGGATCTAATTTAAGGGTATGGTGACTGCAGCATTGCCAATGGCTCCAAGTAGGTGTTCAGGCAGGCCAGTGGCGCAGTCCATGGTGAAGATGTGGAATCAGTTGAGGAGGCATTTTAGGGTGGAAAGGATGTCAGCGTTCATGCCGCTGTGTGAGAATCATGGGTTTGAGCCAGGAGGGATGGATAGTGTATACAGGAGGTGGAGGAAAGTGGGGCATCTGAATTTGCAGGAAGGGTTCACTGGTTTGGAAGAGCTGAGGGAGAGGGTAGAGATGCCGAGGGGGGGCGAGTTCAGCTATCTGCAGGTTACGGACTTTGCGTGATAGGTCAGGAGGGGTTCACTAGGTTGCCGGTATACTCCCTGCTGGTGCGACTGCTGTTGTGGAAGGGGAGGGAAGAATTGGGGATATGCACAAGTGGCTTGGGGGGTGGTTGGGGGGGGGGGTACAGGGAGGCGAGCGGGTGGTGAAGATCAAAGAGAAATGGGAAGGGGAGTTGGGAGGGGAGATCAATTGGGGAGTATGGAGTGAGGCACTGCGTCAGGTAAAAGATATCTCCTCCTGTGCAAGGATGAGCCTGATACAGTTTAAGGTGGTGCACAAGGTGCATATGACTCAGGTGAAAATGAGTGGGTTATTCCAATAGGTAGCAGCTGGGTGTGAGAGGTTTGGGCGGGGGCCAATGAATGACATGCACATGTTTTGGGGTTGTGAAAAATTGGGAAGATTCTGGGCGGGAGTGTTCGCAGACTTAGCCAGGATAGTGGAGGAGGATAGTGGACCCGGACCTTTGTAGGCGATATTTGGTGTTTCAGAGAAGCCGGAGCTCATGGAGAGGCGGAAGGCCGATGTTGTGGCCTTCGCCTCTCTGATTACACGGCGGCGGAGAGTTTTACTGGAGTGGCGGTCAGCATCACCACCGGGGGTAGCAGTTAATTGGGTGACCTGTATGACGTCCTGCGGTTGGAGAAGATAAGATATGAGTCAATAGGCTCTGCAGAGGTGGTTGAGAAAAGGTAGGGGGTGTTTGTGACCGGGTTTCAGGAGCTGTTATTCGCGGGGGAGGGGGGAGGGTGGGAGGGGGAGGGGAGGCTGAAAAAGAGGAAATAAATTATACAGACTGCATAGTTGTTTGCTGGTAAGCATGTTTCCTAGGGTGATTGTGCGTTGTAACCTGTCTTGATACATGTTGGCAATAAAACATATTTACAAAACGCACCTAAAGCAATTGCACATTTCTAATGTTTACCCATACAAATATAAAGCACTTAAAACTGCCTTTGGCTTCCTCACACCTATTACAGACCAGAATGATGGCAGTGTAAAAGGTATCTAAGGTTGTGACGTGTTAAACAGTATTTTCTTGATCAATATCAGTAATGAGACGCTGCATTCTGGAGAAATGAAATGTGTCAATTGGATCAAGTGTGAATAGGGGTACATGCCATGGACAGTTATCACTGAATCATTAAGATTACATTAGCTACGGAAAAGAACGAGGGACAAACTACAGCATTTCATTGGATGAGAGGGAGAAATATATGACCCTGTAATATTAGAATGAAATATTGTCAGCACAGAACTATTACACCAGAGCTCACTGGATGTCGAAAGTGATGGAGCTGAAGGCCAATCACAAACGCCAGGACATGTGAGAACCAGGCTGAGTATTGAAAGTCCAATGGAAAATGGAAAATACAGAAGAGAAACAAAGAGAGAGTGTGAAAAAACACTGCTGGTAACAGAAATGGGAATCATACAAACTTCTCTAGTCCATCATGGGGATAGCAGAATGAAAGTAAAAACAGAAATGGCCTTCATTACAAACCAGAGAAGGGAATTTACACATGAAGACAGCGGAGATGGATAGAGTATTAAATTAATACTTTGCATTGGTCTTTCACAAGGAAGACGGTGATGTCCGAGTCAGAATGAAATATAGGGCAATTGATGCACTTGAACACTAAATATTAATAAGGAGAAGATATTAAACAAACGGCTGTACACCACGGTCAGTAGGTTGGAGGATGAAAGCCAGGGTTCCTCCGATGATGAGGGAAATAGAGAATATGATGCAACAAGAAGAGGCGAATGTCCTTTGATTCTCCTCCAGCGAGAAGCGGGTCAAATACAATAAGATGGGAGGGGAAGTCAGGAGGAAAATGGAACTGACAAAGTGAGATCATGAGAATAATGGCAGCCCGGTAGCATTGTGGTAGCATAATTGCTTCACAGCTCCAGGGTCCCAGATTCGATTCCGGCTTGGGTCACAGTCTGTGAGGAGTCTGCACATCCTCCCTGTGTGTGCGTGGGTTTCCTCCGGGTGCTCCGGTTTCCTCCCACAGTTCAAAGATGTGCAGGTTAGGTGCATTGGCCATGATAAATTGCCCTTAGTGTCCAAAATTGCCCTTAGTGTTGTGTGGTGTTACTGGGTTATGAGGGTGGAGGTGTTGACCGTGGGTAGGGTGCTCTTTCCAAGAGCCAGTGCTGATTCGATGGGCCGAATGGCCTCCTTCTGCACTGTAAATTCTAAGTAAGTCTATGTAAGAATAGAATGAGAACTAATATAAAAACCACATTCTTCACTCAGCCTGTAACTTGTCTGCAGGGACTGAGAGGTAGGATGGGGCCTCTTATGGATAGGAGAGTTATATATTCTCAGAGGCCACCTGCAAGTTAAAAGCCTTTCTGATTATTTTGTATCTGTATTTAATAATGATGACATTGTTATTAAAATATTGACAGAAGTGGAGATGTTAGAGTCAATGGATGGAGTGAAGATTGATGGAAAATACATATTGGCTGGGCGGTCTGCCTGTTCTGTATCTGTCGCCGGATTTAGATGTCAGGGCGGAAAAGGAATGGGCTTGGAGTAGGTGGAGAGGCTCATCAGGTTCCAATATTGTTGATAAAATCATAACCAGAGAACAGTTTCAATTATTAATTTCTCACTCCTGCGCCATTTACTTTGGTGAAACCGGTCTCACCATTGTCCACTTACCCCTCCAGAACATCTCTCCCAGAGGAACCTGCGGCCACCTATCACACTCGCAACAAAGAACACCGATTGTCACTTTCATAATAAGCTCCGTAATCTGTCCCTGAATCTAACACTTGATGTAACAATGGAGGGTTTAGTTAATGTGGCTGTGTAAAGAGAGCTTGACTCTGTATCGAACCTGAGCTGAACCTCCCCTCGGAAAGTTTAAATAGAATCAAAGAGTCACAGAAAAATACAGTGCAGAAAAGGCCCTTCGGCCCATCGAGTCTGCACCACAGCTTGAAATGCACCTGATCTGCCAATCCTAATCCCATTTGCCAGCTCTTCACCCAGAGCCTCGAATGTTAAGACGTGCCAAGTGTTTATTCAACAACCCGCCTCTACCACCCTCCCAGGCTGGGGATTCCAGACTGTCACCACCCTCTGGGTAAAAAAGATTTTCCTAAAATTCCTCCTGAACCTCTCAAAGGATTAAATTTACTCCACATCAAATCGTGTCTAACAGTCCTGGGTGTTTTGGGTCAAATTCTGTAGATGGAGCATTATAATGTATTTGATCCATGTTCTATGTGTGTATGATGATACAGTGTACATTAGAGGGAGTTTCGCTCTGTATCTAACACATATTGTAATTGCCCTAGGAATGTTTGATAGGGCTGTAAGGAGGGTGTGTTAATCTGTATGTAGCCACTTTGGTGCCTGTCCTCAGTGTGTTGATGGATGGATATTGGATTGGTTAACTAACAGAAAGATTTTCTGTTGTGCCTCAGGGATCATTCCAATGGTTAGTTGGACAGCCTGGGATCATCCTCCTCCTCTGACCTCCAGGCATCCTAAACTCTGTTGCTCTTAGTCTAACTCACACTGAGACCCGGTCACCCGTCATCCCTGTGCGGGACGGTCTGCATTGACGTCTGAAATACTTCCTGTAGCAGAATTACAGGAGCTGAATTCTGCAGCAGAATTACGGACTGCAGGAATACAGGATAACCACCAATGTTCTCCGGGTTAGTCAGCCTAGTGAAGCAATGCTGACCTTGTCAGTGTTCTGAGAATATATCCCGAGAACCATGTCCTGAGAACAAATAGGCATGAAATAAAATTGTGATGAAAACCACGATTATTTACTTCCCTGATTGAAACCAGGAGAGGTCTGTGATCAGAGCGGGATATCCTTCTTTGACAAACTTTCTGCATTACAATTAGCCCATCAGCGCATTGTGTTTGTGCTCTTGCTATAGCTTTTAGCAGGAAGCTAATTATAATCAAAAGCTGCTAAACTGCTATTGAAAAAAATGAAAAGATGAAAAATATGAGTTAAGATTTAAAGTATACTGTTACCAGGGAATTGGAGAATGGGAAGCCTGCATAGAATGTAGCTGGCCCATCATGGTCGAGCTCGCTGTGTGACAGGTTTATATTTTGTCCCTTTTGTCTTCTCCTTCCCCATATCCAGTATGTAACCGTCCCCAGCCAGTATTTATCCAGTTCCTTTTTTAAAGAAAGTATTGAACCTGCTTTTATCAGGTCTTCCGGCGGTATATTCCAGGTTGTGACATTTGCTGTATTAAAGATCTTCTCTTGATGGTTACTGTGGCAATCTTACCAATTATTATAAATCTTGTTGCAAACCCTTCTCCCAGCGTGAAGAGTTTCGCCTTACTCAGCAAAAACCCTCAACATTTTGAACGCGTCTATTTAATTTTCCCTTTGCACAATCAGTTCTCAGGAGCAAACATTCAGTTCCTCTAAAAATGAAATCCTTCACCTGTGGCATGGTCCGAGTAAACGTCCCTTGAACTCTCTCCAAGGAGCTGACATCTTTCCAATCTATAATGCCCAGATGTGGATACAATTCAGCAGCTGAGGGATGGCCAATGTTTTCTAAAGCTTTAGTTTAGTTCTCTTGCTTTGTTTCACTCCATGTCTCTATTTATAAAGTCAGATGCCCTGAATGTATTTTCAATGAGCTTAACCAATGTCTCCCTCCCAGAGAGATGTGTACATATCCCCGTTGCAACATTCCCTTTAAAATTTCCTCGTCTTGTGTATATTGTCTCCTCTTTTCCCTGTATTGAATTTTATCCGCCATGTCTCACCACATTTGATCATTCCTGAAACCTGTTGCAGCCCTCAATGTTTACATTTTGGTGTTCCTGTCATTTGCAAACATTGGAATTATGCCTTTTCTATCTTTAAGTATATATTTTATTAATGTCAAAATGAGCAGTGGTTCTAAATACCGATTCTGGTGAACTCCCCTTCAGTCGGAACAACCATATTCCATCACTTGTCTCTGATTTATATTGCACACCATTATCATACCAGATCATACAATCCCTACAGTAGAAGGAGACCATTTGGCCCATCGACTCTGCACTGACCCTCTGAAGGATCACTCAGGCCCACTCCCCGACGTTATCCCCGTAACCCCACCTGACCTTTGGACACTCAGGGGCAATTTAGCATGGACAATCCACCTAACCTGCACATCTTTGGACTGTGGGAGGAAACCGGAGCACCCACAGGCACGGGGAGAGTGCACAAACTCAACACAGACAGTCACCCAAGGCCAGAATTCAACCCGGGTGCCTGGTGCAGTCAGGCAGCAGTGCCACATTGCTGACCCCTCATCATTGCTGCCTCTATAGTTCATCGATGTAAGATGTCCTGACAAGTCTATTAAATGGCCTTTATATATCATTGGAAAGTCCACATGCATGGAATTAATCACATTACCCTCAATAATCCTCGCTGTTACCTCATCAATCAACTAGATTAGGTTTGTGAGACATGATTTTCCATTTCCAAATGCTAGCTTCTTCTCATTTATTAACTTATATTTATCAAGAACATTTATATATATATTTTACCAACTTTTTAAATTCTAAGTAGGACAAAAAATATTTTGAACAGCATTGTACTGGTAAAATTAGTTGATTATATATAAAATAGATTAGAAATGTCAAAGCGTCCCGTGTATGATACCCCAATCTCACTCTGAGACTAAGTCACATTCTCCTTGCTTTTGCACTCCAGTTGGTATTTGCAGCCTAAGATTGTAGTTTTGTTCAAAGCTCAATGCACTGCATATTTACAGATGGACAGCAGCCATTCAAGAAGATGGCTCACCACCACCTTCTCAAGGGCAATTAACGACAGCAACAAATACTGGCTTCGCCACTGACACCCTAAGAACAAAAAAAAAATATAACTCATTTTTCTAGCACAAAAATATGAAGTCCAGAATGCTTGTGATCAAGTTATTTCTGAATTTATTTTCTGGCTAACCACAATTGGGTAAGCTGAAAACAACCAAAGATATAAATATTTACCTGAAGCGATTAAAGATTTGGGGCATAAAAAATATGTTACTTATTTAAACTGCATATTGCATGATTCCTCTCCCAAACGGCGATACAAAAATTATGCCATGAGTTGCTTGGGTTGGCTCAAAACATTTCCGTACAACTCGTTTATTCAAAAAATAGATTTCCGGAATGCAGAGGTTACATTGTTTATATTATTCGACATGTGTGGGCAGCACGGTGCCACAGTGTTTTGTGTTACTGCCTCACAGAGTCAGGGACCCTGATTGAATTCTGACCTTGGGTGACTGTGTGGAATTTGCACATTCTCCCCATTTCTGCTTGAGTTTCCTCCGAGTGCTCTGGTTTACTCCCTCAGTCTGAATATGTGCAGGTTAGATGAATTGGCCATGCTAAATTGCCCCTTAGTGTCCAAAAGTTTTGGTGGGAGTACGAGGTTTTGGGTATGAGTCGTGGGTGTGGGCCGAGGTAGCACGCTCTTTCAGAGGGTCGGTGCACTGCAGGGGTTCTATCAATCTATGTACCTGTGGCAAAGAAAAGACAGATTATTTTGCCCCATGTGTAACCTCCTGATATCACAAATGGACAAGTCAGACTGCAGGCTGGAGTCCATCTTGATAAACTTTGATTATTTGCTTAGAAACTTCAGAATGGCTATTGAACAGAATTATAGGTGTCAGCTGGTAAACCTTCCCCAAAATAATAAATTATGTACTTGATAAAGATGTATTTTAATGAACGAATCCTTCATCTCAAATATGATTTTACATATATAAGCATGTTGGTGTTTAATACAAGGTCCCCCTGGAACCCACTTTCTGTCCCACTCCCTGATAATGGGACCTTTCAGTTCAGATGGGAAATCTATTTCTGCAGTCCAGAAATCTACTCCTGCGTCCAGCTCCTCCTCGCAACTTCTTTCCACTAAACTAAACCTGCTGTTCTGCTTCTGCCTGTGTCTATACACCTTCTGTTGCTAAGCAACAGCAGAATATTTCTACTTTGTTTAAACTTCCATAAACCACTCACCCCTTGATATCGCAGCTCCCACTCAAGGGATCATTAAAACGCAGGCACACAAACATTCTCTTATGCCTGCTGGCTCCACTCAAAAATCAAACTAGATACCAGTTTTCAGATTCTAACCCATAATTAGAAAAATAAATAAATTAAACTAAAACTTAAAGCTTTCTCTTCTGAAACGCACAAACACACATGAAACTTACTTAAAATTATCTCCAGTTCTGAGCACATAACACACCCTGTAAAACATTTCCCAGTATTTTTAAAACTTCAGACTGACTGGCTTGTGGCTACAATGTGTAGTACATCCTTCTTAGAAAAAGAACAGGGTTTAATATGCAACTCTCCAATCCTCTGAGACCACTCCCTTCAAAGGGAAATTGAAATATTCTGACCAGTTCCTCTATTATTCCAACCAGAATCCCTCAGAAACCCCCATATATCTCCTTCAGACTGGGTAATGTCCCATTTGATTGTTGAACAAGAAACGTTGGATTAAAGAGGATTAACGGAACATTAATTCAAAAGTAAAATGCTGCAGATGCTGGAAATCTGAAATGAAACCAGAAAGAGATGAACATAGTTAGCAGATTTGTGAAGAGAATAACAGATTGAATGGTTCAGTTCTGTAAACTTCATCGGAACTGAGGGAAGTTAGAAATATAACAGCCTTTGATCGAGTGAAAGGCGGGGCTGGTGGGGGGTATCAGAAGTGAACGGTTGCTATAGAATAGGGACAGAAGAGATTTTTTTCATTTTATTCGTAAAAGAAATAAAGAGAATAGCAACGGGGAGAAATAAAGAAGCAAGAAGCAAGTCTTCAGATGAGGTTTAAATGGCTGTATACTGTAGTAAGGTTTGGAATGGAAAGTAAAGCGTTTAACAAAGAAGCAAAAAAAAGTGCACAAAGTTGACCAGAGCATAGGTGGCAGAAATTCTGATCTTCAGTTAATGACCCTGTTTGTTCAATGACTGGAATCAATGTCAGTCTCCATGGACTGCAACTGTGTCACTGGAGAATTTTCTTGTTCTATTACTATGAGACTGATTTCGATATGTCATTCCATCGTGTCAGACGATGCACCCCTTCTTGCACTAACAGGCATCAACTGCTCCAGAGCGAGAACAAGGATAGAGAGGAATTTGAGAGCAACAATTTGCAACAGTGCAGCAATGGATTGGAATCTAAGAACTATAGATTGGAATGATACAACAATGAATCCGAATCTTAGATCAATAGATTGGAATGATGGAATGATGGATCAGAATCTGAGAACAGTAGATTGGAATGTGACAACGCTGGGTCAGGGTATGAAAACAATAGACTGGAATGTGACAGAAATAGACAGGAGTTTATTTTGGGAGGTTGACTATCTTTACAGGAAAATACCATCAAAAATGAAATTATATTACTTACTTCTACTGATTCAGTACATTTACTACCCCATGCTGGCCATAGTTGCTGTTCCTGGTAAGGTGTTCACTCCAGCTATTAATTGTGTAATCCATGTTTAACTATTATTATTAATGTTGTAATTTACACTCTATTCCTTGATGCTTCTGGCTTTCCAGGTAAGTCAAAAATTGCATGTGTTTATTTTCTCACCTATTTCCTTCTGTTACTGACATTGGTCAGTCTCTATTTCCAGCTATAATCTCCGCAAATCATATTTGCTGTGATCCTGTTCTTGCGAATTAAATATTGAACCTCTTTCTGTGGTTCCCATTCCAGTTCTGTTCCTGACTGAAAGCCATTCTCACACCAACATCAGACTCTGAACTAGATTTTATAAAAGATCATAGAATCCCTACAGTGCAGAAGGAGGCCAATTGGCCCATCAAGTCCGCTGCGATCTCAGGAAAGAGCACCCCACCCAGGCCCACGCCCCATCCCTGTAACCCAGTAAGCCAACCTCGGTACTATTACAATTTAGCATGGCAAATCCATCTAATACACTGTGGGAAGAAACCAGAGCACCCGGAGGAAATCCACGGGGAGAAAGTGCAAACTCCACACAGATAGTCATCGGAGGCTGCAGTTGAATCCCGGTCCCTGGCGTTCTCAGGCAGCAGTGCTAACCACTGTTCTGCCCTGCCGCCCATATCCGTTCCATCATTAATCACGCCTAATATCACCACATCATATCTCTCTGTTCTTCAGCCATTAACTATATACACCCTCCTCCATACCGCTGCTACACCCAGCTTTGTCTAATGGAACACTGTACTTACAGTGCAAACCTTCAAAAACCGCAACCCAACCAAAAATCTGCTACCTATATCCAAACTGATACCAGGACACAAGTCACCCAATGTCTTTGTGTTCTCAGTCGGTTCCCGGTAAGGCAACACAGCAACTTAAATATGTTTTACTTTATTTTATTCCGCCTATAGCCTGATCTCTCCAATTATCTCATCCAATTATTTATTTGGTATAGTCTCACAACTTTTACTCCTTTAAGTCTTAAATGACCCCCCTATCCAAAAGGAATCTCTTTCCCCCTGTACCTCCATCTGGCCATGATTTTGGACTCCATAGAAGCATAAGTCTGGCACTTCGAGCCTCAAAAATCGCTGCCGCCACTTCTGGCATGCCCAGCATGTCTTCTGACGATTTAACAGATATTTTGAAACGAGCAATGGCCATGTTCACTGAGTGCTTGTGTTTGACAGGCTCGGCAAACAATGTACTCAGCAGCACAAAAAACGCCCTCTAGCGTTATTTAGGCACGCAGTTTGTAAGAGCTGTGCTCTCTGCATATCGCTGCTATCGGAAAGTCAGTACAATTGTTCTGGATATTTTTTCTGCAGGTTCTGTTATGAGCATCGTTGCTGTGGACATTATCGTGCAAGCCAATATTTATTGCAAATCCCTATTTTCTCTTTAGCGTCCTTTCGAGAGGGGTGGGGGTCTATAAAGATGAGGAAAGGGGGTGGGATGGGGGTGCTCTGAAACTTTGAGCCCTGTAAGCTGCAATCTATACTATTAATGTGTACGAGGTAGAGCAGTGGTCCTGGTGCTGAGCCCCATTTCATTTCCAGTACGAAAACCCTTCAATCATCAAAACACTTAACTAATGTCGATTATTAATATATTCATCAACATTTAATGGGTTGAGTATGGGGGGAGGAATTAGGAATCTGCTTTACTCATTGTTACTCATTATGATGATCCAAATTAAACCCTTTTTCTACCAGAAAGCGTTGTCACAGGGGAGCTAATTAGATCCATTAACGAATATAACAAATTGACAAACCTCACCCCTTTACTTCTCTGATGTGTTATTACTCCCAACCCCAGCGTAGTTTCCCTTAATTGGGGTGAACTTAGTAACGATTATGAAGATTCATTTCATTGACTTTTCACTGGATTCAGTTTGATACATTGTTTTGAAGTAAACGAACTCCAAGCTGCCTGTCAGAATCCCTCATTCCATAGTTTTTTTACACAAGTGCAAATCACTGTGGGTGCTGGAAACCTGGTCTACGCGGAGAAAAAATGGAAACATTCACAAGGTCTGACAAAGTCTGTGGAGAAAACAGAAACAGAGATAATGTTTCAAGTCGGTAACTCTTCACCAGAATAGAGAGCCTTAGAGGTGGAAAAGCTTTTAAATCAGTCAAAAAGCAGGGAGAGGTGGAAAATGAGCAACATTAAGATGAAATATTTCAATATAATTTTATAAGTTAATATCTCCTACATTCATCCCTATCATTGGCCTTCCTTATTGATCTACCAGGTATTGCGATTTCACGACATCACTGGATATAGTCATACATTTGAAATTTTCAGTAAGGCATCGGTCAGACAGCTAACCTTATCCAAACTTGATGTGTAATTTCCTGCTTATTTCCCTTCCTGACAGTTAACGTAATGACGATTGTGATTCTTTGTCGGGGAAAGTGTGGTCTTTCCGATTGTGTTACACGGTACCTGGTGGCAATGGCAGTGGCGGATCTACTGGTTATTATTCTGGACCTGATATTGAGGCACATTCCAATTGTTTATAAGGAACAGTTTTCTTTTGTGGCCCACATTAATATATGCAATATCCACGCCGTATTGCTGTTTGCAGCCACAGACTGTTCTGTCTGGTTCACTGTCATTTTCACCTTTGATCGATTTGTGGCCATTTGTTGCCAGAAACTCAAAAATAAATATTGCACTGAGAAAACTGCGGCTCTGTTCCTGGGAACAGTGACTGTGCTGAGCTTTTCAAAGAACATCACCTGGTATTTCACGTTACAAGGTCGGTACCAGCTTGGTAATGTCCCCTGGTTTTGTTACCTCGTTTGGTCTACTTATTATTCTCCAGTCTGGGTAATAATTGAGTTCATTCATTCCATTTTAACCTCGGCAGTCCCTTTTGTTCTGATTTTAGTGCTCAATATTTTCACCATCAGATACATTGTAGTGAACAGCAGAGCCCGCAGGAGACTCCGGGCTCACAATAGTGGCGAATGTCCCGAAGATCCAGAGATGCAGAACAGGAAAAAATCCATCATTTTACTCTTTGTTATCTCAGCGAATTTCATATTGTTATGGGCAATACTTATGGTGTTTAATATATGGAACAGAATGCAGTTTTTGGGGTATGTGTCAATATATCTGGATGAATTTGTGCTGGAATTAGGCTTCATGTTACAGCTCCTGAGTTGTTGCACAAACACATGTATCTATGCCGTGACCCAGACAAAGTTCAGACAGCAGTTTAGGAATATGTTGACATATCCTGTAACACAAATTATTCGATTCATTCATATAAGAGAGAAATAGAAAGTTTCCACAGTTTGCTAATTTCATTTCAGATTTACAGTGGGTTGGGATAGGGTGTGCTTGGGAGGGTGTGGGGGGGAGCATGTAAGGGGAGGGAGGAGAGTTGGTTTCTGCTGTTATGGAAACAATGTTGGACGGGCCCATAGCTGTGTCGAGACTGGGTAAGTGGTTGCAAGATCTGTCATTTATTCCCCTTGGTGATGCTCGGGTTGGGTGTAGGAATGCGGCCTGTTGTTCATCGTGGTGACTGGGACAGGCCTGGCCTGCCATCTCTGCAGAAACTGAAGTTGAGGCATGGTCTGTTTCACATGTTGAAGGGGTGCTGGGTGCTGAGTATTGTCCCAGGTGAGGGGCTATGTGTGACAAAGGGCCTGTGCCTCGATGGAGTGAGGAGAGGGTCGGACCTGCTCCACATCGCAGTGGAAGGTTGGGAGGGTGTCCGGCTTATTCTCCACGGTAATGGTAGCTTGGGCACAACTTGTTTCCCATGATGGCTCCAGGCTTAATGTAATGCGGCCTTTTCTTCATGTTGTCCCGGGGCAGGGAAAGAGATCTGAGCCTTGGTGACTAGAGTGTTTGGGGTTGGTTTTGTAGTGGGGGGGGGGGGGGGGGGGGGGGGGGGTCTAGTCCTCATCATGTCCAATCCGCGGAATTGGGGAGGCCAGATTCCAAATGGTGACAGCACAATGTGCAGCACAAATGGGCAGCACGGTAGCATGGTGGTTAGCATCAATGCATCACAGCTCCAGGGTCCCAGGTTCGATTCCCGGCTGGGTCATTGTCTGTGCGGAGTCTGTACGGTCTCCCCGTGTGTGCGTGGGTTTCCTCCGGGTGCTCCGGTTTCCTCCCACAGTCCAAAGATGTGCGGGTTAGGTGGATTGGCCAGGCTAAATTGCCCTTAGTGTCCTAAATTAATGGGGGTTGTTGGGTTACTGGTATAGGGTGGATACGTGGGCTTGAGTAGGGTGATCATTGCTCGGCACAACATCGAGGGCCGAAGGGCCTGTTCTGTGCTGTACTGTTCGAATTCTAATTCTAATGTGTGTAGTGGGAAGGACAATATCTGGGTCCACCCAATACCTGCTCACCCATTGGAGAAGCGAAAGTGTTACATCACCAGCGGCCTGGCCCTGTGACAGTCTCCATAACAACCAGGATAACAAATGCACCACCCAGGTGAGGAGAGCACACTTCGAAGATTCAGCCTGAATTCTTAATAACTCTTCATAGCCCTTTGGAATCTTTATCATCTTTTAGAATCGAGGTTGGATAAAAAGTGTGGAAAACATTGGACAGAAGTATGTAGAGGGAGGGAGGTTGTATAGTCCATGTGTTTGAACTGAGATAGAGGGAAGAGTTTGTTTTTTTAAGAAAATAAATCCAAGAGGTAATTCAGGAGAACATTTTCATATTTGTCCACGTGTTGTGAGTATCACAGGCAAGGCAAACACATAGTTATTGTTAATTATCTGTGAGGAGTGGTGACAATGTGGAACTCGCTGCCACAGAGAGTGGTTAAGGTCAATATCCGAGATGCATTAAAGGGAAAACGAGACAAACACATGAAGGAGACAGGAGCACAAGGACATGGATTGAGATGAAAATGGGTGGGAGGAGTCTCGCCTGCAGCGTAAACACTGGCAGGAGAAACTGGGTCAAATCGCCTTTATCTGTGCTGTAAATAGAGTATATAACCGGACTGTGTGGATGTACATCCGGTATTGTCTTTCAGTCAATATGTGAAAAAATGAAAATGAAAATCGCTTATTGTCACGAGTAGGCTTCAATGAAGTTATTATGAAAAGCCCGTAGTCACCACATTCTGGCGCGGCTGGTACGGGAATCAAACCGTGCTGCTGGCTTGCTTGGTCTGATTTAAAAGCCAGCGATTTAGCTGAGTGAGCTAAACCAGCCCATGTCTCTCATACCGAGCCTTCGACAAGCCTCAACTCTCAAATCGAGATTGGACGAATGCCTCACATTCTCAGGTTAACTCGACTTTATTTAGAACCCGTGGCAGATAATCTCAGTTAATAATGGGCCCATTGCATTTGACCCTGAGCCTTGCACAGAGACCAAGTGAGATCCCAGGATTTACTCCCTCTTCCCCAGCCTGTACTGAATTAACACATTCCACAGCCCGAGGGTGGTTCCTGATGGTTAGGCAGACAGCAACAACTTTTATGTTAATTATTTAACATGGAGAATTATCACAAGATGCTTCACGGGAAGGTTTTAAACATTTTCACCCCTACACTGCAGGAAGCTCAAGCCAAGGTCAATGTTTCGTTTTGATTTGTCATGGAACGTTGCCCATCCCTAATTCTTTCGAGAAGGTGATGGTAAATTGCCTTCTTGAACCGCAGCAGTCCATGTGGTGTAGGTTCTGTTAGGAAGATAGTTCCAGGAATTTGACCCAGCCACAGTGAAGGGACGACGATATATTTCTAAATCAGGGTGATGACTGGCCTTTCTCCTGATTCCCATTAACTCCAATTTTTCCGGGACTCCTTGATGCCAGACTGGTCAAATGTTGATTTGATGAAAGGCAGTCACTCTCACTTCGCCTCTGGAGTTGAATTATCTTGTCATGTTTGAAACAAGGTTGCAATGAAGTCAGGAGCTGAGTGATCCTGGCAGACCACAAACTGAGCATGAGTGAGCAGGTCACTGCTGAGTAAATGCCAGGTGGTGGCGCTGTTGGTCACCCCTTTCCATCACTTCACTGATGATCGGCAGTGCACTGATTGTGTGGTCATTGGCTGGGTCCTGTTTTTTTAACCTACACAGGACAAAGCTCGGCAATGCTCCACATTGCTGCGTGTTGTACCCGGACTGGAGCAGCTCGTTTTGGGGCGTGGCAATTTCTGGGGAATAAATCTTCAGGAATATTGCGGAATGTTTCATGGCAGAATCTAGTGACTTCTGTTGTCCCTTGAATCTGAACTTCATGAATTCAACGCTGAGTCTGAAAAGCTGGAAAAGGCAGAATGACAATATTCCTAATTCCTGTCAGGAGCAACTAACACTACATTCCCAGAGCTACGCATAAATGGCTGTTTGAAAGAGAGACGTGTAGATGTCATTTTAGATCAAAGACAACAAACAGTTAACAGTGAACTCAGTTACTGAGCAGTAATATTTATATAGGAACACACTTTAGATGGAAAACACGGAGGTCAGACTCGATTTTATGGATTCAGTGACCCAACGACCCTCTGTGGAGTTGAACTAAAATCTGAAGGTTCCCACAGAATGAATCCCTTTGTGATATTCACCAGATTAAATGACAAACCAGGAGTGCAGCTGCTTGGAGTTGACCTGTACAAGCCAGAGTCTCGATAACCAGACTGACAGTGATCCTGTTCAGTTCCTGAGTTCACCACCCACTTCCCATGCAATCGCAGAAGGTGCAACACCTGCCCCTTTACCTCTTCCATGCTTAACATTCCAGGCCCAAAACACTCATTCCAGGTTAAGCAGCGTTTCACTTGCATCTCTTCCAATTTGGTCTACTGCATTTGCTGCTCCCAATGTGGTCTCCTCTAAATCGGAGAGACCAAACACAGACTGGGTGATCACTTTGCAGAGCATCTTTGGTCTGTGTGCATTCAGGACCCTGACCTTCCTGTTGCTTGCTATTTTAACAAAAGACCCTGCCCCCATGCCCACATGTCTGTTCTTGGCCTGCTGCAATGTTCCAGTGAAGCGTTACGCAAACTGCAGGAACAACATCTCATCTTCCAGGTAGGCACACTACAGCCTTCCGGCCTGAACATAGAATTCAACAACATCAGATGATCAGCCCCACCTCGACCCATTTGTTTTCATTTCATTTTAACTGTCTTTTACCATTTCTTTCTTTCTTAATATACATTTAATTCCCCCCCCCCCCCCCCCCGCCAATCTTATCCACCTTTCCTGCACCTTTCTCCTCTTTGCTTCCCCCTTCCCCTCCCCCCACACCTACAGTTCATCCTCTGATGTTAGTTTCCCTGCTGTTTGACTTTTCACATATTTTGTCCTCTCTGGGGACTGTCATTAACACTCTTTCCCCTTGGTTTCTGTGACCTTAGCATCCGGTTTCCCTGGGTTTCTGTGGCTATGACCCATCTTTCATTCTCACTCCACAGTATAAATATTTCCCACTTTCTCTGTCTGTTAGCTTTGACAACGAGTCATCAGACTCGAAACGTTAGCTCTTTTCTCTCCCTACAGATGCTGCCAGACTTGATGAGATTTACCAGCATTTTCCCTTCCGTTTCACCAACCACTTGTTCTCCACCATTACAATTGTCAAATCCGTTTGTTAGCACAGCACTGCCGCGATGACAAATATATTGGTTTACAGAGTGGATTTCAAAATGGCTCAATAATGCAACATGTATTAAGTAATGCAGAGCCTTAATACATAAACATTATTCTTGCATAATTGTAGATATGAATGTCACATTCTCCAGCTAATCTTGTCCACTGGAAAGAAATGAAATTCCCAGAGTCCCAGAGGACCTTGGGCTGCTCTCCTCTTTGCGAATGAGAGCTGATTGGTGCTGGTTTAACCTGAGGGTCACTAGACCTCAGGCCAGGGACAAAGGTATGAAGACCCTGAACGCCCTTGGGAACATATCACCAAACAATGGAATTTAATGAATCGACTTTGTGAATCCGGATTTGATCAGACCCAAGTCTAAGAACACATAATTATCCTTGTGTGATAAAGACAGAAAGAGCCCACTCGGCCCATCAAAACTATGACCCTTTAACAGTCTTAGTCGCCATTTTTTGGACTTTGAAAGGGTAATTCTTTCAGTTAGCACTGCTTTCTGCTTTCAGAAAATAGGAAATGCTGGAAAAACTCAGCAAGTCCTGCAACATCTGTGGAGAGCGTTTATTGAAATTTAGAGTATCCAATTATTTTTTCCAATTAAGAGGAGTTTTAGCGTGGCCATTTCCCCTAACCTTCACATCTTTTGGGTTGTGGGGTGAGACCCATGCAGACACGGAGAGAATGTGCAAACTCCACATGGACAATGACCCAGGGCAAGGATCAAACCCAGGTCATCGTCCCAATGAGGCAGCAGTGCTAATGACAGAAACAGAGTTAATGTTTCGAGTCCAATATGACTCCTCAAAGAAAATAAAAGCAGGAGGAGGCCATTCGGCCCTTCAAGCCATCCCTGCCATTCATTATGATCATGGCTGATCATCAGGTTCAATACCCTGATCCCGCTTCCCCCACCCCCGCCCCATATCCCTTGATCCCTTTAACCCCAAGAGCTATATCTAATTCCTTCTTGTAATTACACAATGTTTTAGCCTCCACTACTTTCTGTGAATTCCACAGATTGGTTGTGAATTCCACAGATTCACCACTCTCTGGGTGAAGACATTTCTCCTCACCTCAGTCCTAAAAGGGTTGCCCCTTATTCTCAAACTATGACCCCTAGTTCTGGACTGACCCACCATCGGGAACATTCTTTCTGAATCTACCCTGTCTAATCCTGTTAGAAATTCTGAGAGATCACCTCTCATTCTTCTAAACTCCAATGAATATAATCCTAACCGTTTTTGTCTCTCCTCATATGAAGTCCACCATCACAGGAATCAGCCTGGTAAACCTTCCCTGTACTCCCTTGATAGCAAGAAAATCCTTCCTCAGATAAGGACACCAGAACTGCAGACAATACACCAGGTGGGGCTTCACCAATTCTCTATACAATTACAGTAAAACATCTCTATTCCTGTACTCAAATCCTCTTGCTATGAAGGCCAACATACCATTTGCCTTCTTTACTGCCTGTCCTACCCACATGCTTACTTTCAGCATCTGATGCACGAGGACATCAAGGTCTCGCTGAGTATCCACCTCTCCCAATTTACACACTTTCAAATATTTGTCTTCCTATTTTTGCTAACGGAGTGGATAACCTCACATTTATTACAAAATGTAATGTAATATACACAACAACTGTTTATAAATATAAGAAAAGCCAACAAAAAGATTTTCCAAAAAAAAATTATTATTTTGATTTCTGGCAAATTTTGAAGTCTCACAGTCTGCACTTGGTTGGAGTAAATTACAGGTGACACGGCTCAAACTATTTATTATCTTTGCCAGTGTATTCTGTCAATTCTGTGTCGCCTGCTCTAATTCACTGAGCGTCAGTTTCTTTTTAGAGCTGATTGGTCAAAGATTTCGCTACAATGGAACCCAGTCAGAAAGATTTGGATACCTCAGCATCTGTCCACAATATTCACTTGAATCAAACCACAACCTCATCTGCTTAACAAGCACTATATGTCTCACATTTATAAACATTAATCCCCTTTTCAGTATCCTGGTTAATATAGAAGCCTCACATTAAAATGTCTTCCCTGCTCTCAGGAAGCCTCCCTATCTCTTCATGGAGCAGACTCCGCCCACATTTCCTCTGAACCCGGTGACCAGAGGCTCACTCGAGCTCCCTCACATCTCTGACTGTTTGTGATGTCCAATCTGAGTGTTCTTATTTAAGCTTTACACCTCACAACCAATCAGGGAGCCAGTGATGCAGTGGTATTGTCGCGAGACTAATAATAGGGACCCAGGATAATCCCAGGGTTCAAATCCTACCGTGGCAGATTTTGGAATATAAACTAATGAAAACATCTGGAAATTCAAAGTCTAATTGTCATAGAAATTGGTTCACTAATGTCCTTACCTGGTCTGGCCTACAATAACTCCAGGCTCTTAACTGCCCACTTCAAAAAGAACAGTAAGGTCTGGAGGCTTGTGCCAAGATTGGAAAAGTTGTTTTACAGACTAGCCTGACATAGTCATACTCACAGAATAAACTCCCAGACATACATAGAACATAGAACGATACAGCGCAGTACAGGCCCTTCGGCCCTCGATGTTGCACCGACATGGAAAAAAAAAACTAAAGGCCATCTAACCTACACTATGCCCTTATCATCCATATGCTTATCCAATAAACTTTTAAATGCCCTCAATGTTGGTGAGTTCACTACTGTTGCAGGTAGGGCATTCCACGGCCTCACCACTCTTTGCGTAAAAAACCCACCTCTGACCTCTGTCCTATATCTATTACCCCTCAATTTAAGGCTATGTCCCCTCGTGCTAGCCACCTCCATCCGCGGGAGAAGGCTCTCGCTGTCCACCCTATCTAACCCTCTGATCATTTTGTAGGCCTCGATTAGGTCACCTTAAATACTCTCCGGATCCCGGGATATACTCTGAATGTCCGATCGAATCCTAAAGGACTAGACTGGGGCAGGTGGTGAGTGTGTGGCACTACCAGCCTGCAAAATAGCCACTCAAGACTAGGCATCCATGAGGCGTGTTGGTGAACAGCAGCACAATTTTAGTTAACCACAATCTGAAACCTCATGTCATGGCATCTGCCCCACTTTTCCATTACCACTAAGTGACTAAACCCGGTTCAATGAACATTGCAAGACTGCATGCCAGGAGCAAACCCAGGCATACCTATAAATGGGTGGCACAGTGGTTAGCACTGCTGCATCACAGCACCAAGGACCCGGGTCAATTCCAGCCTTGGGTCATGGTCTGCGTGGAGTTTGTATATTCTCTCCGTGCCGGGAATGGATTTCTTCTGCGTGCTCCAGTTTCCTCCCACAGTCCAAAGATGTGCAGGTTAGGTGGATTGACCATGCTAAATTACCCCACGCTGTCCAGGGATGTAAAGTTTAAATTACGGGATTACAGGTATAGAGTGGATCAATGCAGTCGATGGGCCAAATGGCCTCCTTCTGCACGCCACATAGCCTCCTACTGTCGAGATTCGATGGTGTGTCAACCTGGTGAAGCTACAACACAAGACTACTTGCGTGCCAAATAGCACAAGCAGCAATAATGGACAGAGATAGGAAATCCCACAACCAACTTATCAGGTCTTACCTCTACAGTTCTCACATCCAACCGTGAATGGTTGTGGACAATTTAACAACAAAGCCTACTTGTGACAATAGAGATTTGTATTAAAAAGCCCACGACCACCCCCATTGAGAAGGATAAGGGCACATGGGAATGCCACCACCAGGAAATTCCCCTCCAAGTCACTGACCATCCTGGCTTGGAAATATATCAGTCGTTCCTTCACTGTCCCTGAGTCAAAATCTTAAATGCCCTCCCGAACAGACCAGTGGATGTATCTACACCTCAGGGGCTACAGCAATTCCGGAAGGCAGCTCACCACCATCTTCTCAAGGGAACTTACGGATGGGCAATAAATGCTGCCCGATAAAAATGAAGTTTTTTTAAAATCTGTAAAACGCTGAGGTGACTTGAGAGGGTGGATGCTGAGAGGATGCTTCCCTTGTGGTGGAGTTGAGCATGAAGGGACAGTTTAACAATGAGGGATCTGACATTTGAGACTGAGATTAGGAGAATTTGTTTGCTGTCAGAGGGTTGTTAGTGTTTGGGATTCTCTTCCCCAGTGAGCAGTGGTGACTGGGTCATGAAATATATTCAATCAGATCAGCCATGATCTTACTGAATGGTGGAGCAGGCTCGAGGGGCCGAATGGCCTCCTCCTGCTCCTAATTCTTGTGTTCTTGTAATGTAATTTCTGTCTGGTATCTTACAGGCTCGGATTGTGTACAACCTGTGCAGTGACATCGAAACGCTGCTGAGCGGAAATATCACTTCCCTCCCACTCTCTCTCCAGCTCTTTCTCTCCTTCCCTCTGTTTCCTCTCCCTCTCTCCACAATCTTGCCTTTCCCCTCCCACTCTCCTCACAATCTCTCCTCCATCTCTCATAATCTGTCTCTCCCCATTGCTCTGCTATCTCTTTTCTTTTTAAATGTTTTTATTAAGGCATTTATATATATAATCAAACACAACCAAAGCCAATCGAGAACAAACAGGAAATCACATAACAAATAAATAACCCACAAGCCCGCGCCCCAGCCTTCCTGTCATTATCCTGCACTCACTCTGCCTCCTTTTTTAACCCCAAAATCTCCCCCCTCCTCATTGCCCCCCTCTCTCCTTGATAACTTTTAACTCTCCTTGAAGAAGTTGATAAACGGTTTCCATCTCTGGACAAACCCCTCCACAGTCCCTCTCAAGGCGAACTTGATTTTTTCCAACCAAAGGAATTCCGTGAGCTTGCTCACCCATACCTCCAGGTTCGGCGGCCCCCAGTCCCTCTATCCCAACAGGATCCGTCTCCGGGCAGCCAGAGAGTCAAAGGCCAAAACATCGGCCTCTCTCACCCCCTGGACTCCCAGGTCTTGCGACACTCCAAAAATCACCATTTCTGGACTCAGGACCACCTTCACCCTCAGCACCTCAGACATCACATCAGTGAACCCCGGCCAAAACCCCTCCACCTTCAGACAGGCCCAGAACGTGTGAATACGATTCACGTTCCGAGCCGCTCACCGCCCACACCTATCCTGCACCCCCTCATAAAACCTCATTCTGGCCACCGTCATATGCGCCCTGTGGACTACTTTCAATTGAATGAAGCTAAGCCTCGTTCACTCTCCTCAGAGCCTCTTCCCATAACCCAGCTTCCAACACCCTCCCAGCTCTTCCTCCCACTTTCACTGAACTTCTCTTATTGGGGGCGCCCTGTCCATTAATTCTTTGTAAATCTCCAACACCCTGCCCTCACCGACTCCTGTTTTTGACACCACCGTGTCCTGCAACCCCGTGACAGCAGGTCAGGAAAGGACGGCACCTGTTTCCTCACATAGTTTTGCACCTGTATGTACCGGAACCCATTCCCACTGGGCATCTCATACTCCTCTCCCAGTCCCTCCAAGCTCGAGAAGCTGGCCCCGAAGAATAAGTCTCCAAACCGCTCAATCCCCGTCCGCCGCCTCGCCGGGAACCCCACGCCCAGCCCTCCTAGAACAAATCTGTAATTCCCGCAAATTGGAGCCCAAACTGAGGCACCTTCCAGCTTCAGGTACTGCTGCCACTGTCCCCACACCCTGAGGGCTGCTGCCACTAATGGACGTATGGACTATTTGGTCGGCGCAAATGGCAGAGGCGCTGTCAATAATGCCCCTAAACTAGTGTCCATTCCCTCACAGACCCCGTGCCCACTACCCACTTCCTGACCAGGGCTATATTTGCTGCCCAGTAGTCGTTCATCAAATCTGGCAAGGCCAGCCTGCCCCCCCCCCCCCCCCCTCCCCCACATCCCCGCTCCAGCAGCACCTTCTTCACCCCTGGGGCTTTCCTGCCCACACAACCCCCGAGATCAATGCATTAATCTTCCTAAAGAAGGCCTCCAACACCCACCCCCGATTCCCCTCCCCCCCCCCTCGCACACCTCACAAATAACAATGAAAAAGAAAAAAGAGTGAACTCACACTGAAAGCAACAAAACATCTCAAAGGAACAAAGCTCTCCAACAAACGACCTTCTCCTTTAACCACTTTTGGGTCTCTCCCATCAGACCCACTTCATCACCAACGAGGCGGCTGCCCCTCGAACTCCCCCTCCGCCTCCTCCACTTTCCGAATAGCCTGGCCCTGGGACTCCATCCTCTGCTCCACACGGTCAATTCCTGCTGTTAACGGCTCCACCACCTTGGCTCGGTCCTCCTGGGCCTCCCTCCTCTGTCGGCTAAACTTTTCATTCAAGAGTTCCACCGGTTGCTCCGTAGGCCACTGGGCAGGCGAGACAGACCCTTTACCCTCCACCATCTTGCCTTGTGTCGCACAAAGATTCTCTTGCTCCAACTCCTCCTTTCTTCTCGACCCATTTCTGATCCGTGGATCCATCCACCAGCCCCACCAGTGGTTAAACTTTTCTCCAGTCATCCATACACCTTTTTTCCACAAAACATCCACCCTACAAACGGGGAAAAGGTCCGAAAAAGTAGCCTCGAGCTGGAGCTGCCAAATGTGCGACCACTCACACCATGGCAGCTACCAGAAGTCACCAACCATGGTCTACTTTAAAGGTGGAAATGATTCGAGGGGCTGAATGGCCCACTCCTGTGCCTATCTTCCTCCCACCAGTCCTTCCTGTGGGATATTCAACAAAGGCCACGGCAGCCTCAAGTGGCTGTTTCTGAACCCACGGTAAAGAGGAGCAGGGGAGTTCTCACATTCATCCCTCAACCAATATCGCCAAAAAATGGTTAACTTCGCATCCATCTCCTTATCGCTCTGTGGATCTTGCTGTGTATAAAGTTGCTGCTGTATTTTTTCTCGTTATTGGCGGCTCCTGTACTTGTGAGTAATTCATTGCGGATGCAGTAAGTTTCTGGGATGTGTTGAGACTCTGTGAACTCGAGTCTTTCATTGTTACAAAGAGCACGGCTGCCACCTGCTGACAGAATGTCGGTGCTGCAGGAAAGAATTCCCCATTATAAACAGCCCGAGAAATGGGGCGTGTCTTTGAAGGTTCACAGACACGATGGGCCGAATGGTCTCTTTCCATTGTGACATCATATTGTGATTGTTGTATCACTGAGACTCGGATCGGATCAAATCCACATTTTCAAAGTTGATTTCAGCTGAAGTGATCAGAGCGCGAGGAGCCCGTGACAGAGAGAGCGCGGGAAGAAGCGCGGATCTGATTGGAAGATCAGCCAGCGTCAGCGGGGGGAGGGCTGTACTCAGCACAGCGTCACGGGGTGGGAAGCGGGTGCGCGAGTGGGGAGGGGAGCGCGGGAAAGGCCTCGGAGCCCCGGGCTTCAGAAAGTGACAATGTCCCAAATTCAGCTGATTGAGGTTTCTCACCACATTCTGTCATCCTGAGTCCCACTGATTCACCAGCTCCATTCAAACATTACACACACTGATACACACCCACACTGCAACATTACATTGTGCTTTTCATCTTCTTATTCCTCTGTTCACACCATTCCTGTCCCAACCACACAGGAAACATCTGCAAATTATCACCAAGTTTAGTTGTCAGGCGGCTGTTTTACGGCCCAACAGGTGACCATTAAAGACACAAAAACAGAAAAAGCTGGACAATCTCAGCAGGTCTGACAGCATATGTGGAGAGAGAAGAGAGCAAATGTTTCGAGTCTGGATTTCTTTCTCAAAATTGTCGAGATGTAAATTGGGGTTGGGGGTGCACCTTTTGGGGCTGGATAGAGGACCAGCGATAAAGATATCGTGGACAGAAAGGCAATGGGAATATAAATGGCGGTGATCAAGGCGAAGAAAGGTGCTGATATTCGCACACAAAGAGATTAGAATGTTAATGGCAGAACTGCTAAGCAGTGTGTCAAAGGACAACAAGGAAGAGGGAACAGATGTCCCAAGTGGGGTGGGGGCCGGGAAAGGGGGACAATGGGGAAAAACAGATCGATGGAAGAAATGAAAATAAATCAATAGAAATAAAAATGGGGTGAAGGTAAAGGAGGGAGTTCACAGTCGAAAGTTGTTGAACTCAATGATTAGTCCAGAGGGTTCCTCCAGTTTGTGCTGGGCTTCACTGGAACATTGCAGCAGGCCAAGGAGGGACATGTGGACTGGGAGCAGGACAGTGAGTTGAAATGAGACGAGAAAGTTTGGTTCCTGCTTACGGGCAGACCAAAGGTTCTGCAAAGCAGTCACCCAGCTTGTGTTTAGACTCTCAAATGTAGAGTCGACCGCATTGGGAGCAGCACATGAAATAGATCAGATTGAAGGAGATGCATATGAAACGCTGCCTCATTTGAACAAAGTGTTTAGACCTTTGGATGGTGAGTAGGGAGGAGGTAAAGGGGCTGGTGTTGCACCTTCTGCAATTGCGTGGGAAGGTGCCCTGGGAAGAGGATTAGGTGTTGGGGTGATGGAGGACTGGACCAGGGTATCCGTGAGGGAACAGTCCCAGTGAAATGCTGCCAGGGGAGTGAGGGGAAGATGTGTTTGGTGGTGGCGTCAAGCTCGAGTTGGCGGAAGTGGCGGAGGATGTTTCTTTGCGGGTGGAGGCTGGTGGGGTGAAAAGTGTGAACAAGGGGGAAGGGGTGAGAGCAGAGTTGTGGGAGAATGGTCAGACTCGGTTGAAAGCCCTGACAACCACAGTGGGAAACCACGTTTAAGGAAGAATGAAGAGGTGTCAGCTTCACCATTTTGGAAAGGGGCGTCACTGAGTGACCACCTTCATTCCGTCCGCAAGCAGGACCCAGATCTCTCTGCCACTTTCCATTTCAATCACCGTCCTGCTATCATGTCCACGTGTCCGTCCTTGGCCTGCTGCAATGTTCCAGTGAAGCCCAGCGCTGGATGGATTCTGGTCAGGGACCTGAGGGGTTAAACCTGGTCCCTTTTCATTTTCTCACGGGTTTTGCTGGCTGGGCAGCATTTTTATTCCCCACCCGCAATCGCTCTGTTGGCACAATTGTTTCCTGTGGGTCAAATCAAAGCCAGATGAATAGTAAAGCAGTTATCGAACCTGGTACATTGATGGAAAATCTTAATTGGTAAATAATTTCCACGTGATTATGAATTTCAGTGTGGGATTTTCCAGCTAAACTTTCCCAATGATGAGAGAGTCGTGAATACCGCCCAGTCCATCACACGAACCTGCCTCCCATCCATTGATTCCATCTACACCTCCCGCTGCCGAGGCAGCATAATCAAGGATCCCTCCCACCCGGCTTACTCACTTTTCCAACTTCTTCCATCGGGCAGGAGATTCAGAAGTCTGAGAACACGGACGAACAGACTCAAAAACAGCTTCTTCCCCACTGTCACCAGACTCCTAAATGACCCTCTTATGGACTGACCTCATTAACACTACACCCGTGTCTGCTTCATCCGATGCCAATGCTTATGTAGTACATTGTATATATTGTGGTGCCCTATTATGTATTCTCATGTATTTTCTTGAATTCTGTTTAATTCCCTTTTCTTCCCATGTACTGAATGATCTGTTGAGCTGCTTGCAGAAAAATACTTTTCACTGTACCTCGGTACACGTGACAATAAACAAATCCAATCCAATCCAATCCAATCAGAGAAAGCTTCATCAAACATTAGATTAGATGGAATTAATTTTCAAGGTGTGGATTTGGTCAGATCCAAGTACAGTATCAGAATCATAGAGTGATCCAGGATAGAAGAAGGCCATTCGGCCCATTTTGCGTGTGATATTTCAAACAGAGTAAATTGTAATGGCCGTTTTTGTTTCCTGGAATTATTTCCTGCAGCACCGAGACTCTGCCACTAGGTGGCAGTGGTGCTCTTTGTAACAATGACAGACCGTTCATTCAATTCTGCAAGGGCAATCTCCCCAGAAATCAGCCTAGACCATTGTCACCGCAAGGAATATATCTGCTTCCTTCATGAAGCAGACCAGAACTATGCACGTATTTCAGGTGCAGTGTAGGTTCTCTATATTTGCAGACAGATTCCCGTTGCAATATTCACCAGAAGCAGCGACAAACCAGGACTGCAGCAGACTTTCCCAAAGCAGAGATTTAATACCAAGACTGAGAGCGATCCGATCCGATTCCTCAGTTCTCCAATCACTTGTTTTCTGTCATTCTTGTACTTAAATCGTTCTGTTGGTGCAAAAGCACACAGTTGTCAATCAGATTGATTTTTTGTAGCGCAATCCAGAACCAGCTTCAGCATTTGCTAACTCTTACACAGGAATAGGGGATCCTAATGAGTAGACATCTGTCACATCATTGTGACAGTTTGTAACTGATCTTTCTCAATGATGGCCATCAAACATATAATCAAATCATGGGATTGAATTAAGTCAACTTTGAAAATGTGGATTTGATCCGATCCGAACCTTAGTGACGCAACAATCACAATATGATGTCACAATGGAAAGTGACCATCCGGCCCATCGTGTCTGTGAACCTTCAAAGACACTCCCCATTTCTCGGGCTGTTTTTAATGGGAAATTCTTTCTTGCAGCACCGACATTCTGTCAGCAGGTGGCAGCGGTGCTCTTTGTAACTGTGGAAGATTTGAGTTTATATGAAAATGCAGTAACTATTTTACTCAGAAACAACACACAAAGTTATAATGACACGAATGGCCAGTTAATCTCACTTCGGCGGTGTTTGCTGAGAGGTGGAATGAAAGGTGGTTGGTGGGGGAATGTGGGGTGGTTGCTGGTATGGTCCAGGATACCGGGAAAAGTCAGAACAGAATATTGTCGTGGCTGGAAATCTGAAATAAACACAGAAAATGCAGGTCAGGCAGCATCGGTAGAGAGAGAAACAGAGTTAGCGTTTCAGGTAGTTTATTACTTAGTTACAACCAACACCGACAGAACATTTCATTACAAACACAGAAGGTGCAAAACCTGACCTTAACACTCACCATTCTCACTGTGTATAGTTCCAAATACTCCTTCCAAATTAAACACTGATTAATTTATATTTATTTCAATTAAATATCCTGTATTTGCTGCTCAGGACGTGTCTCCTCTACCCTGGGGATATTAAACAAAGCCTGGCTGAGTGTTTTACAGACACCTCCATTCAGACTGTAAGTATGATCGTGAGATTCCACTCAACAGTGATTTTAATTCTCTACCTTCCACCCACCCTGACCGTTCTGTCCTTGGCCTGCTGCAGTGTTCCAATAAAGTTCAACACAAATTCAAGGAACAGAACCTCATCTTCCCATTGGGCACTTTACAGCCTCCTGGACACAACACTGAGTTCAACCATTTTAGATCGCAATCTCTGCTCCCATTCTCCACATGTTTATTTAGTTGGTTGATTTATTTTTCACTTTTTTTCTTAATTGCTTTACTTTGTATTCCAGTGGCTGCTAGTATGTCTTTTACACCCACTCTCGTCACGTCTTTTATTTTCTCACTTGTCCTTTACCACTCGCTCTGGCCTTCCACCATAAAACCTTTAACTTGTTCTGTTCTCCGCCCTATTACAGACCTTCCCTTTTGTGCTTCTTCCCACCCTCAAACTTTCACTTTCCCAACATCTATAAGATTACCATCTAATCCTCACCCTCACCCTAACAGTAATCACCTTCACTTCCTCAAAACGCCTGGCATTAACATGTAACCTTCACCCTCACCCTAACCCTCACCCTTATCCTGACTGGCCCTAGATCTGATCCTCACCCTGACATTAATCCCAATTTTTCCAATTTTTCTCTGTTCTGATGAAAGGTCCCTGTCTGCAAACATAAACTATGTTTCTCTCTCCACAGATGCTGCCAGATCTGCTTATCTGTACATAAGGGTCAGTGTAAAGTCCAATCAGGAAGTGGGATATTCAGTTGCGTTCAAATTAAGAGGATAAAGTTCTTCTGTAATTTAAAGTGTAAGTTGCCCAAAATAGTGTATAGTCAAAGCTGAACAAATTTCGAGTAGATATAGACCAGTGTATTTTCGTCAACACAATTTAAATTCTCAGATACAATCTCCTGATCACTCGGTGAAGTTGTTCAGGCGAGTCAGCAGCGCAATAACATTGAAACTGAAAGCAGTTTGAATCAGGAAGTGCTGAGTGTGAACATGGCTTCCAGACGGCAGGTCCAGAGTTTGGCCGAGGAGGCAATTTGTCCCATTTGTCTTGATTTCTTCACTGATCCGGTAATACTGGATTGTGGACACAACTTCTGCCGCTCCTGTATCTCCCAGTGTTGGGAAAAGAAGGAGGTAAACTCCTGCCCGGAATGTAGAGAGGAATTTCCGGAAAGAACCCTCAGGATAAATCGGGCCTTGGCGAATCTGACAGAGAAAACTCGAAAATTAAAGCTGAATCCGAAAGAGAAGGAAAGTGAACTTCACTGTGACGAACATCAGGAAGAACTGAAGCTGTTTTGTGAAACTGACAAGAAATTGATCTGTCTGATTTGTAGAGATTCGCGTGTACACAAATCTCACAACTTCCTGCCAATTAAAGAAGCTGTTGAAATCTACAAGGTAAAGGGAAAACAATTTCTAAGTTGATAGTTTTGTCCCATTTCCTGCTCTAACACTTTAATTCTGTGATTTTCTCTCCCAATCCCAGGATCAGCTGAAATCTTCCTTAGATTCTCTCACTGTGAAGAAATCGGCGGATCTAGAAACGGAACAAAAAGAGAAAGGGAAGATTTCTGAAGTTAGGGTAAGGTCTCCCTGTGCTGATTTTCTGGGATCTCGGTTAGTTTTGTTCCCTTTATCGCGGGACATTAATTATGTTTCACATTACATTTGGTAGGAACAGTCGAGCAGTCTGCAGACCCACATCACATCCGAGTTCAGTAAAATGCACCAGATTCTCACTGAGAAAGAGCAGCGTTTACTCAGAGATCTCAGGGAAGAAGAGGAGAGGATTCTAGAAACAATGGAGAAAAACCTTCGAGAAATTCAGGAGAATTTAAATTCTATTGAGGAGAAACTCTCAAAGTTGCAGAAACAGATGGAGCAAAAAGACGAGCTGATATTTCTGAAGGTGAGGGAATATATTGCGGTCAGTTCAGTGAAACTTCCCAGTCACAAAATGACTGATAACTGTGAAATAAATATAGAATTTACTGAAAAAAATACAGAATTAAACTGAAATTGTTTCCCATGCTGAACGGTTCTGCTGTTGTCTCTAAACTAACGGCTCCCACACTGTCTGCAGATTCCTGGGAATAACTGTAGTCTCCTGAGAATAAATTTTCTTGATTTTCAAGCTTCCTTTGTTTTGCCCAAGTTTAATTTTCTCCTGGAACTCCCATTGTAATCCAGTTCCAGTTCCATGTTGTGAGTGTGTGAGTGTGTCTGGTACGGTGTGTGAGAGTCACTGTGACTGTGAGCGGGACTGATGCTCAGTTCCAGTTTATTTGACTCTCCACAATCTTCCTCCCAAAATCCATCACTTCCACTTCCGTGTGAAATCTCATCTGCTCTGAGTCTGCTCATTTCACCAGCCTGTCTAACTCCTCCTGAAATCTGTTACTGTCATCCTCACTGTTCCTCATTCATTTCTTTCAGGAGGAAGCTTGTCGGAAGAGCAGGTAGGACATGTTCTATACTGAAACTCTGCAGTTTGGTAAAATAACTCAGTAAAGTGTTCTTATGGATTTATTTATTGGTGTTGTCACAACTTTAAATGTCCGTTCATCGGGCCATGAAAACTCCGCCTCTAGTTCACTGACGAGTATTTTATAATAACTATCTTTATGGCTGTGATTAAACAGTATTAGATTTTCTGTAACTGTTCTGCAATATTATATAAATGACAAGATATGCAAATTATTATTATTATTGTGCAAAATTAAAGCTCATGGGATTGGGGGAAATATATTGAGGTGGATTGAAAACTGGTTGGCAAAGAGGAAACAAAAAGTAGGAATTAATGGGTCCTTTTCAAACTGGCAGGCAGTAAATAGTGGGGTGTGTCATGAGAATGTCACTTTAAGAAATGTCTGTCTGCTCATATTACTGCAGTGATGTCAGAGTTTGGGTGGACCAGATGGGGTTTGTTCAGGTTAGGCAGTTGGTGGCCAATATGAGAATGTTATTAAACGTGATCATGATGCCCCAAAAGGTAGGGAGGTGGAGGTAGTGATCGTAATGGATGCAGAGAAGGCTTTTGATCGGGCAGAATGGGATTATCTGTGGGAGGCACTGGGACGGTTCGGATTTGGGCAGGGGCTTTATTGACTGGGTCAGGTTGCTGTATCAGGCTCCTGTGGCAAGCGTACGGACGAATAGGACAACATTGGACTATTTTAGACTGCACTGTTCTGTTGTTTACGCTAGCCATAGAGCCCCTGGCAATTGCACTGTGGGGCTCAAGGGGCTGGCAGGGGTTGGTCCGGGGAGGGGGGGGGGGTGGAGCACAGAGTCCCGCTCTATGCAGACGACCTGCTTCTGTATGTATCGGACCCAATAGAGGGATGGAAGAAATCATGAGGATTCTAGGGGAATTTGGCCGATTTTTGGGGTATAAGCTAAACATGGGGAAAAGTGAGATGTTTGCGGTCCAGGCGAGGGGACAGGAGAGGTGATTGGAGGAGCTGCCGTTTAGATTAGTAGGGGGAAGCATTCAGTATCTAGGCATTCAAGTGGCACAGGAATGGGACCGGCTGCATAAATTAAATCTGGTCGGCCTAGTAGACCAAATGAAGGACGGTTTTCGGAGATGGGACGGGTTTCTGTTGTCACGAGCTGGGAAGGTGCAGCCGGTGAAGATGACGGTCCTTCCGAGATTCCTGTTTATGTTTCAGTGTCTCCCCATCTTTATTCCACTGTCCTTTTTTAAACGGGTCAACAAAGTGATCTCTGGCTTTGTCTGGGCGGGCAAGACCCCGCGAGTAAGGAAGGGAATGCTTGAGCGGAGTCGGGGGGAGGGCGGGCTGGTGCTGCCAAAGTTTAGTAACTATTACTGGGCGGTGAATATAGCCATGATCAGGAAATGGGTGTGGGAGGATCGGCATGGGAGCGTATGGAGGCAGCTTCATGCAAGGGCACCAGTCTGGGGGTGTTGGTAACGGTGCCTCTGCCGTTCCCGCCGGCACGGTACTCCTCCAGCCACATGGTGGTGGCACCTCTGAGAGTCTGGGGGCAATGGAGGGGACATATGGGGGAAGATGGAGCATCGGTCTGGTCCCCAATCTGCAATAATCACCGGTTTGCTCCAGGAAGTATGGATGGAGGGGTTCCGGATATGGAGGAGACCAGGGATTGAGAGGATGGGGGATATGTTTATAGAGGGGATCGTTCCGTGACTGAGGGCGCTGGAGGAGAAGTTTGGGTTGGCGAAGGGAAACAAATTCAGGTACCTGCAGGTGCAAGACTTCCTACGTAGACAGGTATAAATCTTCCCACTCCTACCACCAAGGGGGATTCAGGACAGGGTAGTTTCCAGAGGGTGGGTAGGAGAAGGGAGCATCTCTGATATTTACAAGGAACTTATGGGGTCAGAGGAGCGCAGACCAATGAGCTGAAGCACAAGTGGGAGGAGGAGCTGGGAGGAGAGATAGAGGATGGTCTATGGCAGACGCGTTGAGTAGAGTCAACGTGTCTACAACATGTGCCAGGCTCAGCCTGATACAATTCAAGGTTGTTCACTGGACTCACATGACAGTGGCCCAGATGAGCAGATTCTTTGGGGTGGAAGACAGGTGTGTAAAGTGTGTGGGAGGACCAGCGAACCATGTCCACATGTTCTGGGCATGTCCGAAGCTTAGGGGATTCTGGCAGGGGTTTGCAGATGTCATGTCCACAGTGTTAAAAACAAGGGTGACACCGAGTCCAGAGATGGTGATTTTCAGGGTGTCGGAAGACCCAGGAATCCAGGAGAAGAAAGAGGCAGGCGTTCTGGCCTTTGTTTCCCTTGTAGCCCAGAGATGGATACTATTAGCTTGGAGGGACTCAAAGCCCCCGAAGTCGGAGACCTGGCTATCGGACATGGCTAGCTTTCTCAGTTTTAGAAAATCAAGTTTGCCTTGAGAGGGTCACTGTTAGGGTTCGCCCGGAGATGGCATCCGTTCGTCAACTTCTACGCGGAAAATTAATCATCAGCAGAAGGGGCGGGGGATTAGTTTAGCTTAGAGTAGGGGGTTAATAAAGGTGGGACCTGTAAAGGAGGGAGACGGCTTTTGCACTGTGTTCATAGTTTCATATACATTGTTTATTTTGTTGTTGTCATACCAAAAATACCTCAATAAAATGTTTATTAAAAGAAAAGAAGGCAAATGGTATGTTGGCCTTCATTGCGAGAGGTTTTGAGTATAGAGGCAGGGATGTGTTGCAATTATACAGGGCTTTGGTGAGGCTACACCCAGAGTATTGTGTGCAGTTTTAGTCTCCTTCGCTGAGGAAGGATGTTGTTGCTCTCGAGGGAGCGCAGCGAAGGTTTACCAGACTGATTCCAGGGATGGCGGGACTGTCATATGAGGAGAGATTGACTCGGTTGGGATTGTTCCCACTGGAGTTCAGAAGAATTAGGGGCATCTCATAGAGACTTATACATTTCTAACAGGACTAGACAGGGTAGATGCAGGGAAGATGTTACCAATGATGAGTGTGTCCAGAACCAGGGGTCACAGTCTGAGGATTCAAGGTAAACTATTTTGGAGAGAGATGAGGAGACATTTCTTTACCCAAAGAGTAGTGAGCCTGTGGAATTCATTACCACATGAAGTAGTTGATGCTAAATCATTGAATATGTTCAAGAAGCAGCTAGATATAGCACTCGGGGAGAATGGGATCAAAGGCTATGGGGAGAAGCAGGATTAGGCTATTGAGTTGAATGACCAGCCATGATCGTGATGACTGGAGGAGCAGGCTCGAAGGGTCCAAAGGTCCTCCTCCTGCTCCTACCTTCTATATATCTATGTCAGGCAAATAATACAACCTGGTTCCCAGGCTGGAAGTGACCACTCGCCTGATGTTGGCTGTTAGTGTCTGTGACCTTCCGACTGACCCTGAAAGAGCCGCACGGCCCATGTATCCAAGGACTGGGTCATCCATGTCCCTGCATGGAGCCTGAGCAACCTGAGAAAGTCAGATGTTAAAAGGCAAAACGGGTTCTATTTTTATTCTAGAATATAAACTGTCTCTGTATCCTTAACAACCATAACAATAAAGACTTGTATTTATATAGCGCCTTTAATGTGATGTAATGTCTAAAGGGGGTTCATAGGAGCGTTAAATAGCACAAATTGACACAGAGACACATAAGGAAATATTAATACAGATGATGGAAGTGTATTATAGAGAGAGTGTTGTATCTGTCCAATTCAGATACTTCAAACAGCTCCTTCATTAAAATTGACCCAGATGTCTTCATTTTTGTGTAGAACAAAGTATGGACATGGATATAATGCAACACATTTTATTAAATATGGTTAACCCATAAGTTACCCACTATACATACAAGAAACACCCAGGATTCGACTATACTACCCACAAAGGTGGTTTGGTAAGTTGTAGATCCGATCCCTGAGTCCCTCTGGTTCCTCTTTGCAAAGGTGATTCTCGCTCACTGTTTCTTGCTTCCTTCTGGTCTGGTCAGGGTCACCCCACACACCGAGTCTTTGCTTCAAGTCTTTGCTTCGCGTCTTTGCTTCTTGTCATTGTTTTGAGTCTTTGCTTTGAGTCTTTGCTGCTAGTTTTTTGCTCAAGTCTTTGCTGCTAGTGTTTTGCTTCTGGTGTCTCTGCGATGCCTACTTTTAACACTCTCCCCGCCTTTCTAGAAACTTCTCTGGCTTCCGGCCAATGAGGTCTCGACAGGGGGTACCAACAGCCAATGGTCCGGCTGGATGATCATTTGACAGGTCACTTGAGCACATCCCAGGTGTCCCATCTCTGGTGGTGTGGACTGCACTTGACCAGTTCCCATATGAGGTAACAGTGGATACTCTCTAGATACAGTATATACAGAAAGTCTAGCTCGATCTGGACTACGATCAACAGACTTCCTGAGGTTTGACTGCAGTATGTATTTAAAATGACCACATTCCCTCCCCTTGATCCAGTGAGCGTCAGCGAACCGGATTACACAATCCTTACAAACCATCTGAATGAGCATGTCCCCTGAATCCGGGTTTTACAGTATTATCCCCAATCCACAATAATCACAACAAATTGAAATGAAGTAAAATAATTTTAAAAATTAAGAAACATCACATCAATGTTCTTGATTGTTGAGTCTTTCCTGATGTTGGATGGTCATTGCCGAGTCCAGGTGTTGTAGGAATGCCTTCTTCCACCGGACATATTCGGACGATGGGATACACTATCATAAGTATGAGTTCTGTAACATCCAGCTGTGACAGAATGTGGTTCTGGGGGATCAAGTTAACACCGGTTAATTCTTATTAATATCTGATTCTCTTTTCCCTTTTATTTACTGGAATGTCGGATGACCCTTTTGTTTTTTAAAAATAACCAAAGAAATAAGTAAATTAATAATAAAGGCCCAATAGTCATATGAAGGGTTAGTCAGTAATCAGTACCATTACATTTTTCACCCCACAACCAAACTGTGGTGCGTTTGGAGATGATGGAAACAATACAATGTGGGCGGATAAAAGCACTTTGCAATTGGCTGATGCGTGGAGTGGACGGATAAAGCTATTTACAATTTGGACCGTGATGTCCTGATTCCTCCTCAGCGGAGGGAACCTGCATGGGTCGGCTTCGGCTGCCGGGAACCTGCTGCGTTATCACCTCTGGTAGTGAGTGCAGGGTCAAGCGGTTCTGTGGGTCTCTGTACCAGGGACGCCATAGCATGTGACCTTATCTGGTTTCCCGGAGTCCTTTTGGTTGAGGTTCCCTCAAACGAGGCCTTCTTCCTGACGTCCGGTGAATCGGAGCTGGGACCGGGCATGTCGGAATCTATTTTGGAGGTATAGGGTGGAAGTTCGATTCCTGGAGTACAGGGTGTGGGTTAAGAGGTTCTGGGGGCTCGAAGATCCTCTCTAGTGTGACGTGGTGATGGTGGAAGTTCTGCTGCGAGCCAAGTGCCTTCATCTGGTTGATATGATACCATCCGGCTTTCTTGGGGCCCACCAATACCTCGTTTCATCTGTCACCGGATAGGGTCCAACGTATCTGGGGGATAAGAAGGTGCCTGGTTGGAAAACTCGGAGCATTGCCTTTTGTCCCACCTTGTACTCAACAGGATTTACTTTCCCATCGAAGTAGGCCTTGCTCTGCTGTTTCCGTTTGCCCACCTAAATCCCTGCTGCCTGTTTAGCTGCCTGTAAGTTTTGTATTATCCCTTTGATGCCATTCTTCTGGGTGAGGGCCTGACTTCGGGCCCTGATAAATCCAACCCCAATAGAGGTTCGATTCCCCGCCTCGGTCACCCAGTCATTAAGACGTGGGGAGTGAAACCGGTGGAACTAGACACAGTGTTTCTCACTATCATGAGTACAAAGGACAGGACTTTATTCCAGGAATGGTTGTTCTGCTGAACCGTCTTGCGGATCATGTCTTTCAGAGTGCGGTTCATTCTCTCTATGATGCCACTGGATTAGGGGCGGTATGCTATGTGGAATTGCTGATTTACTCCAAATAGTCCCATCACCCGCTGCATTACCTGGGCTGGAAGTGAGTGCCCTGGTCGGAGTCAATGCTGCGGGGCAGACCCCACCTAATGAATCTGTGATGCTCTAGGATGTCAGCCATGACCTTGGCAGTGTTGGTGCGGGTTGGAAAAGCCTCTACCCACTTGCTAAAGGTATCCACAATGACCAGGATGTACCTGTCTGCCCCTGTACTGGGTGGTAGAGGACCGATGTAGTCAATTTGGAGGTTTGTCCAGGGCCTCTCTACTGGGCGGGTGTGCCTGAGTTCTGCCTTTTGGGCATATTTATCAGGGTTGTTTTGGGTGCAGATGATCCAATTGTTGACATAATGTCGCACATCCTGTTCTAGCGCCGGCCACCAGCACAATCCTAGGATTTGTTCGCTTGTGGCCCCCGCTCGCTGATGACCCTGGACACATGATTTTGGAAAATAATTTGATTTTGGTCTCTGGTGGGAACCGCGTATCTGCCATCCTTGAGGACTGGCCCGTCCTGGACGGTGATGGCACCCCTCCATTTGTCAAAGGGGGCGGGATATACCCCTTCCTGAATCTGTTTCAGGCCCAAGTCACTGCTTTGGGCCTGTTTCAGATCTTCGACCTTGGTCTGACTGACACTAACAGCTTCAGTGCGTTCAGTGACGGGTGGTTGCCAAAATTCTCCCTCCCGTGACTTCCGGTTGCGGCTATGCGGAGCTAAGCCGCACGTTCGGCAGCTCCCGCCAGGAAAGGACTTTTGGGCTCTTTTAAGGGCCCCCAACGGTACTTGCTTGACGGGTGTCTGCAGCAGATCCCCAGGAGCCTATGGTTGTGACCAGGAGTGGGGACAGCAAAATAGCGGTGGCAGCACCTAAGGAAAAACGGAGGAAGAAAACCAAGATGACGGCCGGCGGTGGCCTCGAGGAATGGAAGCTGTGGGAGCAGGAGCAGCAGGAGACTCTCCAGCGCTGTTTTCGGGAGCTCAAAGTGGAGGTGCTGGACTTGCTGAAGGCGAATACGGACAAGCTGCTGGAGACGCAGGCAGCCCAGGGGGTGGAGATCCGGGAGCTCCGACAACAAGCCTCCGACAGAGAGGATGAGGCCGTGGCCCTCGCGGTGAAGGTAGGGATGCATGAGGTGCTCCATAAGAAGTGGCAGGAGCGGTTCGATGAGATGGAGAACCGGACGAGGCGGAAAAATTTGCGGATCCTGGGCCTCACGGAGGGGCTGGAAGGGTCAGACCTTGGGGGCCTATGTGGTCATTTTGCTGAACTCGCTGATGGCCGCTGGGTCCTTCCAGGGGTCCCTGGAGCTGGAGGTGGGCCACAGAATACTGGCCAGGAGGCCCAAGCCGAATGAGCCGCCACGGGCGGTGCTGGTGCGGTTCCACCGGTTCGTTGACCGAGAGTGCGTGCTTAGGTGGGCCAAGAAGGAGCGGAGCGGCAGGTGGGAGAACACGGTAGTGCGGATCTACCAGGACTGGAGTGCAGAGGTGACCAAGCGGAGGGCCGGGTACAACCGGACGAAGGCGGTGCTCCACAGGAAGAGTGTGAAGTTTAGCATGTTACAGCCGGCACGTCTGTGGGTCACCTACAAGGACCAGCACTTTTATTTTGAGTCCCCGGGGGAGACGTGGGCCTTTGTGCAGGCCGAGAAGTTGGACTCTGACTGAGGGTCGGGGGTTTGTAAATAACTGTTAACTTTTGGTGGGAAGGGTTTCTGTTTTGTGCTGTTTTATGCTGTTTTAAGCTGGTTGTGTGGTGTTTCTAGGGCGGGTGGAGTGCGGTCTGTTTTTCCTGGGGCGGGGTCGGGCAGGGAGAAAGCGCGGGCTTCTCTTCTGTTTCCCGCGCTGAGAGTGGATGGGGGCGGGGTCGGAGCTGAGAAGCGCGGGCCTTTTTCCTGCGCGAGAGCGGGATGGGGAGGAGGAGGGTCTGCTGATGGGTTTGGGGGAGGAGAAGTAGCCCCACGTTGGGAGGGGTCGGAGGTGTGGCGGGAGCTGCCGGGGTCAGCAGAAGTTAGCTGGCTCACGGGAGTGCTATGGAGGGAGTAACGTGGCTGGGAGGGGTCCTAGCCTGGGGGGGGGGGGGGGGGGGGGGGGGACACCGTGTTGCTGCTGAAATGGCCAGGAAGGAGCTGGAGTCTGCAGGGGGGGCCGGGGTGGGGGTTTGCCGCCATGGGGAGCGGGCCGAGGCGGGGGGGGGGGGGGGGGGGGGGGGGGGGGGGGGCTGGCCTGGGGCGGGCAGGGGATGGGTTATGGCTAGTCAGCAGGGGAGGGGGCAGGGAGCCCTCTGATCCGGCTGATAACTTGGAATGTGAGGGGGCTGAATGGGCCGGTCACACTGGCCCAGGTGTTTACGCACCTGAAGGGGCTGAAGGCGGACGTGGCTATGCTCCAGGAGACGCACCTAAAGGTGGCGGACCAGGTTAGACTGAGGAAGGGTTGGGTGGGCCAAGTGTTTCATTCAGGGCTGAATGCAAAGAATCGAGGGGTGGCGATCCTGGTGGGAAAAAGGGTGTCGTTTGAGGTGTCAAAGGTGGTGGCTGACAGTGACGGGAGGTATGTGATGGTGAGCGGCAAGCTGCAGGGGGAGCGGGTGGTGCTGGTGAATGTCTATGCCCCGAACTGGGACGATGCGGGTTTCATGCGGCACATGTTGGGCCGCATTCCGGATCTGGAGGCGGGGGCCTGATATTGGGGGGGGGACTTTAACACGATGCTGGATCCCCCATTGGATCGATCCATGTCCAGGACGGGCAGGAGACCCACGGCAGCTAAGGTGCTGAGAGGGTTTATGGATCAGATGGGAGGGGTGGATCGTTGGAGGTTCGCGAGGCCGAGGGCCAGGGAGTATTCATTTTTCTCTCACGTGCATAAAGCCTATTCCCGGATCGATTTTTTTGTTCTGAGTAGGGGGCTGATTTCGAGGGTGGAGGATGCTGAGTATTCGGCCATATTCATTTTGGATCATGCCCCGCACTGGGTGGACCTTGGGCTGGGGGAGGAGAGGGACCAGCACCTGCTCTGGCGCTTGGAGATTGGACTGTTGGCAGATGAGAAGGTGGGCGGGCAGGTTCGGAGGTGTATCCAGAGGTACTTAGAGGCCAATGATAATGGGGAGGTCCGGGTGGGGACGGTTTGGGAGGCATTGAAGGCGGTGATTAGAGGGGAGTTGATTTCCATCCGAGCCCATGGGGAGAGGAGAGAGCAAAGAGAGAGGGAGAGGTTGGTGGGGGAGATGGTGAGGGTGGACGCAGAGGCTCCAGAGGAGGGATTGTTGAGGGAGCGGCGTAGCCTTCAGGCCAAGTTTGACTTGTTGACCACCGGAAAGGCGGAAGCGCAGTGGAGGAAAGCACAGGGAGCGGTGTACGAATATGGGGAGAAGGCGAGTAGGATACTAGCACATCAGCTCCGTAAGCGAGACGCGGCCAGTGAGATTGGTGGAGTGAAGGATAGGGGAGGAAATGTGGTGCGAAGGGGGGTAGACATCAATGGGGTCATCAGGGACTTTTATGGGGAATTGTACCGGTCTGAACCCATGGTGGGGGGGGGGGGGGGGGGGGGGGGGGGGGGAATGGGGCATTCTTTGGACAGGCTGAGATTTCCAAAGGTGGAGGAGGGACAGGTGGAGGGGCTGGGGGCGCCGATTGAGCTGGAGTAGCTGGTCAAGGGGATAGGGAGCATGCAGTCGGGGAAGGCGCCGGGGCCGGATGGGTTCCCGGTTGAATTTTATAAAATGTACGGAGACCTGCTGGGCCCCCCTGCTGGTTAGGACCTTTAATGAGGCAAGGGAGGGGGGGGCTTTACCCCCGACTATGTCACGGGCACTGATTTCCTTGATCCTCAAACGGGACAAGGACCCCCTGCAGTGTGGATCGTATAGGCCGATCTCGTTGTTAAACGTGGATGCCAAGCTGTTGGTGAAGATCTTGGCCACAAGGATAGAGGACTATGTGCCGGCGGTCATTCATGAGGACCAGACGGGGTTTGTGAAGGGAAGGCAGTTGAACACCAATAAACGTAGGCTTCTGAATGTTATCATGATGCCGGCGGTAGAAGGGGAGGCGGAGATAGTGGTAGCATTAGACGCGGAGAAGGCCTTTGATAGGGTTGAGTGGGGGTACTTGTGGGAGGTGCTGGAAAGGTTTGGGTTTGGGGAGGGGTTTATCAGTTGGGTGAGGCTGTTATATGAGGCCCCGATGGCGAGTGTAGCCACGAATAGGAGGAGATCGGAGTACTTTCGGTTGTACCGGGGGACGAGACAGGGGTGTCCCCTGTCCCCTTTGCTCGTTGCATTGGAAATTGAGCCCCTGGCCATGGCGTTGAGGGAGTCGAGGAATTGGAGGGGTCTGGTGCGGGGTGGGGAGGAACACCGAGTGTCATTATATGCGGATGACTTGTTGCTATATGTGGCGGACCCAGTGGGGGGAATGCCGGAGGTGATGAAGATTCTTAGGGAATTTGGGGGCTTTTCTGGGTACAAGCTCAACCTGGGTAAGAGTGAGCTGTTCATCGTGCACCCGGTGGATCAAGAGGAGGGGATTGGTAGGCTCCCACTGAAAAGGGCAGGGAGGAGCTTTCGGTACCTGGGAGTCCAGGTGGCTAGGAGCTGGGGAGCCCTTCACAAACTTAACCTCACTAGGCTGGTGGAGCAAATGGAGGAGGAGTTTAAAAGATGGGACATGTTGCCGCTGTCGTTGGCGGACAGGGTGCAGTCCGTCAAGATGACAGTGCTCCCAAGGTTTTTGTTCCTGTTCCAGTGCCTCCCCATCCTTATCCCGAAGGCCTTTTTTAGGAGGGTCAACAGGAGTATTACAGGATTTATATGGGCGCATGGGACTCCGAGGGTGACAAGGGGCAGAGATGGGGGGGGGGGGGCTGGCGTTGCCCAACCTCTGTGGGTACTATTGGGCGGCCAATGCAGCGATGGTGCATAAATGGGTGATGGAGGGGGAGAGGCAGCATGGAAGAGGATGGAGATGGCGTCCTGTGTGGGCACGAGCCTGGAGGCGCTGGTAACGGCGCCGTTGCCGCTCCCTCCAATGAGGTATACCACGAGCCCGGTGGTGGCGGCTACCCTCAAAATTTGGGGGCAATGGAGACGGCATAGGGGGGAGGTGGGGGGCTCGATGGAGAGCCCGATACGGGGGAACCACCGATTTGTACCAGGGAGCATCGATGGCGGGTTTCTTGGCTGGCACAGGGTAGGTATTAGGAGGTTGAGAGACCTGTTTGTGGATGGGAGGTTTGCGAGCCTGGGTGAGTTGGAGGGGAAGTTTGGGCTCCCCCCGGGGAACATGTTTAGGTACATGCAGGTTAGGGTGTTTGCCAGGCGGCAGGTGGAGGGGTTCCCTCTGCTGCCCCCACGTGGGGTACGGGACAGGGTGCTCTCTGGGGTGTGGGTTGGAGGGGGGAGGATTTTGGACGTGTACCACGTCATGCAGGATGTGGATGAGGCCTCGGTGGAGGAGCTGAAGGGTAAATGGGAAGAGGAGCTGGGTGAGGAGTTTGAGGAGGGGACGTGAGCGGATGCCCTGGAAAGAGTGAATTCCTCCTCTTCCTGAGCGAGGCTCAGTCTCATACAGTTCAAGGTGCTACAGAGGGCCCACATGACCGGGACGAGGATGAGTAGGTTTTTCGGGGGCAAACACAGGTGTGCTAGGTGCTCGGGGAGCCCAGCGAACCATGCCCAGCGCTGGGGGTATTTTGGAAGGGGGTAGCAAGGACGGTGTCGAGGGTGGTAGGATCCAGGGTCAAGCCAGGCTGGGGACTCACAATTTTTGGGGTTGCAGTGGAGCCGGGAGTGCAGGAGGCGAAAGAGGCCGGTGTTCTGGCCTTTGCGTGCCTAGTAGCCCGGCGGAGGATTTTGCTTCAATGGAAGGATGCGAGGCCCCCAAGCGTGGAGGCCTGGATCAATGATATGGCGGGGTTCATCAAATTGGAAAGGGTGACATTTGCCCTGAGGGGATCAGTACAGGGGTTCTTTAGGCGGTGGCGGCCTTTCCTTGACTTCCTAGAAGAACGGTAGGGAAATAGGCCGGCAGCAGCAGTAACCCGGGAGGGGGGGTTGTTTCGGGGGAGGGGAGGAATGTGTAAATGTGTATCTGTGTTTATTGAATATGCTGGGTGCTTATATATTTCTTCTTTTTGTAGCTACTGGGGGGAGGGGGGGTCGGGTTTGAGGGTTATTATGTTTTTCTTTTTGTTGCTGTGAATAATGTTTTTTCTGTTGTTGATATTTTTTGAAAATTTCAATAAAAATTATTTTAAAAAAAAATAAAATTCTCGCTCCCGGGCACCTTGTTTGGCTGATCCATCCACTCTGACATTCCCAACTGGGGAGGTGCAGTGGTGGGCCTTGACTTTTATTATTCCATACTGTCTGCCTTGGGTGGTCTGGAGAATGAATCTCAATAGTGGGGCTGATGGCAGAGGCTTTCCATCCGCCGAGATAAATCCCCTTGCTGCCCAGAGGGACATAAAATCCCTTAAACTGTTGCAGACATACACACTATCTGAATGTATGCCTGCTGGCGTGGGAAACAGGTCGGGGTGGCTGACTATGTAAGCTATTGCTGCGAGCTCTGCAGCCTGGGTACCCATGTGTGCAGGAAGTTTTCAGCCTATCTCCCTCAGGGGCTTGCTTTTGTGGTCTCCACATAGATGCTGCATCCCGTTTTCCTGTTTCCGTCCTCCACCATGGAGGATCCATCGACATAAATCTTTAAGCTGTTCTGAGTCTGTCTGGCTCCCCTGCTTCCTCCACCCATTTACTGCAGGAATCAGGTATTTGTGAGGCTCCCCCTCTATACGCTATGTTGTCTGCCAGGAAGGTGGAGGTGCCGGTATGTTTCACTACAATGTCCTGGCCTTGGAGGATAAGTGTCCACCTTGCTATCCTGTTCTGGCTGACTGCCCCGTCCTTTACCCGCCTGTTCAGCAGCAATTGTATCGGGGTATGTTCAGTGAGGATGGTGAGGGGATTTAGGGTGACTATGTAATTAAACGATGTCCTGCCCAAAAGACCGATAGTCGGTGTTTCTCACATATTGTGAAGCTGTGTTCCCCCGGTGTTAACATGCGGGGAGCGGAGGCTACTGGGCCCAGTCGTCCGTGCAGTTTTTGGAGGAGCACGGTGGCTAGTGTGCTGTCAGTCGGCCCTACTTCAAGAGCAAAGGGCAGTTCAGGGTTGGGTATCTGGAAGGCAGGGGCTTGTGCAAGGGATTGTTTGAGGTCTGAGACTGCTTGTGTGTGTCGCATAGTCCAGACCCATGGGGTGATTTTTCATTAGAGTTCGGACAGGGGAGCGGCTTTAGTGGCGAAACCGTTGATATAGTTCCGGCAGTACCCACCAAGCCTAAAAACGAACGTAGCGAGCTCATGTCCTTTGGTAAGGGAAGGTGTGTTACAGACTCGATTCGCTTCCTTTCTACCTCATGCTTTCCCTCAGTCACTGCTGTACCCAAGGAAGAGACCTGTGGTCTCATGATCTGGGCTTTCTTGGGATTTACCTTTAACCCTAATGTAGTGAGGAGGTTCTGCAGTTCGTCCAATAATCCGAGATGTTCCCCTCTTGTTTCAGTCTGTAAGAGGAGATCATCTACGTATTGTACCAATCATTCTGGTTTGGAGAATCCCTCCAAGCCCTTTGCTGAGTGCTGGTGAAATATGAAGGGGGAGTTATGAAAACCTTGTGGTGACAGGTCCAGGTGTACTGTTGTCCCTGGAATGTGAAGGCAAATTTGTATTGACAGTGTTGATCAAAGGGAATTGACCAGAAGCCATTACTGATGTCCAAAACTGTGAAAAATTGAGCGTGTGGGGCTTGTTTCATCATGGCTTCTGGACTAGTCGCCACTGTGGAGGCTGAGATGGGGGTGGTCTGATTTAGGGCTTGATAATCAATGGTGAGCCTCCAGGAACTGTCCGGTTTCCTTCCTAGCAATATGAGGGAATTGTTAATGGAAGCAACAGGACGCAGGACTCCTTGTGTTAACAAACTGCTAATGACCTTGGCCACTTCCCCTTCGGCTTGCTTTGGGGTTGAGGGTCAGGACCTTCTATGATTACTTCCCCTGTTATTCGGCCGCAGTCATGTTTGTGACTGGCGAATGCCTGTGTGTGTTTGGCTAATATACCCTGTGCTTCAGGGTCCTCCGTCATTGCTGTGGGGCTGATCTATAATTCTCCAAAAGATTCGGTCTATGTATCTGTCGGTGGCCACCTTGACTGTGGACCGCGGGTAGCCGGCATGCGCCATATACAAGAATTTGTCGGGTCGAATGATAAACTGCATTTTCTCATCAGATCAGATCCCAGTATATGTTCAGCTTCGGGCTGGAGTTTCACTAAGATGGCGGGATGGTGACGTACCAGGTTTCCTAATCGAAATTCTAGCAGATCAATTTCCGCACCCTCCTGTGGGTGGCCTGTAAAACTGTTTAATATGATTGTATTCCAGGTATGCCATGTGCAGTTGAGGTCTCGGGTTGTGTTTAGAGCAGTGCAGGATCCACCCTGTGTCCCAAAGGAACTCAGCGAGGCGGACTCCAACCTCTCCTTGTACTAGGGGGTCTCCCTACACTATCCCATTTGGTGTTACACACCCAAGTCGGTGAGGCCGGGCACCGTCATGCTTCAGGTCCGTGTTCTAATTGGGGATAAAGGTTAAAGGGAATGTCGGAGTTTTCTAGCGAGGTTATGGTGGCTTGTCGGGCCAGTCCTTCGAGGGGCATGGGTCAGGGTCCATCATTGGGGAATCACTGAGACGGTCGTGTGGGATCAGGGGTTATGGGGAGAAGGCAGGAGAATAGGGATGAGAAAATATCAGACATGAATGGCGGAGCAAACTCGATGGGCCGAATGGCCTAATTCTGCTCTGATGTCTTATGGTCTTTTGGTAGTTGGTTGGTGCCCTACAGTCACGGGCGAAATGGTTGTGTTGCCCACAGTTGTAACAATGTACTTGTGGGCCTCTGGGCTCAGCTGTATATGGTACCCTGCATCTGGGGTTGGGCGTATGTCCTGTGTGGGCTTATGGTTCCCTGCATCGGTGATCAGCAGGGTATATGGCGGCGGGTAGTTGGGGACTACTGGTCCCCTGATTCTACCTCACCCCACGTTTCGCTACACCGGGCTGGGATTTCAGTTGGGGCAGATGGGATTCATTTTTAATTTTGGGGTGTTCATCTATTTGACTCCCAAGCGCGAGTCATTTTCCGGATAGCCCAGGCCATTGTGTGGATCGTCTTCAGGGTCGTAATTCTCGCATGCTTTGCGACTGGTGTGCGTGGCATGGGCTATCAGGGTCCGGATCCATGTGGATGGGTGATGTGGATCTAGTTAGGCTCTGTTTAGTGAACCGGAAACCCCAATAAACTGGTTCCACAGCCGACTTACAAACGCTGTCGGATGTTCCCCTTGCTTTTGCTGACAATTGTTGAGGCCGTTCGCTCGGTCGTCTCTATTGCATCCTATGGCAGTCAGAACAGCCGCCTTCATTTGGGGCAAGGTTCCCCCTGCTACATTTTGGGGATTGGGTCGGGCAGAGCGGATTGCGGGACTTAGGCACAGGAGGATGAGCTTGACCTCCTCTGCCTCGTCTGACCCATTTAGGACACGGTATTGGCCGATGTTCTCGAAAGGAGCGTTTGTGTCCCCGGTGGGTTCGAACACCCTAATCGCTTTTGCAATGTCAGTGAGCTGAGTCACCGTGTAGGGCGCTATGTAGGTGACATTGGGGTTCTGTCCGTCCTGTCTGCGGGTGGTGACTGGATTCATTGAGACGGGGGTCGGTTCTGGGGCAAGTTCAGGAGGTGCAGTTGGTTCTACCTCTTGGAACGCGGAAGGGGCCGCCCAGTCGGCAGTGGGCCTTGCCGACAACTAGTCAGAGGCATCCTCTTCTAGTTGCTGCCATTCTACCCCTGGGTCACTGTCCCTGGAATTTGTGGTGAAGGTGCACATTACTCCTGTAACTGCCAATTGGGACTGTAATCTGCCTATCCCGCACAGGCATTTGGTATGGTCCACAGCGCGGCTCCTGTTTTCTTTCACTGTTCAGTGTAAGACTTTTACCGCATCCTGCGGGTCGCTGCATTTTAATTTCAGTTCCTCTAATTGGGTAACAGCGGCATCTTTCTCACCGCTAGCGCGCTGTGTTTATTGATGGGCCTTGTCACACTGGGCCTGGTATTCACTCATATGTATGAGGTTGACACGGTTCCTCTCCTCTCTCATTGCTACCTCGGCTTCTAGCTGGTGAATGCATCCAGCAGCGTCCACTAGGTCCTGCTGTAATCTTATTATTTAGCTATCCTTGTGTTCTTTAATTTGATTAAATTTACGACGACCGACCACAACAGTGGCCATCACCAGCAACAACCCCAAAGAAGGAAGGAAGAGCAGAAGCTGAGTATGACTCCAGCAATATTCTCCTTAGGATCCCAGATCTGGTTTAGGGGTTTCGCCCCACTGTACCCACTTGGGCCATTTCCTGTTTTTATATACATGGAGGACATCAACTAACTCGGCACGACTGGCCATCACTATTCTGCTAGAATTTGGTGGGGGTGGAGGGAGAAAACAATCGGGATAAGGGTCTGGTTTCCACTAAATTCCCGCCCACAAAGTTCTTTCAAGTCCCGCAACTATTAGGGGCCTCACGGTAGCATGGTGGTTAGCATCAATGCTTCACAGCTCCAGGGTCCCAGGTTCGATTCCCGGCTGGGTCACTGTCTGTGTGGAGTCTGCACGTCCTCCCCGTGTGTGCGTGGGTTTCCTCCGGGTGCTCCGGTTTCCTCCCACAGTCCAAAGATGTGCGGGTTAGGTGGATTGGCCATGCTAAATTGCCCGTAGTGTAAGGTTAATGGGGGGATTGTTGGGTTACGGGTATGTGGGTTTAAGTAGGGTGATCATTGCTCGGCACAACATCGAGGGCCGAAGGGTCTGTTCTGTGCTGTACTGTTCTATCCTCTGCTGTTTGTGATTTTCATTAACGACTTGGATGAGGGAGTTGAAGGGTGGGTCAGTAAATTTGCAGATGATACGAAGATTGGTGGAGTTGTGGATAGTGAGGAGGGCTGTTGTCGGCTTCAAAGAGGCATAGATAGAATGCAGAGCTGGGCTGAGAAGTGGCAGATGGAGTTTAACCCTGACAAGTGTGAGGTTGTCCATTTTGGAAGGACAAATATGAATGCGGAATACAGGGTTAATGGTAGGGTTCTTGGCATTGTGGAGAAGCAGAGAGATCTTGGGGTCTATGTTCATAGTTCTTTGAAAGTTGCCACTCAAGTGGATAGAGCTGTGAAGAAGGCCTATGGTGTGCTAGCGTTCATTAGCAGAGGGATTGAATTTAAGAGCCGTGAGGTGATGATGCAGCTGTACAAAACCTTGGTCAGGCCACATTTGGAGTACTGTGTGCAGTTCTGGTCACCTCATTTTAGGAAGGACGTGGAAGCTTTGGAAAAGATGCAAAGGAGATTTACCAGGATGTTGCCTGGAATGGAGAGTAGGTCATACGAGGAATGGTTGAGGGTGCTAGGCCTTTTCTCATTAGAACGGAGAAGGATGAGGGGCGACTTGATAGAGGTTTATAAGATGATCAGGGGAATAGATAGAGTAGACAGTCAGAGACTTTTTCCCCGGGTGGAACACACCATTACAAGGGGACATAAATTTAAGATAAATGGTGGAAGATATAGAGGGGATGTCAGAGGTAGGTTCTTTACCCAGAGAGTAGTGGGGGCATGGAATGCACTGCCTGTGGTAGTAGTTGAGTCGGAAAAGTTAGGGACCTTCAAGCGGCTATTGGATAGGTACTTGGATTAGGGTAGAATAATGGAGTGTAGGTTAACTTCTTAAGGGCAGCATGGTAGCATTGTGGATAGCACAATTGCTTCACAGCTCCAGGGTCCCAAGTTCGATTTCGACTTGGGTCACTGTCTGTGTGGAGTCTGCACATCCTCCCCGTGACTGCGTGGGTTTCCTCCGGGTACTCCGGTTTCCTCCCACAGTCCAAAGATGTGCAGGTTGGGTGGATTGGCCATGAAAAATTGTCCAAAATTCTATGATTAACCTAGGACAAAAGTTCGGCGCAACATCGTGGGCCGAAGGGCCTGTTCTGTGCTGTATTTCTCTATCTATCTATCTTTTCTAAAGTTTGTACTCCTCACGTTCCAGACTCCTGGATTATGGCCCAATCAGCTGGTCGAAACTGTATTAGTCCTTCACTCTCTTAAGACTGGCCATTAGGTGGGACAATCTGTCCTCTTATTTCAGGCTCAGACAGAGTGTTGGAGAATACTGGGTTGAAGGTGACTTCGAAGCAACGTATCGCTTCTTATCGAAGGACTGTCTGAGGTGCCATAATGTCCAATTCAGAAACTTCAACCAGCTCTTTAATTAAAGTTTACCCAGATGTCTTCATTTATGACTGGAACAAAGTACGGACATGGATATAATGCAACACACTTTATTAAATAAACCATAAATTACCCACTGTACAAACAAGAAACACCCAGGATTCGACTATATTACCCAAAAAGGTGGTTTGGTAAGTTGTAGATCCGATCCCTGAGTCCCTCTGGTTCCTCTTTGCAAAGGTGATTCTCGCTAGCTGTTTCTTGCTTCCTTTTGGCCTGGTCAGGGTCACCTCACACACCCAGTCTTTGCTTCGACTCTTTGCTCTGAGTCTTTGCTTCGAGTCTTTGCTGCTAGTCCTTTGCTTCTGGTGTCTCTGAGATGCCTACTTTTATTCCCCTCCCTGCCTTTCCAGAAACTTTTCTGGATTCGAGCCAATAAGATCTCGGGAGCGGGTCCCAGCAGCCAATGGGCCGCTTGATGACTGTTTGATAGGCCACCTGAGCCCGCCCCAGGTGTCCCATCTCTGGTGGTGTGGGCTGCACATGACCTGCTCCCATATAAGGTAACAGTGGATACTCCCGGTATCGGAAAGACTGGCTCGATCTGGGCTACGAACAACAGACTTCCTGAGGTTTGACTGCAGTATGAGTTTAAAATGACCACAGTGTTTAAGGAACAAAGAGAGGCAAAGAGATGGAGAGGATCAGGGAGGGAATTCCAGAGCTCAGGACCTCGGCAGCTGAAGGTCCAGCTCCCAATGGGGGAGTGACTAAAATCAGAGAGATTCAAGATGCCAGTAGAGGAGAGCAGGATTCTCGGTGGGTTGGGGGCTCAGTTATTAAGGGTTGAACATTAAGTTCCAGATATTTTAAACCTTTGTCTTTGTTCCACCAACTTTGTTTGTAAAACAGCAAGTGGACAGGCTAAATGTTTCTCTTCTCCTGTGATTTGTGATATCCCGGTAACTAATCTGTCATCAGACTGTGAACCTTTTTCAGGACATGGGGGTTTCCATTCTCTGCCTTTGAATTTCCAAGTTATCCCTTTCTCAGTTATAGAAACGTGATTAATATTTAACTTTCTACATTTTCTCGACCATCAAAAATGCTGAAAACAATTACATACATTGTAAAATCTTCTAACAGAGAAATTTATTGCATTTTTTTAACATCCAGGATTAATGAGGACTCTCTCTCAATCTCAGAATCTGCTGCCGCCCTGTCTATCGGAAAGTTCAAAGGCCCTTTACAGTACACAGCGTGGAGAGAAATGATCAACTCCATTAACCCCGGTAAAACTCTTCTATTCATTTTCCTGATTTTAAATCCAGTTGTGACGGGACTAAAGGGTCTCCAAGGTCCCAGATTAAATATTCACTTTGCCGGTTGTTAATCCTCGGGAGCCTCCCCATTCTCATATTTTACTCTCTGTGGGTTCCTCTGGGTGAGTGTCTGAAGCCATCAGCACCGTGTGTCAAAGCAGTGAAGGGATCTGTATAACCAGAGGAATAGGGCACCAATCTCAGGATGGGAAACCCAATTTGTAGAGGAGACTGGACTGGTCCCGTCTGTCATTCTGGGGAATATTTTTTATCATCGTTTATCGGGAAGACATTCAGATATTAGAGAGCAAGTGTTAAACGGCAGATAATCTGGTTGGTGGATTTGGACACCTTCATCAAGAGGAGGGGCTGCAGAAACTGTGAGTCTGCACTGGATAAGGGAGGGAGTGTGGTGATCTTATTGAAATGTTCAAGGTTCAAAACAGAAGGGAGAATGTAAAAATGTAAGAGTCCAGATCAAAGTAGGTATAGTTTTAAATCTAGAATAGGGAGTTTGGATTGAGTGAGGTTGATTTATTGAGTGACTCCATTGATGGAGCAGGTAGTGAACCAGTGAACGCTGGCCGCCCAGTGGGACATGGCTGACTTGCACCTCAGAGTGGCAGCAGAAATGAAGGAACTCCTGAGATCGCGCAGGCCCGCGGGTCTGTGACGCACAATCGCTCCCCTTGCCGTCCATGAGGGCCTCCGGTGAACGATCCCCCCACCCCCCACCAGGGCGGCCGTGGACTGAGTCCGAGGCCACCACCGGACGTTCCCCTCGGCCGATAGGTGGTTAGAACCACGCCATTGGGAACTCGGCCAGTTTTTCACAGAGAATCGTGGTGGGGCCTCTGTCAATGGCCTCCTACCCGCGCTGCGTAGTTCGCACGCGAGAGACTCCCGAGCGATTGTCCAGGGACCGGAGAATCGTGGACCCTGAGCCGGTGCCGATTTCAGTGTTAACGGCCATTCTGCTCCCCGCGCCAATCACGATTTCGGCGTAGAGGCTCAGAGAATCCCGCCCATGAGGTTAGATTCTCCGCAACACCGCTCCGAAATCGCGAAAAGCGATCGGCCGGTGAATTGCCTCTGATACCCAAACCGGCTTTGATGCTGGTTTGGCGCCGATTTCCGATTCTCCGGTCACCCCAAAATGACGGATTCGCAATAGGTGCCTCGACAACCGATTCTCCGGGTCTGAGCGAATCTGCGGCCTGGATGGGCCGAAGTCCCGACGGCGTGGTTCTAACCACGTATAAAAAATCGCAATGCCGGTGTGCTGGCTGATGCGGCGGTGGGAGGAGGTAGGAGTTGGCGCGGGGGGACTGCGAGCTCCCGTAACGGGCACCGGCCGTGTTTCCTGCAGTGGGAGAGGGGAAGGGGGAGGAAAACAGGACAAGCAGTTGGGAAGCCTCCGACATGACAGGGCGGTGATCATGCAACGGGCGCCATTATGCCGGCCATCCTGGTGCCCACCCACCCTGGTGCCCCTGGGTGAACGCAGAGTTAACGGCCGTATGGGTAAGTGCCCACCCCCCTCCCTGGCCACCCAACCCAACCGGCGACACCCACAGGGGGACCACCCAGGGCCACACCGACGGCAGCCCCCAGTGAGGCAGTGGCATCAAACGGTAGCCCTGGCAGCGGGGACGGGCGCCAGGAGCGGGCAGCGATGGGCCGGGGTGGGGGACATGTGTGGCTCGGCTGCGCGGTGCCAACCGTGGCCACCATGTAGCCCAAGGTACCTGGCTGTGCATGGGTGTATGGCCATGGTAACATTGTGTCCCCTCACCCCCTGCAGATCATAATGTTTGGGCACCACCCAGCGACGCTGGCCACCGTGGCGGGGGCCGCTGCCCTGCATGCAGCCCTGTGGCAGCGTCAGCGCAGGCGGCTGAGAGAGGTGGCGGAGGCCGCAGCAGAGGAGCGGGCTGCAGTGGGGCAGGTACCAACCGCTCAGGCTGGAGGGCCGCCTGCCCGACAGGCCGAGGAGGATCGGGATGAGGGGGAGGAGGAGGAACGGGACAAGGGGGAGGAGAAGGAGGAGGAGGAACGGGACGAGGGGGAGGAGGAACGGGACGAGGGGGAGGAGGGAGGAGGGGACGGGGCGATGGGTAGGAGGGGGAGGAATGGGACGAGGGGGAGGAGGAGGAGGAACGGGACGAGGGGGAGGAGGAGGAGGAACGGGACGAGGGGGAGGAGGAACAGGACGAGGGGGAGGAGGAGGAGGAACGGGACGAGGGGGAGGAGGAACAGGACGAGGGGGAGGAGGAGGAACGGGACGAGGGGAGGAGGAGGAACGGGACGAGGGGGAGGAGGAGGAGGAACGGGGCGAGGGGGAGGAGGAGGAACGGGACGAGGGGGAGGAGGAACGGGACGAGGGGGAGGAGGAGGAACGGGACGAGGGGGAGGAGGGGGAGGAGGAGGAACGGGACAAGGGGGAGGAGGAGGAGGAAAGGGATGAAGGGGAGGAGGAGGAGGAAAGGGACGAGGGGGAGGAGGAGGAACAGGACGGGGGGGAGGAGGAGGAACGGGACGAGTGGGAGGAGGAGGAGGAACGGGATGAGGGGGAGGAGGAGGAGGAACGGGACGAGGGGGAGGAGGAGGAGGAACGGGACGAGGGGGAGGAGGAGGAGGAACGGGACGAGGGGGAGGAGGAGGAGGAACGGGACGAGGGGGAGGAGGAGGAACGGGACGAGGGGGAGGAGGAGGAGGAACGGGACGAGGGGGAGGAGGAGGAGGAGGAATGGGACGAGGGGGAGGAGGAGGAGGAACGGGACGAGGGGGAGGAGGAGGAGGAACGGGACGAGGGGGAGGAGGAGGAGGAACGGGACGAGGGGGAGGAGGAGGAGGAACGGGACGAGGGGGAGGAGGAGGAGGAACGGGACGAGGGGGAGGAGGAGGAGGAACGGGACGAGGGGAGGAGGAGGAGGAACGGGACGAGGGGGAGGAGGTGGAGGAACGGGACGAGGGGGAGGAGGAGGAGGAACGGGATGAGGGGAAGGAGGAGGAGGAGTTGGTGGTGATAAAGGAGGCCCCACGCCTACCGGCGCCGTCAGGAACTCCCGGACCGGGCCGGCAGGGGGAGGCTGCGGATGAGCCGGGAAACCGTCGCTCACATCTGCCACATGATGGCAAACCTGGCACCGCATGGGACTGGGGGAGGACACCCGCTACCGGTGGCCATCAAGGTGACGGTCGCCCTCAACTTTTACACCACGGGGTCGTTCCAGTCGCCGAGTCGGGATCTGTCCGGCATCCCACAGGCATCGGTGCACAGGTGCATCCGTGCCGTCACCAACATCCTGTATGCCCCGGCATTCAGTTCCCTGTGGACCGTGCCCACCAGGATGTCCGGGCAGCGGGGTTCGCTGCCATCGCCAGGATACCCCAGGTGGGCATCGATGGGGTGCATGTCGCCCTATGGGCACCGGCGGATGAGAGGCCGATGTTCAGGAACGGGCACCACTCCATGAACATACAGATGGTCTGTGACCACCAGATGAAGATCCTGCAGCCGGTACCCAGGCAGTGGGCATGACTCGTTTATCTTGGCTCAATCATCCATACCCGGCATGTTCGAGGGACGCCCCCCCCCCCCCCCCCCCCCCCCCCCCCCCCAGCTGCGGGGCTGGTTGCTGGGCAACAGGGGTTACCCATTGCGCTCGTGGCTGGTGACGCCTATACAGAGGCCACAGAGCGACGCGGAGAACCGCTACAATGAGGCCCATTGTTCTACCAGGGGTATGTGGAGAGGTGCTTCGGGGCGCTGATGATGCGCTTTAGGTACCTGGACCGGTCTGGACGGGCCCTCCAGTACGAGGCAAGGAGGGCCGGCATCATTGTTGTGGTCTGCTGCTTCCTCCACAACATCGCGCAGCAGAGGGGCGATGTGCTGGAGGAGGATGAGGAGGCAGGGCAGGCCTTGTCAGACGAGGAGGAGATGGGGCAGAGGGACAATGGGCGGGGCATGCACGGGAGGCTGCACTACGCCACCAGCAGGGGCAGCGAGCGTGGGATGCTTTGGTCGATACACACTTCACCAACTGAACTGGGGGGGGGATTGCTGGGCATGGGCACCACATTACCGCACCCCCTCACTACCGACCTCCCCCACCACTGAACAAACTCACCTCCCCCACCACCGACCACCCCCACCTCCCCCACCACCGAACACTCACCTCCACCACCACCGAACACTCACCTCCCCCACCACCGAACACTCACCTCCCCCACCACCGAACACTCACCTCCCCCACCACCGAACACTCACCTCCCCCACCACCGAACCCGCACCTCCCCCACCACCGAACACTCACCTCCCCCACCACTGAACACTCACCTCCCCCACCACCGAACACTCACCTCCCCCACCACCGAACACTCACCTCTCCCACCACCGAACACTCCCCTCTCCCACCACCGAACACTCACCTCCCCCACCACCGAACACTCACCTCCCCATCACCGAACACTCACCTCCCCCCCCACCGAACCACTCGCATGCACACCACCCCTCCATTATATATATTCCTGGGGCACTGGTTTGCCAGGTCTGGTCCACGGGATGGAGGATGATGTCAGCCCGCTCTGCGATGAGCTCCGAGCTCCACATCGTGAGACAATGTCTGACTCATGGACACAGTAGCACAGGGGTGGGCAAACTTTTCCGTGCAAGGGCCACATTCAGAAATTCACAACTTTAAAGGGCCGCATAGTATATTAAGTAAAATAATTACTTCACCCGATTATGATTCTGGGCGCCTCATAGAGAACATATCGGCCCTCGACGTTGTGCCGAGAAATGATCACCCTACTCAAGTCAACGTATCCACCCTATACCAGTAAGTAACCCAACAGCCCCCCCCCCCCCCCCATTAACCTTAAAAAATAATATTTTTTTAATGACTTGGTGGGCCGCATAAAGACCTTTGGCGGGCCGCATGCGGCCCGCGGGCCGTAGTTTGCCCACCCCTGCAGTAGCACCTCCCAACTGGGTGATCGCTGCGTCCGAGCTGGACAGTCCATCACATGGCCCTGTCGTATCACTGGGGACGGGGTGATGGGGACGTCTGCGGGATTGGGGGGGGGGGGGGGTGTATGGTTCACCCACTGGGACACACTCTTCCACCACCCCTCACCCACAGTGGACATCACTTACCGCCCCACCCCCGCACCCATCGGACAGAGCACCAGAGGCAGCTTTCATCGGTGATAACATGTGTTTAATGTGCAGAGGTATATACAGTCTGTGCCCGAGCCCCTATAACTAAGCTGTGCCCTGCACCCATGCCACCTTAACTGGTGTCTATGTTTCTGGTCTTATGGGCCCTATCACTACACCTAAGTGGTTCCCCAGATGGTACAGCAGGGGTGGAGGTGGACTGCTGTGACCCCTGCCCCGTGATGATGGTCCCCATTGGCGCACGTCTCCTGGGTGGTCCAGGCTGCTCCTCGGGCGTCCCGGCTGGCGTACTGCCGCCCTGTTCTGCCTGCTGCCCACTAGATGCACCAGGGACAGGAGGGGGGTGTCTGAAGTGCTGCGGTGTTACGGGCACCTCCCCTGCAGTGTATGGGCCCCAGCACCTCCTCCTCCCTCGGGGTGCCTGATGGACCCCGGCTTCTCAATGGGATGTGGGTGTGCGCTGCCATTCCTGGAGGCCCGCTCTGGTATCGACCAGGGTCTGGCCATGGAGCTCAGGGAGTGGCCATCCCTGTGATGCCAGCCAGCAGCTGGGCAATGGTGCCGATGCTCTCAGCCATGGCCTGCTGAGACTGGGCCGCACTGCGGAGCACCGCTGCAATCTGTCAGTGGGCAGCCATGTCCTGGGCCATGGCCCCCGCCTGCACAGAATGCCGCAGGCCTTGCACAGCCTGACCCATGTCCGACACCTTCGCCTCCAGTGCCTCCACCACAGACGCCACCCGTGCGGTTTCAGCCTGGGTAGCACGCACGACTGGCACCATTCCCTCCTCCTACACACAGTTGGACTCCTCCAACTGCGTCTGCAGGGGCTGGAAGCCGGCCGTCATCCCCTTCTCTGGTCCCTGGCTCTCTGACTGCACCTGATCTATGGGTGGGAGTGGATATTCCAGGAACCCGGGACCCATCTGGGTGGCAGCTGGTTGCTGGGGCCGGGCTGCCCTCCGACTGTCCGGCCCCTCGGCTGCTCCTCCCTCCACCTGCTGTACCGGAGCGGCTGTGTGGTTCACACCGGTAAGTGTCCCAGAAGCCTCCTCACTAAAGAGCCCAGACGAGGTGATGGTGGAGGGTCTGGGAGATTGCAGTGACGGAAAATTCCTCATCGGACCCGAAGTCCGGGGTCTCCTGGGTTGTGGTTTCCTGGCTCGTTTCGGCCGGAGGGCTGTTGTTACGGCTGCCCTCCCCGTCGGTGCTTAGGTCCCTGGGGGGGCACCGGCCCTGGCACTGGCTGAGGGCGGGGGGCACCGGCCCTGGCACTGGCTGGGGGAGGGGGGGGCACCGGCTGGACCGGGACCATCGCTGGCTGGTCCTGCCAGACACAAGACAGCATGTATGGTCAGACAGACGGACGGGGGTGAGGCATCAGGTAGTGAGTGGGTGGGGTGAGGGAGGGGGGTCAGGGGGGTTGGGGTGCGGGTGGTGGGGTGAGGGGGGTTGGAGTGAGGGTTGGGGTGATGGGGGTGGGGTGAGGGGGGTTGGGGTGATGGGGGTAGGGGGCGAGGTGGGGTGGGGTGAGGGCCGCATACATGTAGGGGGCTCTCACTTGGTGGCGCGCCTCCGACCTCCGCATCAGCAACTTCCCTCTCCTCCGGCCCGCCCCGGCCATTGCGGCTGGCATGGGTGGGTGCAGCCATGTGGGTCAAGGTGGGCTTGCGACTGACCCCCTGAGGGGTGTGGGTGGTGGGTCACATGTGTGTGGGGGTAGGGGGGTTGGTGCCAGGGGCACAGTGCTGGGTACTCACCCTGGCTGCCCTGAGGAGGTTGTGCAGCTTCTTCCTGTTCTGGTCTGCACTCCGGGCCACCACCCAGACGGCGCTGACGGCGTCTGCCACCTCCGCCCAGGCACACCGGACAATGGAGCCTGCGACCCGGCCCGGGGTACAGCACCAGCCTCCTCCCATCCACGGCGTCCAGGAGGGGGTCCAACTCGCTGTCCCTAAATCGCGGAGCTGCTCTGCTGGCGGCCATCTTGCCTGCGACGCTGTCTGTGTGTGTGTGTGTCTGTGTGTGTGTCTGTGTCTGTGTGTGTGTGTGTGTGTGGGGGGGGGGGGGGGGGAGAGGGGGAGAATGGTTATGAGCAGCCGCGGCGTATCGGCGGCCGCTCCCCGGGTGCTTCACGTTCCGCCCGTGCTAGCCCCTGTGGGCCGGTGAATAGCTCCACCTGGAGGCCCGTTGATGCCGTCATGAAACTCCACCGTTTTCACGACGGCATCAACACTTAGCCTCAGTATCGGAGAATCCAGCCCAAGATATTAATCACATGGAGAGGGTGAGGAAATATATATTTCTGGAGATTGTCTTGTGTTGGTTTAAGTGAGGAACACCTGTGGGAGAGACCTTTGAGTTGACTGGAGATTGTAACATTTAAGGTTCAGAATGTCCCGAGGGTTGACACATTCAGATCCTGTCTGAGGGCAGGAGGCTGAACCCTGATGGGAGGTCACAGGTCAGCTCAAGGGTCAGTGAACAACAGTTTGTGTTCAGTTGTGTTTAGTTTAAGGAGCTGGGAGCAGCAGTTGTTGGCAGCAGCTCAGCTGAGGAGCTGGGACTGTGGGACCGACAGGGCCAGGGGTGAGGGGATGGGGGAGGGAGATGGGGGGGTGGATCCCGCAGTGCAAATGGCATATTGGATATTGGAATTCAACCAGCAATGGTGGCCTTCCTGCTGGTCGCCGCAGTCCTGGGGGATGCCCTGCGGCTGTACGAGCGGGAGCTCCTCGAGGAGGAGGAGGAAGCTGCAGCAGCGGAGCGGGCAGCAGCGGAGCGGGCAGCAGAGGGGCAGGCAGCAGCGGAGCAGGGAGCAGAGGGGCAGAGGGCAGCAGCGGAGCAGGCAGCAGCGAAGCAGGCAGCAGAGGGGCAGGCCGCAGCGGAGCAGGCAGCAGCGGAGCGGGCAGCAGCGGAGCGCGCAGCAGCGGAGCAGGCAGCAGCGGAGCGGGCAGCAGAGGGGCAGAGGGCAGCCGCCCAGGTTGGAGAGCCGGCTGTCCAACCGGCCGAGGAGGAGGAGGTCCCAAGGAGGCACCACATGAGGCCTCGTGTCTACCGGCACCGCCTGTCATTCGAGGAGCTGCCGGACCGGGCATTCCGTGGAGGTATGACACCCGCCCCCAAGGTGATGGTTGCCTTGAACTTTTACCCCACGGAGTCCTTGCACGCGCCGAGTGGGGACCTGTCCGGGATCTCACTGACCTCGGTGTACAGGTGTATCCATGCCGTCACGGAGGCCCTATATGCCCAGGCGGATCAATACATCTACTTCGATGTGGACTGAGCCCACCAGGATGCCCGGGCAGCGGCCTTCGCCACCATCACCGGGATGTCCCGGGTCCAGGGGGTGGTCGACGGGATGCATGTCCCCCTACGGGCACCTGAGGATAACAGGCCGCTGTACACAAACCGAAAGGGGTTGACTCGATGAACATGCAGCTGGTTTGTGACCAACAGCTGCGCATCGTACACGTCTGTGCCCGGTAGCCGGGCAGTCAGCAAGACGCCTCTGGTTCGCTGTGGTCTTGGCTGATGACTCCTATCCGGAGGCCACAGACCGATGCGGAGACCCGCTTCAATGACTCGCACACAGCGACCAGCGGTGTGACCAGGCGGTGCTTTGGCTTCCTGAAGATGTGGTTCAGGTATCTGGACCGCTGTGGAGGGACCCTCCAGTATGACACTGAGAGGGTCGCCCATGTCGGCCTGCTGCATCCACCAGAATATCGCACAGCAGAGGGGAGATGTGTTGGAGGAGGAAGAGGAACGCCAGGCCTCATCAGGTGAGGAGGAAGCGGGGCAGGGTGAGGGCGGCCAGGACATGGAGCCCAGGCAGGTGTGGGAGGCAGCATGACGTGTGCACCAGGGCCTACGAGCACGGGACCCGCTGACAGCCAACAAGTTGGGGGGGAGGGGAACTGTCCAGGGGCACGGACACTGCATCCCAACAGCCAACCCCCTCACTTCCCACCTCCCCCCCCCCCCCCATACCCCCCACCTGCAGCCCCCTCCGTGACACATACCTGCTGCACCGCGGGGTGGGGACCCTGGGATGGAGGATGATGACAACCCGCTCTGCGATGAGCTCTGCTGCTCTGCATCGTATGACAATGTCTGACTCCTGCCCACGGTAACACTTTCCACCGTCCACCTGGGTGATCCCTGCCTGTGAGCTGGTCATTCCTACACACGGTCCCATCGAATCCCTGGGGTGGCGGTGGTCGGAGCGGTCAGGGTGAGGTGAGGAGGGTGGGGATCACGGGCCACCCACAGGGTTCACACCATACCCCAGATCCCCCCAACATTCACCCATTCCTCCACCCCCCACCCCCGGCCAGCCCAGGCTAGCCCACCCCACACACCCATCAGACGGAGCACCGAGGCAGGTTGTAACAGTGGTAACAGGTGTTTATTGTGAACAAATATATACAGGTTTATTCCCTCAACCCTCTAACTAAACTGTGCCCTGCACCCGTGCCAACTTAACTGGTGTCTACTTTTCTGGCCTTGCGGGCCCTAACACTATGTCTAGGTGGGTCCCCAGAGGGTACAGCAGGAGTGGAGGCGGCCTGTTGTGACTCCTGCCCTTCGACCTGGGTCCCTGTTGGCCGGCGTCTTCTGGAGAAACCGGGCCTGGATGGGCCCGGCCCCTGCTCAGGTGTCCCAGGTGGCGTGGTGCCGCCATGTTCTGCCCGCTGCCCACCAGATACACCAGGGACAGGAGGGGGGAGTCCGAGGTGCTATTGTGATCCGGCACCTCCCCTGCGGGAGTCACCGACATGGGCCTCATCAGCTCCTCCTCCCTCGGTGTGCCCAATGGCCCCTGGGCTTCTCCATGGGACTGGGGTGCGAGCGGAGCTACCCCCTGAGGCTCCCCCGCCACCTGGCACTGCCAGTCCTGGAGACCCGCTCTGGTCTCGACCAGGGTCTGCATGCTGGAGGCCAGGGAGCACAGGGAGTGGACCATCTCCCTCTGGGTGGCTCTGGGACATGGTCATCTGTGAGGCAGCAAACCCTGTCCTGGGCCTCGGCCAGCGCCTGCACAGAATGCCCCAGGACTTGGGCATCGCCGATCCATAGTCCAAACCATCGCCCCAATGCCTCCACTGCGGACGCCACCCATGGAGTGCTGGCCGGGGTGACAGGCATGGTCAGCACCACCTCCTGCTCCTGCACGCGGTTGGACTCCTCCACCTGCGCCTGCAGGTGTTGGATGCTCACCGACATCCCCTCATGTAGTCCCTGGCTCTGTGACTGCATCTCCACTATCGATGGGACTGTCTGTTCCAGAAGCCCCAGACCCGACTGGACGGCAGCTAGTCCCTGGGGTCGGCCCTCCGACCGTCCTCCCCCTCGGGGGCTCCGACCTCCACCTGCTGTACCGGGTCAGCTGTGTGCTGAGCACCAGAGAGAGTCCCAGGAGCCTCTTCACTAACATGGCCAACCGAGGTGAGTGTCTCTGGGATGGTGGAGGGTGTTGGAGACGCTGTGACGGGAAGTCAGTGTCATCCTCCGACCCGACCTCCTAAACTTTCTTTCTCATCCCATCTTGTACATTTTCTCCCCCACTCTCTCTCTTACCCTCCCATTTCCCTCCCACCTTCCTACTGTTGCCAACATCCCCTCTCTCTTTTTCACACTCTCCAATTTTTGCATTTATTCCTCTGCACTGTCTCTCTCACCCTCACACTCTCCCTGCTAACCTGCTGTCTCTACTCCTCCACCTCAGTCTCTCACACCCTCCTACACTCCCTGTCACTTCCTGTTCTCCCTGCCACACCCTCTATTCCTCAACCCTCTCCCAATCTCTCTGTAATCCGGCTTCCACACTCTCAAACCCTCCAGCTTTCCGTCACCCACTTCTGCCTCACTTTCACTCCATTCTCACACTCCCTCTCTCCTTTCCTGCTCTCTCCCTTCACCCACTCCCTGGCTCTGCTGCTCTGATTTATCTCCTCTGACCCCTCCCCCTCCCTCACTATCCTCTCCCTCACCTACCCCGTTTGCCCCTCTCTACCCCTCCCTCTCTCTTCCCTCCCCCTCCCTCTCCAAATCACTGACTGTGTTATTTTAACTTTCCCCCAGCTCCAGCCTCTCTGACTCTGGATCTGAACACAGCGAATCCCTGGCTCATCCTGTCTGAGGACCGGACCAGTGTGAGACTCAGAGACAAACAGCAGCGGCTCCCTGACACCCCGGAGAGGTTTGATCCCTGGGAATGTGTCCTGGGATCAGAGGGATTCACATCAGGGAGACATTACTGGGAGGTGGGGGTGAGGGGGAAGACTTGGTGGTGGCTGGGACTGGCCCGAGAGTCTGTGAACAGGAAAGGGGTAATCTCCCCGAGCCCTGAGTCTGGATTCTGGATTTTGTGGCTGATTCCCGAATCTGGTTATTTTGCCGGCACCTCCCCCTCACTGACCCCCCTCACCCTGAGTGTGAATCCTGGGAAGATCGGGGTTTTCCTGGACTATGAGGGGGGACAGGTGTCATTTTACAATGCGGACAACATGTCCCATCTCCACACTTTCACCCTCACTTTCACTGAGAGAATCTTTCCCATCTTCAACCCGGGATGGAATAACGACGGGAAAGACTCGGCCCCGCTGACAATCTGCGGGATTAAAGATCACTAACAGATCCATCCCATAATTTCACACCATCTCCCTTCCTCCTGCCAGCTGTAAACTGCTGGGTGTGGGTCTCAGTCACAGGAGGTGCGGATGGTTCAAATGGTTCCTGAGCTCAGGGTGATTACAGCTGAGTGACAATAATGTTTTGGTCATTTTGTTTTTTGTTTCCTTACTCGGTGAGGAGCAACAAACACGCGGTAACTTTTCCAGTGACTCCTGGAAAATTGATTAAAATCCCCAAGATGATGGAGAATAATGAAAGCGCAGGGACGGTGGAGAATTAAAACACAGACCGAAATAAACTAAGGGTCTCCGGGACTCCAGGTGGGAAATTGAACGTTAAGAGGGGCAGGGAAGTGGAACTAGGGTGAGATTGATCACCAATGGCAAGGAAATGACAAAGGAGAAAATCCAAGAGCAGGAAAATTCAATAATACCCAGGGAAGTACGAAGGAAAATTCAAAATGAAAAGAACCAAAATCAATAGGGAACAGGCAGGAGAATCAGAAACACTCACAAACCAGGGGTTGGAAATGAACAAAACATTCGACAGCCTGAAGTGTTTAAAGGTGTGGAGAGAGAAACCAGGTTAACATTCCGGGTATAAACCCTGTATGGGAACTGGGAACTGAAAGATCAGCAAGTACCTCTGTAGGGCTGGGGGAAAGAAGGATGGAGAGAGAAGAAACAAATAGAAGCTCAATTGTAGAGAGGAACTTACTGGGTCGAATGAGCTGTGAACTGCAGGAAGCCGGTGTCCTTCCTGCCTGTAATGTTGCTCCACAGGCGGAAGGTGGCGATAGATCACCGTGTTTGAGATGAATCAGTTCAGTGATTCTCAAACTGGGGTCGGGGAGTCTTTCCAGGGGGTTCAAAAATAATTTTCCAGACAGTGGGAGAGAATGATAGAGAAACACAAGAGAGGAAATGAAATGAAACAATCTTAACTGTTGCACTTTGTCTAAATTCCGAGGAGTTAGTGTTGGTTCTGCATTGAGCAGCTGTCAATATTTCCACCCCAAACCTCCCGAATCCTCTCCCTTCTTCACGGTGATGGACATTTCACTGTCATGGTTTTCAGTGGTGAGTCTCACATTGACTTTCAGTAGGAGGGGAGGGGAGGTGGGAGACCAGCTGCTGCTGTGATACTCACTGTCTTCAGTTTGGGCTCAGGCAGTGAGTAAGTGCCGCTATCCAGCTGCCCGGCCTGCTGAGTATTTCCATCATTCTCTGTTTATATTAATCTCCAGTTGGTTTGTTTCTTGTAATCGTGATAAATCTGTCAGTTTGACTCACTTCAAACTCTCACCGTGTTTCAATAATGCAGCTTCCTTGTGTGATTAAATAATACTGACAAACTGGACTGGGTTTGTACAGGTCTGTAAATATTGTCCAGAATGTCATGTCCCAGTGGGGAATCTGTAATAAAATTGGAATAAAAGAAAATCGTGTTTCTGGGAGTTTTTATTTTACATTAAAACAAGAAGCTGCCTTGAGACAGTTTAAAGATGTAAATGATGTGACACTGCTGTGAACACGGATCTGACAGTCTGTCTGTATTGAACATGATGTGTGAATTGATGGGGTTTGTGAGACATTAACAGATAATGTTTAACCAGATGAAAAGCAGTTCAGTGGCTGCACTAGAATGTTAGTGGAGTCTCAGTTATCATTTATCTCTGGTTTGTCTGCTCTGTCTCATCACTGTCCACATCAGATAAATAATCCTGAAATCACTAGTATGTAATGACCTGTTTTGTTAAAACATTATTCATGTTCTCTGTGAATGGAACCTGTTCATATTGTGGTTCTTATATAGAATTATAATTTACATTGGACGGTACATGGTTACATTTGTAAAATTATTCTTTAAACAAGACAAAACAATCTGAGAAAACTTGTTTTTCTCAAAGTTTACACAGTTCATCATTACATCCGAGAAGCAGAAACTCAACATGTTGTTTGCGTCTGTCACTGTGTGGGGGCGGGTCTCCGGAGAATAGGGAAGCGGATTGGGCAGAGGTCGCGTCACTCAAAGTCAGAGACGCGGGTTTCCGAGCAGTAGGAATGCTGATTGGTTAAGATTCCAGTCAGTCAGCAAATTAGGCGGGTTTACTGGTTTGGAGAAGCGGATTGGTCGCTCGTCCTCAACACCAGGATTGAGAGAGGCGGGTTTCCGGGTAATACGGAGGTGGATTGGTCCCGGTTGGATCTGGGATTCATGTCGCATTACATTCGGCCCCCACCAACAAGCCTGGACTTGCAGAGGCCTACCGACTGAACTGGCTTGGGACAATTCACACCTCTTTAACCTGGAGTTACCTCTCTCTCTGCATCTTTGATGATTTGATTGCCTGCAGGTGCTCGCATTCCGGGGCATCTCTGACTGTGTCTATATAAACATTTCTGGAACAAGCCTTTCCATTCACCTGAAGAAGGAGCCGTGCTCCGAAAGCTCGTGTTTGAAACAAACCTGTTGGACTTTAACCTGGTGTTGTAAGACTTCTTACTGTGCTCACCCCAGTCCAACGCCGGCATCTCCACATCACTCCTAATAGTGATTCAGTGTCTTGCTGTCAAGTGCCCTGTTCATAAAGAGCACCCCTCCCGCCCCCAGCATGAATGTTGCAGCCAGCGCACCGCCCTCTCTGTGCACAGAAACCCAAACTCCCATCTTCCTCCTTGCCAGCAGTTCTGGTGTCTGATTGATCGAGTTTTGGCGGTCCACCTCTCAGATGGTGTCCGCCAACTTCCGCCTCCCTGTGCCTCACTCTGTAACGATTAGTTTCAGTGTGTCCCATAGCGTAGAAGGGGAAATCTCTTTACTTCTTTTAAAGTTCAAATATTCCTAGATGACAGGGAAAGCAGAGAGTTGTGATCAATGGCTTTTTGAAGTTTGGAGGAAGGCTTTTAGTGGAGTTCTCCAGGGGTCTGTATTGGGACCCTTGCCTTTCTGAGATGTCTGTTAATGACCGAGACACTGGTGTCCAGGGCTTAATTTCATAATTTAGAGATGACACAAAGATTTGAATCGTTGCCGACTGTGATGAGAATAGCCTTGAACTTTAAAAGGAACATTGATATATTTGATTGGGCAGACAAGTGGCAAATTAAGTTCAATTCAGAGAAGTGTGAAGTAAATCATTTTGTTAAGAATCATCATAGAATCATAATAGAATTTACAGTGCAGAAGGAGGCCATTCGGCCCATTGAGTCTGCACCGGCCCTTGGAAAGACCACCCGACCTAAGGCCATACCTCCATGCTATCCCCACACCTCCATCCTATCCCACCTGTCCTTTTTTGGACACAAAGGGCAATTTAGCATTACCAATCCATCTGACCTGCACATCTTTGGACTGTGGGAGAAAACCGGAGCAACCAGAGGAAACCCATGAATTCAGAGAGACAGTCTAAAATAAAGGGATAAACTATAAAGAAAGTTTAGGAACAGAGGGACCTTGGTGTTCATATAAGTAAGTGATTGAAGCTGCCAGGACATGTTTGAAAGAGCAGTTAAGAAAGTATCTTGAAATCAAAGTTCTAAACTGGGGGCAGGCCGACTTTAATAAGATCAGAAATGATTTGTTCAGAGCGGACTTGGACTGGAGACGTTTGGATTAATCTGTGACTGAACAGTGGAACATATTCAAGAAGGAAATAGGGAGAGTGCAGGGCCAACATGTTCCAACAAAGAAAAAGGGTAAACCCTGGATCTCGAGGGATATAGAACTAATCTGTATTTGGAGCGGCCTTGGGTAAAAAGAAATATGGAGGCTTATGACAGATAGCGAGAGCTCAGAACAGCAGACACCCTCAAGGTGTACAGAATGTGCAAAAAGGATCTTTATAGGTGAAAGAACATGAATGGATAGTGGCAGGTAAAATAAAGGAAAATCCTGAGTTGCTTTACAAGTCCATTTAAGGGTAAAAGGGTAACTAGGGAAAGAATTAAGGCCCAGAATGGTAATTTGTGTGTGGAGCGGGAGGATATAGGTAGGGTTCTAAATGAAAACTTTGTGTCAGTGCTTGCTAGTGAAAGTGACGGTGTGGGTACAGAAATCAGGGAGAACGACTGTGATTAAAAGAAGTTAACATTGATTCTGAGTGGTTTGGCAGACTTATAAATCGGCAAATATCCGGAGCCAGATGAAAAGTATCCCAGACTTTTGAATGAGGCAAGGGAGAAAATATGGGCGCTGGCAATAATTTTCAATTCTGCTCTGGCAACAGGAGAGGTGCCAGAGGACTGGAGGACAGTCAATGTGGTCCCATTATTCACCAAGGGAGGAATGGATCAACCAGGAAACTACAGACCAGCCAGTCTAACATATTGGGGGTAATTCTGAGAGACAGAATGAATCTGTATTTGGAGAGGTGGGAATTAATCAAGAAAGTCAGCATGGTTTTGTTAAGGGGAGGTCATGCCTGACCAACTTGATTGAATTTTTCAAAAAGGGCAATACATCTGATGTAATAGACTTGGACTTCAGCGAGGACTTTGATAAGATTCCAGATGGGAGACTGATAACGAAGGTAAGACCGAAGAACAATACAACACAGGAACAGGCCCTTCGGCCCTCCAAGGCCACGCCGACCTTGGTACCTGCCTAAACTAAAACCGTCTGCACTTAGGGAGTCCGTATCCTTCCATTCCCACCCTTTCATATAATTTGTCTAGATGTCCCTTAAATGCCACTATCGTACCTGCCCCCACCACCTCCCCAGGCAGCGCATTCCATGTACTAACCACCCTCTGTGTAAACTTTTCTCCGTACACTTTAAAACCTATTTCCCCGAGTACTTGTCTCTCCTACCTGAGAAAAGAGCATCTGACTATCCACTCTGACCATGCCACTCATAACCTTGTAGACATCTATCAGGCCGCCTCTCAACCTCCGTCATTCCAGTGAGAGCAGACCGAGTTAATCTAACCTCTCCTCATAGCTAATGCCCTCCATACCAGGCAACATCCTTGTAAACCGCTTCTGTACCCTCTCCAAAGCATCCACATCCTTCTGGTAGTGTGGCGATCAGAATTGGACATAATATTCCAAATGAGGCCTAACTAAGGTCCTGTACAGCTGCAACATGACTTGCCAATTTTTATATTGAAACCCCGACCGATGAAGGCCAGCATGCCGCATGCCTTCTTCACCACTTTATCCACGTGCGTTGGCACGTGATCGTGGGAGATCAGATTGGGAGCTGATACTGGGAGAAGGAGGAATTGTCCACCCGGTAACAGGCCCAGGTAAGAGGGGCTTCCTTTTCATTGAGGCTGTGTGGGGAAGGGGGAATGTCTTTCTCACAACACCTGAATCATAAAGAACACATTCTTTAGGAGTTTTCACTGCCCTGAACTGTACAGAATGTTGTGTCAGAACGATTCAGTGTCTTTTACACTCATGGAGTTTGAGGAAAAATTCTCTTTTAAAAGAAATGAAGAAATACAATGGACAGAATTAGTCTGAGAAAGTGGATTCAAATTCTTTGCTGCTGTTTCTTGTTCCACCTCCACTAAAGACTCCATGTCTGTGACATGAAACAGACTGATTGGAACTCCAAAAATATAAGTTTGATTTGTCCTGAGCTGATGTACTAAAGTTAGCCTCAGTATCCCTAGTTTAAGAATGGGAACATTTAGCCAGGATCCCCACTCTTAATAGTGATTCACTGTCTTGCTGTCAAGTGCACTGTTATGGACTTAAAGAGAAAGCATGGAGTTCATAAAGAGCACCCCGCCTCCCCGGCACAAACGCCCCTAGTCGCCGCATTTCAGTGCCTGTTGGGGTACACGGAGGGAGAATTCAGAATGTCCAAATTACTTAACAGCATATTTTTTGGGACTTGTGAGAGAAAACCGGAGCACCCGGAGGAATCCCATGTAGACACGGGGAGAACGTGCAGACTCCACACAGTGACCCAAGCCGGGAATCGAACCTGGGACCCTGGAGCTGTGAAGCAACAGTGCTACTCACTGTGCTACCATGGCGCTCTCCAGGGGTCTGTGTTGGGACCCTTGCTATTTCTGATATATATGTTAATGATTGAGGCACTAGTGTCTCGGGCTTGATTTCATAATTTAGAGATGACACAAAGATTTGAATCATTGCCGACTGTTATGAGGATAATCTTGAACTTCAAAAGGAACATTGACATATTGGATTGGGCAGACAAGTGGCAAATTAAGTTCAATTCAAAGAAGTGCGAAGTGATTTATTTGGGTAAGAAGAATATAGAGAGACAGCCTAACAAAAGGGAGAAACTGTAAAGGAGGTTTAGGAACAGAGGGACCTTAGTGTCCATGTAATTGAAGGTGCCAGGACATGTTTGAAAGAGCAGGTAGGAAATTATTTTGAAATCAAAGTTCTAAACTGGGGGCAGGCCGACTTTGATAAGATCGGAAATGATTTGTTCAGAGTGGACTTGGACTGGACAAGTTTAGATTAATCTGTGACTGAACAGTGGGACACATTCAAGAAGGAAATGGGGAGAGTGCAGGGCCAACATGTTCCAATAAAGAAAAAGGGTGGAACCAACAAATCCAGTGAATAATTGTACCAGATTGACAAATCCAGTGAACCCTGGATTTCGAGGGATGTACGGCTTTGGGTAAAAAGTAAAAGGGAGGCTTATGGTAGATAGCGAGGGCTCAGAACAGCAGAAGCCCTCAAGACATGTAGAATGTGCCAGTGGGAACTTTATAGGTGAGAGAATATGAAAGGATAGTGGCAGGTAAAATAAAGGAAAATCCTTGGTTGCTTTACAATCCATTAAGGGTAAAAGGATAACTAGGGAAAGCATAGGGCCCATTAAGGACCAGAATGGTTATTTGTGTGTGGAGCGGGAGGACATAGGTAGGGTTCTAAATTAATACTTTGTGTCAGTGTTCGCGAGTGAGAGGTACGGTGCGGGTACAGAAATCAGGGAGAAAGACTGTGATAAAAAGAAGTTGACATAGATTCTGAGTGGTCTGGCAGACTTATAAATTGGCAAATATCCGGAGCCAGATGAAATGTATCCCAGACTTTTGAATGAGGCAAGGGAGGAAATAGGGGTGCTGCCGATAATTTTCAATTCTGCTCTAACAACAGGAGAGGTGCCAGAGGACTGGAGGATAGTCAATGTGGTCCCATTATTCACCAAGGGAGGAATGGATAAACCAGGAAACTACAGACCAGCCAGTCTGACATCTTGGAGGTAATTCTGAGAGACAGAATTAATCTGTATTTGGAGAGGTAGGAATTAATCAAGAAAGTCAGCATGGGTTTTGTTAAGGGGAGGTCATGTCTGACCAACTATTGAATTTTTCAAAGAGGGCAATACATCTGACGTAATCTACTTGGACTTCAGCGAGGACTTTGATAAGATTCCAGATGGGAGACTGATCCCGAAGGTAAGAATAAAGAACAATACAGCAGAGGAACAGGCCCTTCGGCCCTCCAAAGCTGCGCCGACCATGGTACCTGCCTAAACTAAAACCGTCTGCACTTAGGGAGTCCGTATCCTTCCATTCCCACCCTTTCATATATTTGTCTAGATGTTTCTTAAATGCCCTATCGTACCCGCTCCCTAGGCAGCTCATTCCACATATTTACCACCCTCCGTGTAAAAAGTCTTGCCTCGGACATTTGTTCTAACTTTTCCCCACACACTTTAAAACCATGTCCCTGAATACTTGACTCTCCTACCCTGGGAAAGAGCATCTGACTGTCCAGTCTGTCCATGCCACTCATAATCTTGTAGACCTCTATCAGATCGCATTTCAACTCCGTCGTTCCAGTGAGAGCAGACCGAGTTTATCTAACCTCTCCTCTAGCTAATGCCCTCCATGGATTGGATTTGTTTGTTGTCACGTGTACCGAGGTACAGTGAAAAGTATTTTTCTGAGAGCAGCTCAACAGATGATTAAGTACATGGGAAGAAAAGGAAATTAAAGAAAATACATAATAGGGCAACACAAGGTATACAATGTAACTACATAAGCACTGGCATCAGATGAAGCATAGAGGGTGTAGTGTTAATGAGGTCAATCCATAAGAGGGTCATTTGGGAGTCTGGTGACAGTGGGGAAGAAGCTGTTGTTGAGTCTGTTTGTGCTTGTTCTCAGACTTCTGTATCTCCTGCCCAATGGAAGAAGTTGGAAGAGTGAGTAAGCCGGGTCGGAGGGGGTCTTTGATTATGCTGCCAGCTTTCGCCAGGCAGAGGGAGTTGTAAATGGAGTCAGTGGATGGGAGGCAGTTTTGTGTGATGGACTGGGCGGTGTTCACGACTCTCTGAAGTTTCTTGCTGTCCTGGGCCAAGCAGTTGCCATACCAGGCTGTGATGCAGCCAGATAGGATGCTTTCTATGATGCATCTGCAAAAGTTGGTAAGGTTTAATGTGGACATGCCGAATTTCCTTAGTGTCCTGCGGAAGTATAGGTGCTGTTGTGCTTTCTTGGTGGTAGCGTCGACTTGGGTGGACCAGGACACATTTTTGGAGATGTGCACCCCCAAGGAATTTGAAACTGCTAACTATCTCTCCCTCGGCCCCGTTGATGCTGACGGATGTGTACATCTTGAAGTCAATGACCAGCTCTTTAGTTTTGCTGGGATTAAGGGAGAGATTGTTGTCGCTGCACCACTCCACTAGGTTCTCTATCTCCCTCCTGTATTCTGACTTGTCGTTATTCGAGATCCGGCCCACTATGGTCGTTTCGTCAGCAAACTTGTAGATGGAGTTGGAAACCAGGCAACATCCCTGTAAACTGCTTCTGTACTGTCTCCAAAGCATCCACATCCTTCTGGTAGTGTGGCGACCAGAATTGTCCACAATATTCCAAGTGAGGCCTAACTAAGGTCCTGTACAGCTGCAACATGACTTGCCAATTTTTATATTGAAACCACGACCGATGAAGGCCAGCATGCCGTATGCCTTCTTCACCACTTTATCCACGTGCGTTGACACTTTCAGTGATCGATGCGCATGCACGCCCGGATCTCTCTGCCTGTCAGTACTCACAAGAGTTCTACCGTTTATTGTGTAAGAACCCATGGGATCCAAGGACATTTGGCAAATTTAATCCAGAATTGGCTGAGTGGCAGGAAGCAGAGGATGATGGGCGAGGGGTATTTTCCTGACTGGAAGCCAGGAGGGTCCGAAGGGATCAGTGTTGGGGCCGTTGCTGTTTGTGGTTTACACATAGATTTAGACTTGAATGCAGGCGGGTTGATCAGTAAGTTTGCGGATGATACGGAAATTAGTGGGGCAGTAATTAGTGAGAAGGATAGACTTAGATTACAGGAGGATATAGATGGACTGGTCAGATGGGCTGACAGTGGCAAATGGAGTTCAATCCGGATAAGTGTGAGGTGATGCACTTGGGCAGGACAAACAAGGCAACGGAATACAGGATAAATGGCAGGACCCTGGGAAGTACTGAGGATCAGAGGGCCCTTGGTGTGCATGTACACCGGTTTCTTAAGGTAGGAGGGCAGGTGGATACAGTGGTTAACAAGGCATGTGGTATATTTCCCTTTATCAGGCGAAGTTTAGAGTTTAATAGGCAGGGAGGCGATGCTGGAACTGTATAAAACATTGATTAGGCCACAGTTAGAGTATTGTATGCAGTTCTGGAATCCACATTGCAGAAGGGATGTGATCGCATTGGAAGGGTGCAGAGGGGATTTACCAGCCTGTTGCCTGGGCTGGAGATCATAGAATTTACAGTGCAGAAGGAGGCCATTCGGCCCATCGTGTCTGCACCGGCTCGTGGAAAGAGCACCCGACCCAAGTTCAACACCTCCACCCTATCCCAGTAACCCCACCCAACATGAAGGGCAATTTTGGACACTAAGGGCAATTTATCATGGCCAATCCACCTAATCTGCACATCTTTGGACTGTGGGAGGAAACCGGAGCACCCAGAGGAAACCCACGCACACACGGGGAGAATGTGCAGACTCTGCACAGACAGTGACCCAAGCCGGAATCGAACCTGGGACCCTGGAGCTGTTAAGCCATTGTGCTATCCACGATGCTACCGTGCTGCCCTACAATGCTACCGTGCTGCCCTACAATGCTACCGTGCTGCCCTACAATGCCACCGTGCTGCCCTACAATGCCACCGTGCTGCCCTACAATGCTACCGTGCTGCCCTACAATGCTACCGTGCTGTGTACCGTAGCTACGAAGAGAGATTGGATAGACTGGGGTTGTTTTCCTTGGAATAGAGGGGACTGAGGGGGACCATAATTGAAATGTATAAAATTATGAAGGGGATGGGTGGTGGACAGGAAATAACTTTTCCCTTGGTTGAGGGATCAATGACCAGGGGGCATAGCTTTAAGGTAATTGGCAGAAGGTTTTGGATTGAATTGGATTTGTTTATTGTCACGTGTACCGAGGTACAGTGAAAAGTATTTTTCTGCAAGCAGCTCAACAAATCATTCAGTACATGGAAGAAAAGGTAATTAAACAAAATTCAAGAAAATACATGAGAATACATAATAGGGCAACACAAGATATACAATGTAACTACATAAGCATTGGCATCGGTTCAAGCATACAGGGTGTAGTGTTAATGAGGTCAGTCAATAAGAGGGTCATTTAGGAGTCCGGTGACAGTGGGGAAGAAGCTGTTTTTGAGTCTGTTCGTGCATGTTCTCAGACCTGCATCTCCTGCCCAATGGAAGAAGTTGGAAAAGTGAGTAAGCCGGGTGGGAGGGATCCTTGATTATGCTGCCCGCTTTCCCCCGGCAGCGGGAGGTGTAGATGGATTCCATGGATGGGAGGCAGGTTCGTGTGATGGACTGGGCGGTATTCACGACTCTCTGAAGTTCCTTGCGGTCCTGGGCTGAGGAGTTGCCATACCAGGCTGTGATGCAGCCCGATAGGATGCTTTCTAAAGTGCATCTGTAAAAGTTGGTAAGGGTTAATGTGGACATGCCGAATTTCCTTAGTTTCCTGAGGAAGTATAGGCGCTGTTGTGCTTTCTTGGTGATAGCGTCGACGTGAGTGGACCAGGACAGATTTTTGGTGATGTGCACCCCTAGGAATTTGAAACTGCTCACCATCTCCACCTCGGCTCTGTTGATGCTGACAGGGGTGTGTACAGTACTTTGCTTTGTGAAGTCGATGACCAGCTCTTTAGTTTTGCTGGCATTGAGGGAGAGATTGTTGTCATTACACCACTCCACTAGGTTCTCTATCTCCCTCCTGTATCCGGACTCGTCGTTATTCGAGATCCGGCCCACTATGGTCGTATCAGCAAACTTGTAGATGGAGTTGGAACCAAGTTTTGCCACGCAGGTTCAAAGGAGATGTGAGGAAAACCTTTCCACCCAGACGATGGTGCGAGTCTGGAACTCACTCCCTGAAAACATGGTGGAGGCAGAGACCCTCATAACATTGAAAAAGTATTTAGATGTGCAGTTGCGATGCCAACAGCAATGTCGACACAAGGAGAACACTCAGGACCCTGTTAACCGTGTTCACGTCAGTGGTGAGCTGTTAACGGAGCTTCTTGAAGTTCTAGCTTTTAAAATTCACCAGTGATCGACTGTGGGAGAGGACAGACTATCTTCACTGGTCATCCTGACGGTGGGAAATGATGTGTCTCATTATCGTTATTTATTAGTTCAGTGTTTACTGTTTAGATTATTTGCCACTTAGCTGCAATGTTATTCTTATGATTCTTTCGAATTTAAATAAACTTCTGAGATTAGTTTAATTTCTGAAACTTTCCCTAAATATTCCTACAAACATCAAAATACAAATTTCTCCTGAAAGAACAGCAGCGGGAGGTATTTAACCCTCAAACCTGTTCTGTCTTTCAGTGAGACATTGGCTGAGCTACGATCTAACTCCAGATACTCGCCTTTCCCATTAACCTTTGCTTGACAAACATCTCTCTATCTCGGATTTGAAACTCAGTTTGATCCAGCATCAGTTGCCATCTGGGGAAGGGAGTTGTAGACTTCTACCACCCTCTTTAACTTGAAATATTTCCTCATTTCACTCCTGCGAGGTCTGGGTCTCATTTCCAGAATAATTCCCAACATTTCTTCCTTTGTCATTTACTCCTTCAGCTGTACAGGACCTTAGTACCTTTTGTCATTTATCTTCAATCACTACCCACAGCCAGAATCTCCCTGCACCTTCCCAACTCCACCTTTATCCTAACCACGTTCTCTGGGTTCTGAACTATCACCTTCTCCACAGCTGGGTCTCTTGATTTAATGGAGTTATGGGACAGGCTCGAGGGGCTGAATGGCCTCCTCCTGTTCCTGTGGTTTCACATTGTTGTGCCTCTCTTGCTGTCTTTACAAGTGTTCTTCCTGGCGTCAGTACATCCTCTATTATTTTCTGTGTTTGGGTTTCCCCAGCACTTATTTCTGTGTCTTGCTGACCCTGTGCCTGTCGGTAAAAATCCCTGTCACAGTTCTCCAGTGATTCACCCTCAGTATTGAGCACCAGCCCATCCACTTCACTGAACCTTTACTCTATTATTCCTGTATTATTTACCCACCTTTTCTAATTAGATTTCCAATCGCTTCCTTCCATTAATTCACACCCACTCCTGTCCAAGTCCCAAAACTTTCCCTTCAGCTTCTTGGCAGCTGAGATCAGCAATTTGCTGAACATTTTACTATTGACTCTCGTCTTCTTTCACAATGGAAAGTCGAGGATTTTTTACTCTATTTGTGGACGGCCATCAGTTTACTGTGTGTTAACATTTGTGTTTTTGTTTATTTCAGGAGAGTACATCTGACGGCACGTTCTCCAAACATAACTGAGCAACATTATAAAGTAACAGATTGAAGTGATTGTTTTATTTTCTGTTATTAAATATTTAATATTTACATAATTAGTGAAGAAGACTATCAGCCAATCCCAGCAGAAGGCAGTCTGTCTCTGGGAGCATTTAAAGGATGCACCCAGTATGGAGAATGGAGACGTGTCAGAGACCTTCTCAAACCCGGGACTGAGATCTTTTCTTGTTCTCTTATTTAACCCAGAAACTCCTCAAGTGACCACATCTACTGAATAACAGATAAGAACGTAAATATTATTCCGACTAACTTAAAATGAGAAATAAATGAAATGGTGACTTTTATTTGATTCTTGGATTTGAATGTAAATAATAATGAAAAATGTTTCAGAAAGAAGAGAGGAAAGAAACATTTTGCTCTCAGCGATTGATCAGTCAGCACAGTGAAGGTTCAGTCAGTTGGTTCCTGCTCTGAGACGGTTGTCCTGTGATAATAGGCTGAGTAAATTGGGCCAAAACTCTCTGGAGTTTAGGAGAATGAGAGATGATCCCACTGAAACATACAGGATTCTGGGCTGGGAATTTCAATCATTGGGAAACAGCCTCAGGATAAGGGGAAAGTCATTTAGGACTGAGATGAGGAACATAAAAACATACAAATCAGTAGTCGGCCATTCAGCCCCACAAACCTGTTCTGTCATTCGATGAGATTGTGACTGATCTGATTGTGGACTTAACTCCACATTCCTGTCTGTGTCCGATTATCCTTTTACTCCCTCGTCTGTCTATTTCTGTCTTTAAGATATTCAATGATTCTGCTTCCACAGCTCTCTGGGGAAGAGAGTTTCAAAGACGAGCGACCCTCTGAGAAAATGTTTCTCCTCGTCTCAGTCCTAAATGGAAGACCCCTTATTTTTAAACTGTGACCCGAGTGCAAGTCGCTCCCCTGAGTGTGAACATCTTTTCACCATCCTCCTCATCATGTCCCCTCAGGATCTTATATTATTCAATAGGTTCTCCTCTCAGTCTTCTAATCTTCAGTGGATACAGGTCAAACCTCCACAGAATCCCGACAGTGCAGAAGGAGGCCATTTGGCCCAGTGAGTTTGCACCGAACCTCCGAAAGAGCAGCTTACCTCAGCCCACTGCCCTGCCCCATCCCTGTAACCCCACCTAACCTGCACATCATCAGATGCTGAACATGGCAAATCCACCTAACCTGCACATCTTTGAACTGTGGCGGGAAACCGGAGCACTTGGAGGAAACCCCCGCCGACACGGGGAGAACGTGCAAACTCCACACAGTCACCAAAGGCTGGAATGGATACCAGGTCCCTGGTGCTGTGAGGCAGCAGTGCTAACCACTGTGCCAAGATGCCGCCTCGATTAACCTTTCCTCCCAAGATATCCACTCACCCCCTGCAAATCACAAGCTCCCCAATTCCACGTAGCCGTCCACCACAGCACACTTGTATTACTAAAGAGTAAGAAATGTGTGGAACATGAGGAAAGTTGAAAACATTTGCTAACTAATTGAAGTAAATCAGACAGTAATGATTCACCTGTGGAATTTATTTATAAAACCGACAGGAGAGAGAGTTGGAGATAAGAGATGTGGGCCAGAATTTCTCCATCAATGTGATCTCAGTGGTTGACTGATACATTTTCCCCAAAAGGAAGGATTACGGTGTTGAGTGCTCAGTGGTGGAGTTTCCCCACCGCCTGTCCTTTACCACCGTGAGGTCCTGGTGAGGCTTCTGGGATGTAATAACACATCAAACCCTCTTTTCAGAGTAGATGCTGCTTCTGTTTTATACTTTAATAACAGGGCTCGGCAGTAAAGGTGTTTGCACTGATTCATCTCAAACACGGTGATTATCCACTACCTTCCGACTGTGCAACAACATTACAGGACCCTTTGTACATCAATGTTTCCCAATCTGTCACCATTTCAATAATTATCTGCCATTCCGTTTTTCCTACTGAAGTGGAGAGCTTCACGCTTATCCACGTTAGACTCCAGCTGCCATGTATTTGCCCACTCACTCAACTTGTCCAAATCGCCTTGATGCCTCTTTTTTTAAAATATAATTTTTATTGAAATATTTTGAATTTATACAACAATAACGAACCACAATAAAATACCAAAAATAACAATAATATTAGCAATCATAAACATTCGCCCCACCTCCATGAACAACACAGCATATTAACAACAATGCAAATTAACACAATATTAAGTTACATAATAGAAACTACAATAAGGAACCTCCCCTCCCCGTGTTGCTGCTGCTATTGACCAAGATACCTATCTTTGAGCCAGGAAGTCCAGAAAAGGCTGCCATTGTTTATAGAACCCTTGTATTGATCCTCTCAGGGCAAATTTGACCCATTCCAGCCTGGATGCCTCTTCACATCCTCCTCACCACTCACATTCCCACCAAGTTCCGTGTTATCAGTAAACATGGAAATATGACATTTGGTTCCTCATTGGGCTTCCCTAAAGAAATGCAACAGAGACAACAACACCTGGGAGATTTGCTCAGAAGAGACCGACTTGGAGGAAGCTCCTGATTGATGGGAAACAATTATTTGAGGACACCCAATGCCAAGAGGAGAACTGGAAGAGGAGCCGGAGAAAGGAATACCATAGATTTAGAATCCCAGGACCGATCCCACTTCCTGGAAATAACGCAAAGTGTACGGTTGAAGGTGTGGCTCCAGGATCGGGCTCTTCAGCCACTCAACGACCCACAGAACCCATGACCAGTAACTTTTTAGGTGGACAATGATACTTGTTACCGAGTGATTGCTGAAGACGATATATGATGAAAATCTGGGTCCAAGCACTGATCCCTGTGCCACCTCACAGTCACCGCCTGTCACTCCAAAAAAAGACCCATTTATTTCTGTTCTCTGTTTGCTGTCTGCTAACCCATTCTCAATTCATGTCAATGTTAACCCAAATCCCATGTCCTTTAATTTTCCACATTAACCTCTTATGCGGGACTTTATCAAAAACTTTCTGAGAAGCCAAATTTGCCACATCCACTAGTTCTCCTTCACCTATTCTGCTGGTTACATCCTCGACAAATCCAGGAGGTTTATCAAATATTATTTCCCTTTCAGAAATCCATGTTCACCTGTGTCAAATTCCATTGATATTTTCGAAGTGTCCTGTTACATCCTTTATAATAGACTCAAGCATTTTACCTGCTACTTTCCCACAGCAGCAACTTCAGTTCCATGATTTCCTGATGAATTTCACTGCAATATTTGGGGGAATTATAGCAATAACTAATTTGATTAAATAAGTTGAGTGTCTCACACAGGAACATGAAACCTAGCACAGTGTGAGGGGGAAACAGTGTTAGCGCACGAAGAGGAACTGAATCCAACTGGGACGGCTTGAGCTCCAAGAAATGTTGACACTGGAGAGAGAGAGAGACAGACAGACAGAGGGAGGAGGTGGAGATGGGTGGGATCGAGATTTCATTACATTTTTCTCCAGTCTGAACTTGCTGCCGATTACAAACCCTCTGGGAAACTCGGTGTGAGATCCAGGTGCAGAAACTGAATTGTGTTCATGACAGCAGCCGCTCACATTAAAACACAAAATACTATAAATGTCAAGGAGAGATGTTAGATTACTGGGACTGAGAAGATGTTTAGAGGGATTTTTTTTTTTTGAAATAATTTTTATTGAAAAATTTTGAATTCATACAACAATAATGCACCATAGTAAAATACCAAAAATAACAATAATATTAACAATCATAAACCTTCGCCCCACCTCCAGAAACAACACAGCATTTTAACAAGAACGCAAATTAACACAATATAAAGTTACAGAATAGACACAACAATAAGGAACCCCCCCCCCCTGCCGGGTTGCTGCTGCTATTGACCAAGATACCTATTTTTGAGCCAGGAAGTCCAGAAAAGGCTGCCATCGTTTATAGAACCCTTGTATTGATCCTCTCAGGGCAAATTTGACCCTTTCCAATTTTATAAATCCCGCCATGTCACTGATCCAGGCCTCCACACTTGGGGGCCTTGCATCCTTCCACTGTAGCAGAATCCTTCGTCGGGCTACTAGGGACGCAAAGGCCAGGACACCGGCCTCTTTCGCCTCCTGCACTCCCGGCTCTACCGCAACTCCAAAAATCACGAGTCCCCACCCTGGTTTGACCCTGGATCCAACCACCCTCGACACCGTCCCCGCCACCCCCTTCCAGAATTCTTCCAGTGCTGGGCATGCCCAGAACATATGGGTGTGGTTCGCTGGACTCCCCGAACATCTGGTGCACCTGTCCTCACCCCCAAAGTACCTACTCATCCTAGTCCCGGACATGTGGGCCCGGTGCAGCACCTTAAATTGGATGAGACTAAGCCTCTCACATGTGGAGGAAGAGTTGACTCTCTCCAAGGCATCCGCCCAAGTCCCGTCCTCTATCTGCTCCCCGAGTTCCTCCTCCCATTTAGCCTTCAGCTCCTCCACTGACGACTCCTCCACCTCCTGCATTACCTTATAGATGTCAGACACCTTCTCCTCTCCGACCCACACCCCTGAAAGCACTCTGTCCATCGTCCCCCACGAGGGCAGCAGGGGGAATCCCTCTACCTGTCGCCTAGCAAACGCCTTTACCTGCAAGTATCTGAACATGTTCCCTTGGGGAAGGCCAAATTTATCTTCCAGTTCCCCCAGGCCCGCAAACCTCCCGCCAATAAACAGGTCCCTCAATTTGCTGATGCCCGCCCTTTGCCACCCCCTAAATCCCCCATCCTTGTTCCCCGGGATGAACCGATGGTTGCCACCCAGTGGAGCCTCCATCGAGCCCCCTGTTTCCCCCCCGATGCCGTCTCCACTGTCCCCAGATTCTTAGGGTCGCCGCCACCACCGGGCTCGTGGTAAACCTCTTAGGGGAGAGCAGCAACGGCGCTGTTACCATGGCACCCAGGCTCGTACCTCTACATGACGCCATCTCCATTCTTTTCCATGCCACCCCTCCCCCCTCCATCACCCATTTACGCACCATTGACACATTGGCCGGCCAATTGTACCCCAGAAGGTTGGGCAGCGCAGCCCGCCTCTATCCCTCCCTCGCTCCAGGAACACCCTCTTCACTCTCGGAGTCCCACGTGCCCACACAAAGCTCAAAATACTGCTAGTCACTCTCCTAAAGAAGGCCCTGGGGATAAGATGGGCAGGCACTGAAAGAGGAACAAGAACCTTGGAAGCACCGTCATTTTGACGGACTGTACCCTCCCCGCCAACATAATGGCAGCATGTCCCACCTCTTGAACTCCTCCTCCATCTGATCTACAAGTCTGGTGAAATTATGTTTGTGAAGTGTCCCCCAGTCCCTGGCCACCTGCACCCCCAGGTACCTAAAGCTCTCCCCTGCCCGCCTAAGCGGGAGCCTACCAATTCCTTCCTCCTGGTCTCCAGGTGTGCACCACAAACATCTCCCTCTTGCCTAAATTTAATTTATAACCTGAAAAGGTCCCAAACTCAGCTAGCAACTCCGTCACCCCCGGCATCCCTCCCACCGGGTCCGCCACATATAGTAACAGGTCATCGGCATACAACGACACCCTATGTTCCTCCCCACCTCGCACCAAGCCTCTCCACCTCTCTGAATCCCTCAACGCCATCACCAGCGGCTCGATTGCCAGTGCAAACAACAAGGGGGACCGGGGGCAACCATGCCTGGTCCCTCGGTAAAGCCGGAAGTACACCGACCTCCTCCCATTCGTGGCCACGCACGCCATCGGGGCCTCATATAGCAGCCTTACCCATCTAATGAACCCTTCACCAAATCCAAACCTCCCCAACACCTCCCATAGGTACCCCCACTCCACTCTATCGAAGGCCTTCTCCGCATCCAGCGCCGCCACTATCTCTGCCTCCCCCTCAATTGCCGGCATCATGATGACATTCAACAATCTCCGCACATTCGTGTTCAGCTGCCTTCCCTTCACAAAACCTGTATGGTCCTCGTGCACAACCCGTGGCACACAGTCCTCTATCCTGGTGGCCAGGATTTTTGCCAGCACCTTAGCATCCACGTTGAGGAGAGATATGGGCCTGTATGAACCACACTGCTGGGATCCTTGTCCCTCTTTAAAATTAACGAGATCAGCGCCCGCGACATCGTCGGGGGCAAAGTCTCCCCTTCCCATGCTTCATTGAGGGTCCACACCAGCAAGGGGCCCACTAGGTCCACAAACTTTTTATAAAATTCCACCGGGAACCCATCCGGCCCCGGAGCCTTCCCTGACTGCATCTGCCCGATCCCCTTAACTAGCTCCTCCAGCTCAATCGGCGCACCCAACCCCTCCACCTTCTCCTCCTGCACCTTCGGGAAAGAAAGCCCGTCAAGGAACCTCTCCATTCCCCTCCTCTCCCCCGTTGGCTCCGACCGGTACAGTTCCCCGTAAAAGTCCTTGAAGACCTCAATCACCTCTATCCCCTTCCGCACCACATTCCCACTCTTATCTCTCACTCCAGCAATTTCCCTAGCCGCATCCCGCTTGCGGAGCTGATGAGCCAGCATCCTACTCGCCTTTTCACCATGTTCGTACACTGCCCCTTGTGCCTTCCTCCACTGTGCCTCTGCCTTTCTAGTGGTCAGCAAATCAAATTTAGCCTGCAGGCTGCGCCTCTCCCCCAACAGTCCCTCCTCTGGTGCCTCTGTTTACCTCCTGTCTACCTCCAGCATCTTTCCCACCAGTCTATCCCTCTCACTCCTCTCCCTGTGTGCCCGGATGGATATCAGCTCCCCACGAATCACTGCCTTCAGGGCTTCCCAGACCATCCCCACCTGAACCTCCCCCGTTTCATTCACCTCGAGGTACCCCTCAATACTTGCCCGGACCCTCCTACACACCTCCCCCTCCGCCAACAACCCCACATCCAACCGCCACAACGGGCGCTGGTCCCGCACCCCTCCCATCTCCAAGTCTATCCAATGCGGAGCGTGGTCGGAGATTGCAATGGCCGAATACTCGGCCTCCTCCACTCTTGGAATCAGTCCCCTACTCACCACGAAGAAGTCTATCCGAGAGTAGACCCTATGTACGTGGGAGAAGAAAGAGTACTCGCGTGCCCTCGGCCTCACAAACCTCCATGGATCCACCCCACCCATCTGGTCCATAAACCCTCTCAGTACCTTGGCCGCCGCCGGCTTCCTACCGTCCTAGAGCTGGACCGATCCAGTGAAGGATCCAACACCGTATTAAAGTCCCCTCCCCCCATGATCAGACCTCCCACCTCCAGATCCGGGACCCGTCCCAACATACGCCTCATAAAGCCCGCATCGTCCCAATTTGGGGCATACACACTAGTGTTGCACGTTTTACTATGGGCGTAAAACGCGTTTATTGGAGTGTATTAACACGCCTCCGTATTCGACGTGTGCTTAACACTACTAGGCTCTGTTGTATGTAATTATTCAGCTTTAGGAGTCGCCAGTTGCCGTATAGACAACGTCACAAGTATTCCAAGGTCAAGTTCAAAGTAATAAAGACGATACACCGATTAGTAAGGTCCAAACGATAATATTTATTATACAGTAATAATAAATATTCATGCACACACTAAGAGACTAAGCTATGACTAAACTAAAGTAATCAGAATACTTATCTAACAGGAACAGGCAAGGTCAGGGAACGAGGCCTTCGTCCTGGTCTTGAGGCTGCAACCTTCAGCAAGCGTTCTGGTCACTGGGGTTCTAGCGGGCTTAGTTCGCGTAGCGAGCGTCGTACTGGCACTTACGGTTCGGCGGCTGGTGCTCAACGGCTGGAGTCAGGAGTCAAGTTCAGGATCACAGGTAGTCGGAGCACAAAAACAGACCGGACAACACGAGGTCCCTATCTTTTATAGGGGTTCCATTGTCCTTCCCTCTTCTCGGGCGGGCTCTACCTATTGGATCAATTTCTTATCGATACTGGATTAATTCCCCAATGCGAGGGGGTCTCCGTGATGGAGGGGGCGTTTCTTATGTCCTTTTGTTTGGAGGTTTCTGGTGCCTCGATGTCTGGGCCTTGATTAGAATGTGTCCATTCAGAACCAAATGTATCTATTGTGTGGGTGTTCAAGTCTGATCGCCTCATTAGCATGCAAAGCGTTTTGCCATTTGCACCTAGCTAAGGTCTTTTCACCTGAGCCCAAACTGGTTTTCTGCTGCTGCAGAATGCAAACTGCTCTTTGCAGACTGCTGTTCTGGCTAAACTGTCTGTTTCCCAGCAGTCTTAGCGGTTGACCTATTTTGTAGCTCAGCATCCATTTTAGGTGGCTACACTAGCAAGTACCACCTTCTCTCCTTGTAGCCTAACCATAACATACCTAACCCCCTTATCCGCCGCCACCTCCGATGCCTCAAACAACACATTTTTCCCCACCAGAATCGCCACTCCCCGGTTCTTCACATCCAACCCAGAGTGGAAAACCTGCCCCACCCATCCCTTCCTCAGATGGACCTTGTCCGCCATCTTCAGGTGGGTCTCCTGAAGCATTGCCGCATCTGCCTTTAGCCCCTTCAGATGAGCCAGTACCCTCGACCGCTTCACCGGCCCATTCAACCCCCTCGCATTCCAGGTGACCAACCGGATCAGAGGGCGTCCCGCCCCCCCTCCCCCGTAGACTAGCCAAAGCCCGTCGACTGCCCGCCCCAGGCCAGCACCCCCTGCCCGACCCAGTCCCCACAGCGACAGCACCTCACCTCTGTCCCCCCCCAGCCCCCACCAGCTCCTTCCTGACCCTACCAGCAGCAACCCGGTATTCCCCTTCCCCCTAGGCTAGGAACCCTCCCAGCCGCGAACCGTCCTCCATTGTACTTCCGTGGGTCAGCTAACTTCTGCTGACCCCGGAAATCCCGCCAATAACCCGACCCCTCCAAAAGTGGGATCATCCCCCAATCTATCCCTCCTCCAGGCACCGCTCCAGCACAGGGAAGAACCAGTTAAGGCCCCGTCTCCCCCGTCACTGTCTCCGCCCCCCCAGCCCCGCAGCGCGGGAAACCAGAGGAAAGCCCGCACTTTTGCACTGCCCCACCACACCCTTCTGACACAGCTCCCAAATACCAGCCCCACTCCATACCCCCAACCAGACATAGAATACAACAAACCCCCCGACCCTCCCCACAAGATACAAAACTCAAACAATGCCACACAGCAAAAAAAATAACAGAATAACACCCCCATAAATAACCATATCAAAATTTAAAAGTACAAAAAAAAGAGAACACAGCAACAGCAGAATCCAGCACTAAAATATTACAACCGACCCCGCAATCCCCAACCCCTAGTTCAAGTCCAGTTTCTCCGTCCGCACGAAGGCCCACGCCTCCTCCGGGGAATCAAAATAATAATGCCGGTCCGAATAAGTTACCCACAGGGGCGGGCTGCAACATTCCGAACTTTATCTTTTTCCTGTAAAACACCTGTTTCATCCGATTAAATCCGGTCCGCCGCTTAACCACCTCTGCACTCCAATCCTGATAGATCCGTACTACCCCATTCTCCCACTTGCTGCTCTTCACCTTCTTGCCCCAATGCAGCACACACTCCTGATCACTGAACCGGTGGAACCTCACCAGCACCGCACGCGGGGGTTCATTCTCCTTATGCCTCCTGGCCAGTACTCTGCGTGCTCCCTCCAGCTCCAAGGGCAGATGGAAAGACCCGGTCCCCACTAGCGAGTTCAGCATCGTAGCCACGTAGGTTGTCAGGTCCGACACCTCCGCAAGGCCCAAGATCCGCAGGTTTTTCTGCCTCATGCGGTGATCAAGCTCCTCGAAGCATTCCTGCCACTTCTTGTGGAGTGCCTCGTGCCCCTCCACCTTACTCACGAGGACCACGGCCTCCTCCTCTCGTTCAGTGGCCTGCGTCTGCAACTCCTTGATGGCAGCACCCTGGGTCGTCTGAATCTCCGACAGCCTTCTGTTCGTTTCCTGCAGAGAGCTCTGTACCTCAGCCTTGAAGTCTGTAAAGCAGCGCAGGAGAGCAGCTTGTTGCTCCTGGGCCCACAGCCTCCATTCCTCTGGAGCTCCGCTGGCCGCCATCTTGGATTCCTACCCCCGTTTTTTCTGGGGAGCTGCTGCCAATTTTTCCCCCTTTCCACTCCGTGTTCGAGTCATGGACTGCGGGGAAAGTCGTTCAGCACACCTTCCCCCACCGGGAGACGTCGAAAAATTTCCGTTTTGGGCTCTGAAAAGAACTGAAAAGTCCGTTTAAAACGGGAGCTCCCAAATGTGTGGCTTCCTACGTCATCGCCACCACCGGAAGTCCTGTTTAGAGGGACTTTTTTTTAATATAAATTTAGATTAGCCAATTATTTTTTCCAATTAAGGGGCAATTTAGTGTGGCCAATCTACCTACTCTGCACATTTTTGGGTTGTGGGGGCGAAACCCACGCAGACACGGGGAGAACGTGCAAACTCCACACGGACAGTGACCCAGAGCCGGGATCGAACCTGGGACCTCAGCGCCGTGAGGCGGTTGTGCTAACCACTAGGCCACCGTGCTGCCCTCTGTTTAGAGGTATTTAACCTATAACCTTCAATCTTATTTATGAGTCAGAAACATTTGCATTTATGTAGCATCTTACACCACTCTCTGACGTCCCAAAGTGCACGAAGGACCAGGTCTGATGTGTAGTCACAGGTTAGACTTTGGGAAATCAGCCATGATCTGATTGAATGGCGGGGCAGGCTCAAAGGTCTGAATTGCCGACTTATTCTCCTAATTCCTGTGTTCTTATGTTCTGATGGAATATTCTATGTCGCACAGACAAAATCTTTAGAGGGGAGGGAAATGTGAGATTCAGTTTTATCTGCTGGGAAGCAAAGAACAAAGTTTCTTTCACCGCTCCTGGGGTCGCTGAGCTGATTTGAGATCAGCGAGATCCCTCCAATTCCGGTTATGTGCTGACGTGTGTGGAGTGGGATCGATCCCACTCTCTTCTCACTCAGCAATAAGGGCGCTGAGTGAATTAATGTTTCAGGTTTCAGAAAAAGGTCATCTCCACTTTTAGTGAAGGAAAAATGTGGAACTCTCTCCACCCGCAGATGCTGGGACAATTGGAGCTTCCCAGAGTATCACGGGTTATGGAGCTAATGTGGGTAAATGGAGTTGGGACAAACTCAACTATGATCTACTCTAAAGGTCGAAAAGAATCGAGGGGCTGAATGGCCCACTCCTGTTCCTATCTTCGTCCGACCAACTCAGTCCGTCGGGAGAGATATTAAATCTCAGGTGGGTGTTTCAGATCCCACGGTAAAGAGGAGCAGGGGAGTTCTCCCGATGTCTTGGACAACATTCCTCTCTCAACCAGCATCACCAGGGGTTCACTTCTTATGTATCTGTTTATCGCTCTGTGGGATCTTGCTGTGTATAAAGGTGCTCCTGCATTTTCCTATAGGCGGCTCCTGTACTTGTGAGTAATTCATTGCGGATGCAGTAAGTTTCTGGGATGTGTTGAGACTCGTCATGTGTCAACTCAAGTCATTTTTTGTTACAAAGAGCACGGCTGCCACCTGCTGACAGAATGTCGGTGCTGCAGGAAAGAATTCGCCATTAAAAACAGCCCGAGAAATGGGGAGTGTCTTTGAAGGTTCACAGACACGATGGGCCGAATGGTCTCTTTCCATTGTGACATCATATTGTGATTGTCGCGTCACTGAGATTCGGATCGGATCAAATCCACATTTTCAAAGTTGATTTCAGCTGAAAATTGTTCCCTGAGAAGAGAATGAATAGATTCAGCATCTGTTCCCCGGAGTTCAACTAAAACACCAACTTATCACGGGGTTTGACCCAGGGTAGGTGCTGGAAGGATGGATCCTCTGGCTGGACTTTCCAGAAAAGGGACTTTAGCAGCTTGATGGTAATGTTCCTGGAGAAATAATCCAGACTCTAACCAATGGAGAGTTTCCCCCTGATTGCCATTGAGTTGGGTTTTGCTGGGGCTCCTTGATGCCGCACTGGGTGAAATGCTGCCTTGATGTTCAGGGCAGTCACTCTCACTCCACCTCAGGAATTCAGCTCTTTGCTCCGGCTCGGGCAGATGTTCAGTTTGGCTTCCTCGAGGAGCACTGGGCTCCAGACCTCTCATTGCATCCTTGGTGCAAACTCTCAGGAGGCCATGGAATGGAGTCAAACTGGACATCCCATTAGGAACTGTTGGCCTCGTACGGAAGGGAGAGTTTAATGAGCGCCCACGATGCGGCTGAGGGGGGAAGCGGCCGCTCGGGAGGAAAAGCTCCGGCCGCGCGCTGACCTCCAAGCCCAAGGTCAGAGCGCGAGGAGCCCGAGTCAGAGAGAGAGCGGGAAGAAGCGCGGCACTGATTGGAGGATCAGGAAGTGTCACCGGGGGGGGGGGGGGGGGGGCTGTACTCAGCATAGCATCATGTGGTGGGAAGCACGCGAGTTGGGGAGGGGAGCGCGGGAAAGGCCTCGGAGCCCCGGGCTTCAGAAAGTGACAATGTCCCAAATTCAGCTGATTCAAGTTTCTCGCCACATTCTGTCATCCTGAGTCCCACTGATTCGCCAGCTCCATTCAAACATTACACACACTGATACACACCCACACTGCAACATTACATTGTGCTCTTCATCTTCTTATTCCTCTGTTCACGTCATTCCTGCCCAAAACACACAGGAAACATCTCCAAATTATCACCAAGTTTATTGTCAGATGGGATTTCCGGGGCCGAAGCAGCGGTTTTTTAAATCCAGTCCTGAGGCTACCCAACAGCTAATAAAAAACACTGAACATTTGAGAGTTACTGAAGGAAATATATTTCAGGGGTGCAAAAACCTGATCCAGATGATGGGAAAATGAGCATCTTAACGTGTGAGACAGAAGCCGCGGGAAAGTCAGACACCGAGAATGGGGGGAAGCGGGAACTGGTGTGAAAGAGAGGAAGAGGGGGGAGGGAGGGAGTAGGACTGGACCAAGGAATGTTCTATATAGAACAGTAGAACAGTACAGCACATGTTGTAAAACAATAACTAGAATCCACCCAGGTCCCCATAGCAGTGCCTTTTGTTTGGATGAAGTGTGTTGAGATCCAGGAGAAGCTGCTCAAAGTAAGAAGTTGAGACAGGGGGAGGAGGCTGCTGCTGGATGTAGTTCTGTTCAAGGACCTGAGGGGTTAAACCTGGTCCCTTTTCATTTTCTCACGGGTTTTACTGGCTGGGCAGCATTTTTATTCCCCACCTCCAATCGCTCTGTTGGCACAATTGTTTTCTGTAGCTCAAATCAAAGCCAGGTAAATAGTGAAGAATCTATCAAACCTTGTGCATTGATGGAGAATCTTAATTGGCAAATCATTTCGGAATGATTGTGAATTTCAGTGTGGGACTTTCCAGCGAATCTTTCCTAATGATGGTCACAGAATTGGATCAACTTAATTTTGAAAATCCGATGCATTCTCCAATTATTTGTTTTCTGACATTACTGAGATTAAATCGTTTTTTGGGGCAAAAAAAAAACGCGCAGAGGGCAATCAGATTGCTTTGGGAGCGCAATTCAGAACCGGTTGAATACAAGGCCGCGTGATTCATGTCGCCATGGAGACAGACTTTGGGAGAGGGAGATTCCATAGGAACCCATTCTGGGAATAGGGTTGCCTGGATTTGTTAAATATCGCTGAATCTCATAGACAATGGATTCTGTCGGGATCTGAGTGATATGAGCAGTTAGAGGTTAAAGTCTATCTGGTTAAACACACAGGAATGTGGCTGGGAGTTCGCACCCGGATTGAAAAGGCCGAATTCATGAAGATTAGCCGAGCCTGTGCGAGAGAGAGAATCTCCGGGAAAGATGCTCACCGTGAAAGACAGTTCTGGGGTGAAACGGGACAAAACTGGGAAAGGAAAATAATTGAAGTAAACCCTGAGGAGCCAATGATCATTTGCGAATAGCTCCAGGAGAATTCAATGTATACATAAAGGACAGTGTAAAGTACAGTTGGGAAATTGGATATTCAGTTGTGTTCAAATTAAGAGGTAAAGCTATTTTCGAATTCAAAATGCCCAAAATAGTGTCTACTCAAAGTTAAAAAAGGTCGAGAGGATATAGACCAGTGTGTTTTAGTCAATACAATTAAAATTCTCTGATACCATCTCCTGATCACTCGGTGAAGTTATTCAGGCGAGTCAGCAGCGCAATAGCATTGAAACTGAAAGCAGTTTGAAACAGGAAGTGCTGAGTGTGAACATGGCTTCCAGACGGCAGGTCCGGAGTTTGACCGAGGAGACAAATTGCTCCATTTGTCTTGATTTCTTCACTGATCCGGTAACACTGGATTGTGGACACAACTTCTGCCGCTCCTGCATCACCCAGTGTTGGGGAAATAATGAGATAAACTCCTGCCCGGAATGTAGAGCGGTGATTCCGGGAAGAAACCTCAGCATAAATTGGGCCTTAGCGAATCTGACCGAGAAAACTCGAAAATTGAAATTGAATCGGAAAGAGTTTCACTGTGAGGAACATCAGGAACAACTGGAGCTGCTTTGTGAAACTGACAAGAAATTGATCTGTTTGATTTGTAGAGATTCGCGCGAACACAGAGAGCACCGCTTCCTGCCGATTAAAGAAGCTGTCAAAAAACACAAGGTAAAGGCGAACAAATTCCTTAAACTGATAATTTCTTCCCATGTTCAAGGACTAACACTTTCATTCTGTGATTTTCTCTCCCAATCCCAGAATCAGCTGAAATCTTCCTTAGATTCTCTCACAGCGAAAAAGTCGGTGGTTCTAGAAACGGAACTGAAACAGAAAGGGAAGATTTCTGAAGTTAGGGTAAGGTCTCCCTGTGCTGATTTTCTGGGATCTCGGTTAGTTTTGTTCCCTTTATCGCGGGACATTAATCATGTTTCACATTTCATTTGGTAGGGACAGTCGAGAAGTCTGCAGACCTACATCACATCCGAGTTCAGTAAAATGCACCAGATTCTCACTGAGAAAGAGCAGCGTTTACTCAGAGATCTCAGGGGAGAAGAGGAGAGGATTCTAGAACCACTGGAGAAAAACCTTCGAGAGATTCAGAAGAATTTAAATTCTATTGAGGAGAAACTCTCAAAGTTGCAGAAACAGTTGGAGCAAAAAGACGAGCTGATATTTCTGAAGGTGAGGGAATATATTGCGGGTCAGTTCAGTGAAACATCAGTCACAAAATAACTGGTGATAATTGTGATATACCTATAGAATTTACTGACAAAATAGAAACAGAATTAAACGAAAGTTGTTTCTCATCCTGAGGGGTTCTGCTGTTGTCTCTAAACTAACACCCCCACACTGTCTGCAGATTCCTGGAACCTCCTAAGAATGAGTTTTCTTCATCTTCACACTTGCTTTGTTTTGCCCAAGTTCAATTTTGTCCAAGAAATACCTTTTTAAAAATTTGTTCATGGGAGTGGGCATCGCAGACTCTGCCAGATTTATTGCCCATCCCGAATTGCCCTTCAGGGGGCAGTTAAGAGTCAATCACATTGCTGTGGGTCTGGAGTCACATATCGGCCAGTCCAGGTCAGGACAACAGATTTCATTCCCTGAAGGACATTGGTGAACCAGCTGAGTTTTTAGGACAATTGACAATGGTTTCATGGTCATCATTAGACTTTTAATTCCAGATTTTTATTGAATTCAAATGTCACCATTTATTGTGGAGGGATTTGAACCTAGTCCCCAGAGCATTACTCTGGGTCACTGGTTTAATAATCCAGTGACAATTCCACTATGCCACTGCCTCCCTTAATCCAGTTCCATGTTGTGAGTGTGTGGGTGTGTCTGGTACGGTGTGTGAGAGTCACTGTGTCTGTGAGCGGGACTGATGCTCAGTTCCAGTTTAGACTCTCAACAATCTTCCTTCCAAAATCCATCACTTTCCACTTCCGTGTGAAATCTCATCTGCTCATTTCACCAGCCTGTCTAACTCCTCCTGAAATCTGTTACTGTCATCCTCACTGTTCCTCATTCATTTCTTTCAGGAAGAAGCTTGTCGGAAGACAAGGTAGGACATGTTCTTCACTGAAACTCTGTAGTTTGCTAAAATAATTCCATAAAATATTTTCATCGATTTCTTTTTTGTTTGTTCTCATAATTTTAAAGGTTTGTCCATCAGGCGTCAACAATTCCATTCATTATTCACACATAACATAAAGGGGGATAGAGTAGAGGCATGGGTCTTGAGTAGCGTGCTCTTTCCAAGGGCCGGTGCAGACTTGATAGGCTGAATGGCCTCCTTCTGCACTGTAAATTCTATGATTCTATGACAACTGCTTGATAGTAACTTTTCTTGAAGCAGTTGTACATTCTTAGATTTTATATAACTTTCCTGCAATCTTGCATAAGAGATAACACCAGGGAAATAATACAACCTGGTTCCCAGGTTGGAAGTGTTTCCTTGTCTAATGTTGGCTGTTAGTATCTGTGACCTTCTGACTAACCCTAAGAGAGGCACATGGTCCATGTATCCAAGGAGTGTGTCATACATGATCCTGCATGGAGCCTGAGCAACCCAAGAGAGTCAGACATTAAAACTAAATTGGCTCTGTGTCATTAACAACCACAATAGCAAAGACCTGTATTTATATAGTGCCTTAATTGTAATATTAAGTCTAAAGGAGGTTCACTGGAGTGTCAAAAGGCACAAATTGACAGACAGATACATAAGGAAATATTAATGCAGATGACGGAGGTGGATTTCTGAGAGAGTGTTTCAGGAAGAAAGAGAGGCAGAGAGAGACAGATAGGATCAGGGAGGGAATTCCAGATCTCAGGATCTCGGCAGCTGAAGGTCCAGCTCCCAATGGGGGAGTGACTAAATTCAGAAATATTCAAGATGCCAGTCGAGGAGAGCAGGATTCTTGGCAGGTTGTGGGGATCAGTTATTACAGAGTTGAACATTAAGTTCCAGATGTTTTCAGCCTTTGTCTTTGTTCTACAATGTTGATGTTTGTCATGTGTTCGGAGGTATAGTGAAAAGTATTGTTCTGTGTACAGTCCAGGCAGATCATCCCATACATGTCAAACACAGGACATATGATAAATACACAATGTAAATACATAGACATAGACACTGGGTGAAGCATATGGCGTGCAGTGCTATAACTGTAGAGAAGATGTGTAGAAAGATCAGGTCAATCCAGGAGACGGTCATTCAGGAGTCTGCTAACATTAGGGAAGAAGCTGTTTTTGAATCTGTTAGTGTGCATTCTCAGACTTTTGTATCTTCTGCCCGATGGAAGAAATTGGAAGAGTCAATAATCTGGGTGGGAGAGGGGCTTTGATAATGCTGCCCACTTTCTCAAGACAGCAGGAGGTGTAGACAGGGTCAGTGGATGGGAGGCAGGTTTGCATGATGGACTGGGCTGCGTCCATGGCCCTCTTTAGTTTCCTACGGTCTTGGGCCTAGCAGTTGGCATAACAAGCTATGATACAGCCAGATAGAATGCTTTCTATGGTACATCTATAAAAATTGGGAAAGTAAGGGGTGGCATGTGGCACAGTGTTTAGCACTGGGACTGCGGCGCTGATGACCCGGGTTCGAATCCCAGCCCTCGGTCACTGTCCGTGTGGCGTTTGCACATTCTCCCCATGTCTGCGGGGTTTTGCCCCCACAACCCAAAGATGTGCAGGTTGGGTGGATTGGCCATGCTAAATTGCCCCTGAATTGGAAAAAATACAGAATTGGTTCCTGTACTTTAAATTTATTTTTGTTTTAAATTATAAATTGGAAGAGTCAATGTGGCCATGCCCAATTTCTTCAGTTTCCTGAGGAATTATAGGCACTGTTGTGCATTCCTGGCTGTAGCGTCGACATGGGTGGACCAGTACAGATTGTTGGTGATGTGTACATGCAGGTATTTGAAGCTTTCAACCATCACCTCCTTGGCATCATTGAGTTTTTTTGTTTTATAAATTTAGAGTACCCAATTTTTTTTTTCCAATTAAGGGGCAAGTTTTCCGTGGCCAATCCGCCTAGCCTGCACATCTTTTGGGTTGTGGGGGTGAAACACACGCAGACACGGGGAGAATGTGCAAACTCCACACGGACAGTGACCCAGGGCTCGGATTCAAACTCATGTGTTCAGCGCCGTAGGCAACAATGCTAACCACGGTGCCACCATGCTGACCTTGGCATCATTGATACAGACAAGGATGTGTTCAACACTTTGCTGCCTGAAGTTGATGACTAGCTCCTTAGTTTTGCTGACATTGAGAGAGAGATTGTTGTCATTGCATCATGCCTCTAGGTTCTCTATCACATACAACTCATCGTTGTTTGAGATCTGGCCCACTACGGTCATATCAGCAAAGTTGTAGATGGAGTTGGAGCCGAATGTTTCCACATAGTCATGTGTGTACAAAGAGTATAGTAGGGGGCTAAGTACGCAGCCTTGCAGGGCCCTGGTATTGAGGACTATCATGAAGGAGGTATCATTGTGGTCTATGGGTCAGGAAGTCAAGGATCCAGTTACAGAGGGAGGAGCCACTTCCTAGGTTTTGGAGTTTGGATATGAGCTTGGCTGGGATTATGCTGTTGAAGGCGGAGCTGCAGTCAATGAATAGGAGCCTCTGTTGCTGAGATGCTCCAGGGATGAGTGTAGGGCCAGGGAGATATCGTCTGCAGTGGTTGGTTGTGACAGTTTGCTAATTGCAGTGGATCAAGGCAGTCCGGATGTATGGAGCTGATGTGTCTGATGACAAACCTCTCAAAGCACTTCATAATGATCGATGTCAAGGCCACTGGATGGTAGTCATTGGGGATGTCGCCCGGTTCTTCTTTAGCATATGGTTGTCATCTTCTAGAAGTACGGAACCTTGGAACAGAGTAGGGACAGGTTGAAAATGTGCGTGAACACGCACGCCAGTTGGTTCATCCAAGATCTGAGTGCATGACCAGAGACTCCATTTGGACTTGTTGCTTTCCGTGGGTTCACTTTCAAGAAGCCACCCTGACTCCTGAGGCTGTGTCGGTCGGTATGGGTGTGTCCGAGGCTGCTGGGGCAGTTGACAATGGTTTGTTGGCTTCCTACTCGAAAAGAGCATAGAATGCATTGAGTTGATCAGAGAAGGGTGTTCTTTTGCTGGAGATTCTACTCGGCTTTGCTTGGAACCTGTTATAATATTTAAGCTTTACCACAACCGGCGAGAGTCCGTCATTAGCTTGTGACTCTCGCTTAGTCTGGCATTGTCTTTTGGCAGCCCTGATGACTTTGCAGAGGTCGTTCATAGATTTTCTTGTACAGGTCAGGGTCGCCCGTCTTTAATGCTTCTGACCTGGACTTCAGTTAAACCAAGGTTTCCAGTTGGGGAACGCACGTGCTACCTTCTTTGGCCCGCAATCTTCGACACACTTAGTGATGAAGTCTGTGATGGTGGTGACATACTTGTCCAGGTTGACCGTTGACTTCTTGAATCAGGACAAATACACTGACTCCAAGCAGTCATAGAATCATAGAATCCCTACAGCGCAGAAGGAGGCCATTTGGCCCATGAAGTTTGCACTGACCGTCTGAAAGAGCAATCGACTCAGGCCCACCCCCGTGCAATCCCAAAACCCAACCTAACATTTGCACACTAAGGGACAATTTAGCATGGCCAATCAACTTAACCTGCACATCTTTGGAAAGTGGGAGGAAATTAGAGTATTCAGAGGGAACCCACGCAGACATGGGGAAAGTGCAAACTCCACACACACAGTCCAGCAAGGCAGGATTTGAACCCGGGTCCCTAGCGCGTGAGGCAACAGTGCATAACCATTGTGCCACCATGCCGCCCAGTCACATAGATTCTTCCATTGCCTCGGACAAGCATTACACAACCTTCTTAACCTGATTCTCCCGCTTAAGATTCTGCTTGTATGCAGGGAGAAGGAACACTGTCTTGTGGTCCGATTTTCAGCAGTGCAATGTGGGGATGGATTGGTAGGTACCGTTGATGTTTGTGTCACAGTGGTCAAGGATGTTGGAGCCCCTGATGGGACAGGAGAAGTGTTGGTGGGATTTCAGCAGTACATTCTTTAGGTTGGCCTGGTTGAAGTCACCGGCCACGATGAATAAGGCCTCCGGGTATTCTGTTTCAATGTTATTTATAGCGGTGTACAATTCATCTTCTCCTGCGATTTGTGATATCCCGGTAACTAATCTGTTATCAGATTGTCAACCTTTTTCAGGACATGGGGGTTTCCATTCTCTGCCTTTGAATTTCCAAATTACACCTTTATCAGTTATAGAAACGTTATTAATATTTCACTTTGTACATTTTCTCTATCATCAAAAATGCTGAAAACATTTACGTACGTTCTGAAATATAACAGAGAAATTTATTGCATTTTTTTAACATACAGGAGTAATGATGACTCTCTCTCACTCTCAGTATCTGCTGCAGCCCTGACTATTGGAAAGTTCAAAGGCCCTTTACAGTACACAGCGTGGAGAGAAATGATAAACTCCATTAACCCCGGTAAAACTCTTCTATTCATTTTCCTGATTTTAAATCCAGTTGTGACGGGACTAAAGGGTCTCCTCGGTCCCAGATTAAATATTCACTTTGCCGGTTGATAATCCTCGGGAACCTCTCCATTCTCATATTTTACTCTCTGTGGGTTCCTCTGGGTGAGTGTCTGAAGCCATCAGCACCGTGTGTCAAAGCAGTGAAGGGATCTGTATAAGCAGAGGAATAGAGCACCAATCTCAGGATGGGAAATCCAATTTGTAGAGGAGACTGGATTGGTCCCGTCTGTCATTCTGGGGAACATTTTTTATCATCGTTTATCGGGAAGCATTCAGACATTAGAGAGCAAGTGTTAAACGGCAGAGAATCTGGTTGGTGGAATTGGACACCTTCATCAAGAGGAGGGGCTGCAGAAACTGTGAGTCTGCACTGGATAAGGGAGGGAGTGTGGTGATCTTATTGAAATGTTCAAGGTTCAAAACAGAAGGGAGAATGTAAAAATGACACAGTCACAGAGTCCAGATCAAAGTAGGTATAGTTTTAAATCTAGAATAGGGAGTTTGGATTGAGTGAGGTTGATGTTTTGAGTGACTCCATTGATGGAGCAGGTAGTGAACCAGTGAAGCCGCTGCTCACTCTGTGAATTTGCTCAGAGGCCCAGTCCATTTCCGAGGGCTGATCTTCAGAACAATATCACTGTCCACTTTCCCACGGGTTTGCAGTGTGGGAAGATGTTCTGTGGTTTGTGAGGAGGGGACAGGAGACAGGAAATCCTCCTCTGAGTCTGGTGAGGGAGGTGGGGGTGACATGAATATACAGCGGGGGTGAGAGAGGGAAAAGAGCGGTGAGCAGCAGTAAGAAAAATCTCATCTCCTGGTCACAGAGAAATCATTACAAAATAGGGGAAAAATAGACCTTGAACTTATAAACTGCTCTCATCTCCGCAGCGTGACCCAAAATGCTTCCGAACCAGTGGAATATTGTTGAGGAACAGTCGCTGTTGTAATGTAGGGAATGAGAAAACCAATTTGTGAACAGCAAGATCCCAGAAACAGCATTGTGAAAATGATGAAGTTTTGTGTTTGATGATGTTGTTTGTGGTATAAATATTGGTCAGGTCACGGAGAAAATGAACTCCTAATATAATTTTGGATGTGTGTTCTGGCAGTCACTTTCAGACCAGTGATAAATAATAATAATCTTTATTAGTGTCACAATAACACTGCAATGAACGTACTGTGAAAATCCCAAAGTCGCCTCACTATGGCGCCTGCTCGGGTACACTGAGGGAGAATTCAGAAGATTAGACCATTCTACAGGCTGTTCCTCTGGGTGGGGCATCACCATCCAGTGGAGGATCAAGATTGCATTGACTCACCATCTGAATCAAATGTCTCCAGTTTTGTTGACAATGAGGCTTCTTCTTGTGTTGAGTGTGGGAACACTGGATACCTGCAGCTGCTACATAACCCAGGCAGAGGGTTTGGTAATATTAATGGGAGTTGAGTAGTAAGTATAGTGTGTGATTTTGATCTCCATTTCTGTGCAAATTTTGAGGATTCTGAAATGTAAATCACTCCAAATAGTTTATGTGGAGAGTGTCAAATTTGCCTGAAGAATCTGGGTCATTGCCTATGAGGCAGGATTGGATTTGGACCAGCAAACGGCAGGTCAGAATGACCTTGAAGGTGGATGGTAAGGGAGCAATCCCCACCCTCCCTCCAGCTTTGTTATCAGGAGAAGCCAGGGTCACCTTGTCCACACTGGGCAGCCCAGACTTTGTTGGATCTGTGGAAAATCAGGCCTGTTCGCACATTGTTATTTACGTTATTTCGCTTAATTTACTCAATTCATTAACTTAGCATCATTCCCATGTTCACCACACCACATTCCCGCCTGTCTCCCGTGTGCCCCTGACAGAGACCTTGAACATCTGTAGTTGCAGGCAACTGGGTTGGAGGGGCGGGGAGGGGGTGGTGGCGGGGGAGGGGGGGAGCATAGACACCCAACGTGAAATGACCCAACGCGACAGAGAGAGACAGAGACAGAGAGAGACAGAGAGATAGAGAGACAGAGAGAGAAAAGCCCTCAGACAACATGCCACCCCCCCCCCCCCCACACCCCCACACCCCCAGCGATGTTGGTCACAGTCCTCAGCAGCCATGCTGGGTTCTCGACCGCTGACACCACACCTGTCCCGCGCGGTCGGGAATTCGGCCCCTTGGGGGTGAAGCATTGTGGGAGGGCCTTGCAATGACGCGCCAACGTCAACATGTGGAACGGGAGAGAGAGGAATTAGAAATTGGTGACATTTCACTGCTTAACATGGACAACAGAATTCTGCCCAAGGTCATCAATCGAGTCAAGTCTGCTCTAGAGTTGGTGATCTACTTTGATCAGACCTCTGCTGTGTCCGGAAGGAAGATCTCTGATAGCCTTGTGCTCCTCAGGGATACAATCACCTATATGTGGGTCAGGATGTAGACACCTGCCTCATCAGCTTGGACCAGGCGAAGGCCTTTAACAGAATATCACACACACACATGGTCAATATGCTCTCCAAAATGAAGTTTGAGGAGCAAATCTGCAAATGGATCCAACTGCTCTCTCCAAACGAAAATACCACAATTTCAATCAATGTGTTGAAACTGAAAAACTTTCCCGTTAAATCTGGAGTCAGACAGGGCTGTGTTCTCTCTCCGATCTTGTACCTGTGCTGTCACCTCCTGTTAAATTCCTGTTCAGATTTTTAAGCCCCAATTCAAAATCCCCAATCTTGATCCCTCTGTATTTATAATTGTTCTCTGACCTTACATTCTTCTACAAAGTCTTCCAGAAATGATCACTTCTGAAATAAATGTCCAATTTTTCTGCACGTGGATGTTTGAACCACAGCAACCAGATTTTCATCCCGACCACAGCCCAGAATGGTCCCAATAAATGACACACATAACGAGTATAATCCATCATCCCTCCTCATCCCTCTGAACCTCTCTGCAAACATTGACATGGTCAACACCACCATTCTCCTCCAAACTATCCATTGTCCGACTCTGTTGCTCTGTCTGTATTTGGTTCCACACTTGCCGATTCTATCACAGCCAGAGTATCTCCAGCAATAGTTTCACTTCTCACCTCCATACTGCTCCCTAGGAGACTCTCACACATTTTATCCTTGATCACCTCCTTTCCTGATCTACTTGCTGCCACTTAGTAACCTCACCCACAGAAAGAGGGACAGTTTTCAGATAACTCTAGTTCTACCTCTCCATTACCTCTGTTAACCCCCCACTGCCAGTGTCTTGTCAGCTTATCTGCAGCTCTAACAACACTAAAGAAGTTCAACACCATCCAGGACAAAGCAGCCCGTTTGATCGCTCCCCCTTCCACAAACATGAAGTCCCTCTAACAAGGACAAACAAAGTCAGCTGAGTGTACCATCTACAAGATGCACAGCAGAAACTCACCAAGGCTTCTTAGGCAGCACTTTCCAAACCCACAACCGCTACCATCTAGGAGGACAAGAGCAGCAGATACCTGGACACACCACCACCTGGAAGTTCCCCTCTCAGCCACACACTGTGCTGACTTGGAAATATATCGCCATTCCTTCATTGTCACTGGGTCAAAATCCTGGAACTCTCTCCCTAACAGCACTGTGGGTGTACCTACACCACATAGACTGCAGAGGTTTAAGAAAGTAACTCACCATCACTGTCTCCCACCCCTGCTTTCTCCACACCCACAGCCTATTTAGACCCTTCCCCTCTCCATTCCTCTATTCCTCTCCCCTTCTGCTCCCTAATTCTCTCTGCCCTCCCACTCATCCAGAAGTTGCTGCCAGCCACCTCCCCTTTCGCTGCAGTTTTCTCCCTCACCTCCCATTCCTCTGCCCTCTCTCCCCTCCATCTACACCCCTTCGGCCCACCACCCACAGCTCTCTCCTCGCCATCTCACACATGCTCTTCTCCCTGTACATCCTCTGTCCCACTGTCTTCCCTTCCCTCGTCCCATCCCATCCCTCTCCCCATTCTGCTGTTCCACACCCCTCAATCCCACATTCTCTCTCCTACCCCTCCCACACACTGATCCCCACGGACCTCCTTCCTTCACTTCCAGTTGTTGGCAGCAGCTCAGCTGAGGAGCTGGGACTGTGGGACTGATGGGGCCAGGGGTGAGGGGATGGGGTGGGGAGGGGGGGGGGGGGGGGATGGGGTGGGGGGGGGGTGGTGGGGGGATGGGGGAGATGTGGGGTGGATGACGGCACCTGGCAGTGCCAGTCCTCGAGGTCCGCTCTGGTCTCGACCAGGGTCTGCAAGCTGGTGGCTGGAAAGCACAGGAGGTGGATATCTCCCTCTGGGACTGCACCACATCACCCATTGACTGTGCCACCACCTTCTGGGTTTGTGCCACTTCAGCCAGTGACTGAGCCATCTCCCTCTGGGACTGGGCCACCTCCCTCTGTGTCTGCGTCACATTGGCCAGTGACTGGTCAATGCTGCTGACGTTCCCAGCCATGGCCTGCAGTGACTGGGCCATGCTCAGGAACGCCGCTGCAATTTCCAGGTGGCTCTGGGACATGGTCGCCTGTGGGGCAGCAAACCGTCCTGGGCCTCGGCCAGCGCCTACACAGAATGCCCCAGGCCTTGGGCATGCCGATCCTTAGATGGAAGCTTTGCCCCCAATGCCTCCACCGCGGTGTTGGCCTGGGTGACACGCATGGTCGGCACCACCTCCTGCTCCTGCTCGCGGTTGGACTCCTCCACCTGCGCCTGCAGGTGTTGGATGCTCACCGACATCCCCTCATGTAGTCCCTGGCTCTGTGACTGCATCTCCACTATCGATGGGACTGTCGGTTCCAGAAGCAGAAGACCCGTCTGGACGGCCTGGGATCGGCCTGCCCTCTGAAGTGGCGGCGGGGGGGGGGGGGGGGGGGGGGGGGGGGGGGGTGTTTGTTCACACACAAGTCATGGGGAAACGCAACTCAGCGGGGTCTCAGTTCCTCACCCGTGGCCGAACTCCACCTTGGCGACCTCCCTTTCCTCTAGGCAGCCGGCCACTTCCAGGTCCTCTACTCTGCCATGGTGAGGGGCCGCAAGTCTCTTGGTCCCCCACCTGTCTTCACCCACTCCCGGCACTTGTGTGCGGCCTTCTCCTGGGGTGGGGAAGGGCGTGTGTTAGTGCCAGGGGCACAGTGCTGCCGACTAACCCTGGCCACCCTGAGGAGGTTGTGCAGTTTTTTCTGCACTGCCGGCCGGTCCGGACTATGTTGCCCCCGGCGCTGACCGTCTCTGCCACCTGCGCCCAGGCACGGCGAATGGTGTTGGCTGGCAGCCTTCTTCCCGGGCCGGGGTACAGGGTCTCCCTACTCTCCTCCACGGTGTCCAAGAGAGTCTCGAGCTCTGCGTCCGTGAACCTTGGTGCCGCTCCCCTGACAGCCATCTTGTTGGCTGGGATGGTGTGTGGGGGGAGAATTGTTTCTGTGCGGCTGCAGCTTGTCAGCCTCCTGAGTGTCAATCACGGAGCCGGCCAATCCCACACCGTTTTCCATTAGAATCGATTGTGTTCCACGTGGTGCCGGTGCGAGCCCCTTAATAGCAGCAGAATCGGTGCAGGTGCGGCGCCGATGTTTCTGTCGTGAAAGCCCACGGATTCTCCGTTGGTGTGAACGCTTATAGGGCTGGATTCTCCGATTGCCGACGCCAAAATCACGTTCGGCCGGAGAATCCATTTTTACGCTGCAATCAGGGGTGGCGCAGCTTTCCCGATGCTCCGCCCATTCAAACACGGCGGACTCGAGGAGTACGTCCCACGCCATATGGACGCCCTCAGGACGTTACCTGAAGCCCTCCTCCGATGCTCCATCTCCGATGGGCCGAGTCCCCGACGGAGTGGGACACGTGTCCTCACAACTTTCGGGGACCTCGTGTGGCGGCTGCGGACTGTGTCCAGCATCCCACAGTAATGGGGGTGGGGGCAGGGGGAGCCTTTCTGCTGGCGGGGGGGGGGGGGGGGGGGGGGGGCTTCAGTGGGGGTTGGGGGGATTGGTGGAGGCTGGTCCGGGGGGGGTGAGAGGGGTTACGGGCGGCAGGTTTTGGCAGACAGGGTCCGTGCGCAGCCGGCGCCATGTTGTGCAGAGCGGCCGCCGCGTACGCATGCGTGGCCACGGACCCGGCAATTCTGCGTCCGTATTGGCAGGTAAAGCCGGCGGCTTTATGCTGTGAGGCTGTGAGCCCCTCATCGGGCGGAGGATCGGTGCGGGGGAGGCGGCAACTTTTTGGTCGTAAGATCAGACGGATCCTGCGGACAGAGCCGCAGAATCGGAGAATCCAGCCCAGGGTTTTTGGTGTGTGACCGCAAAGATTTCCTGTTAACCATGTTTATCTATTTCTTTTGTTGTTTATTGCAATAAAATATATAAATATACAATTGTTGCTGCAGCAATCCCTAATGCGGTCACATCTGGAGTATTCTGCACCATTTTGGTCTCCATATTTATTAAATTATATAATTACATTAGAAGCAGTTCAGAGAAGGTTCACTCGCCTGATTCCTGGGGTGAAGAGGTTATCTTATGATGAAAGGTTGAGCAGGTTGGGCCGATACCCATTGGGGTTTCGGAGATTGAGAGGTGATCTTATTGAAACATATAAAACGCTGAGGTGACTTGAGAGGGTGGATGCTGAGAGGATGTTTCCCTTGTGGAGGAGTCGAGCATGAAGGGACAGTTTAAAAATGAGGGATCTGACATTTGAGACTGAGATGAGGAGAATTTGTTTGCTGTCAGAGGGTTGTTAGTGTTTGGGATTCTCTTCCCCAGTGAGCAGTGGTGACTGGGTCATGAAATATATTCAATCGGATCAGCCATGATCTTACTGAATGGTGGAGCAGGCTCGAGGGGCCGAATGGCCTCCTCCTGCTCCTAATTCTTGTGTTCTTGTAATGTAATTTATGTCTGGTATCTTACAGACTGGGATTGTGTACAACCTGTGCAGTGACATCGAAACGCTGCTCAGCGGGAATATCACCCGCTCTCTCTCCAGCTCTTTCTCTCCTTCCCTCTGTTCCCTCACCCTCTCTCCCAAAACTTGCTTTTCCCCTCCCACTCTCCTTCTCACAATCTCTCCTCCATCTCTCACATTCTCTCTCACCCCACTATCCTGCTATCTCACTGTGTCCACTCCTGTCCCTCACACTCTGACTGGCTCGGGTCACTCCCTCTTCTCCTCCTTCCTTCCCTCCATCTGCACTTTCCCTCTCCCCTGTTCCTCACAGCCTATTACTCCCACACACGCTCTCTCTCTGCTTCATATCCGCTCTCCTTACCTCTGCCCTTCCCACAATCTCTCGCTCCCTGCCACGCACTCATACTCTCCCCTCTGCTCAATCTAACATCTTTCCCTCCCACTCTCTATCTCCTTTCCCCCTCCCACCCTCTCTCTCAGCCCCTTCCATTCTCTCTTCCGCCTAACCACACTCTCTCTTCCATTTCTCTCCTTCCCTCTTCCTTCATCATTCCGCTATACCTCTCCCTCCACCCTCCCCTCCTCCTGCGCTCTCCCTCCCCCCTCGCATTTCCCCCGTCCCTTCATTTTCTTTCTCATCCCATCTTGTACATTTTCTCCCCCACTCTCTCTCTTACCCTCCCAGTAACCCCCTCCCCCCCACCTTCCTACTGTTGGGAACCTCCCCTCATCTCTTTTTCACACTCTCCAACTTTTGCATTTATTCCTCTGCACTCTCTCTCTCACCCTCACACTCTCCCTGCTAACCTGCTGTCTCTACTCCTCCACCTCAGTCTCTCACACCCTCCTACACTCCCTGTCACTTCCTGTTCTCCCTGCCACACCCTCTATTTCTCAACCCTCTCCCAATCTCTTTGTAATCCGGCTTCCACACTCTCAAACCCTCCAGCTTTCCATCACCCACTTCTGCATCACTTTTACTCCATTCTCACATTCCCTCTCTTCCCGGGCTGTTTAGCTCACAAGGCTAATCGCTGGCTTTGAAAGCAGACCAAGGCAAGCCAGCAGCACGGTTCGATTCCCGTAACAGCCTCCCCGAACAGGCGCCGGAATGTGGCGACTAGGGGCTTTTCACAGTAACTTCATTTGAAGTCTACTCGTGACAATAAGCGATTTTCATTTTCAATTTTCATTTTTCCTTTCCTGCTCTCTCCCTTCACCCACTCCCTGGCTCTGCTGCTCTGATTTCTCTCCTCAGACCCCTCCCCCTCCCTCACTATCCTCTTCCTCACCTACTCCGTTTGCCCCTCTCGACCCCTCCCTCTCTCTTCCCTCCCCCTCCCTCTCTAAATCACTGACTGTGTTATTTTAACTTTCCCCCAGCTCCTGCCTCACTGACTCTGGATCTGAACACAGCGAATCCCCGGCTCATCCTGTCTGAGGACCGGACCAGTGTGAGACTCGGAAGCTCCATATTCTTCCATTATCAGGCAATGTTCAAGCGGCTCCCTGACACCCCGGAGAGGTTTGATCCCTGGCCCTTTGTCCTGGGATCAGAGGGATTCACATCAGGGAGACATTACTGGGAAGTGGAGGTGGGGAAAAAGACTTGGTGGGGTCTGGGAGTGGCCCGAGAGTCTGTGAACAGGAAAGGGGGAAAATCCCCGAGCCCTGAGTCTGGATTCTGGATTGTGGGGCTGGAGCCTGGAAGTGGTTATTTTGCCGCCACCTCCCCCTCTGATACCCCCCTCACCCTGAGTGTGAATCCCGGGAAGATCGGGGTTTTCCTGGACTATGAGGGGAGACAGGTGTCATTTTCCAATGCGGACAACATGTCCCATCTCCACACTTTCACCCACACTTTCACTGAGAGAATCTTTCCCGTCTTCTTTCTGGGATTTAATAACGACGGGAAAAACTCAGCCCCTCTGACAATCTGTTGGATTAAAGATCACTAACAGATCCATCCCATAATTTCACACCATCTCCCTGCCTCCTGCCAGCTGTAAACTGCTGGGTGTGGGTCTCAGTCACAGGGGGTGCAGATGGTTCAAATAGTTCAACTGCCCAACGCTGTTGTTAAACTGGACAAAAAAACGATTTATTTGAAAAAGGTCTGATGTTTTTCTTGATTAAATCAGAGCATGAAAGCAAAATGTATGTTTCATTTTCTGCTGTCTCCAGACTCTAGCGTTTAAACCTGTTTAGGAAATTCCTGCTGTTGTACCTTTAAAACCTCTGAAGTATTCGACCAGTTTACTTACTCAAAAGTTTTGCTAAGTTTGACCCTTATTTGCGCATGAACAAAGGACAAACCAGGTTCACAGTTTAACACAATTTTATTCACAATTCTATTCCTCAAGAAAATATGACTCTGACTCACGGCTGAGCTTTGGGTTTTAGCCGCACTTAGTAAAGGAGGCTGACGGGCTGCGATCACTCGATATTGATGTCTTCTCTGGGTTCTAGACCCAGGGCCCTTTCTTCTTGCGATGGTTGTGCCTGGGCAACTGCCAGGTTATTGCTCAAGATCTGTTCGCTGCTGCTTTCTTATGCTGGGAAGCTTGGATTGAGTCAGATGTATCTGCCCACCACTGGTCTGACCAGCCATCAGCTCATTGAGCAGTCTGATGGCTTCTTTTGTCTGTTCTTCGTCCTGCTGCAAAGTTGATCACCTGTGTCTGGAAGTTCGTTCCATATTCATAGACTTGGAGTTGGTAATGAAAATCCATATAGCAGCAACAGGTTTAATAATAATAATCACTTATTGTCAATGTGAAGTTACCGTCAAAATCCCGTACTCGCCACATTCCGGCGCCTGTTTGGAGAGGCCGCGAACCCGCGCTGCTGGCATTGTTCTGCATTGCAAGCCAGCTCTTTAGCCCACTGTGCTAAACCAGCCCCTTGTGCCTTGATTTGGGTGCTTTTGCTGATGGCCAGTATCGTTTCCAGCCAGGGTCTCATGAGACAGTTTCTGTTCCTGGCCTATGTGTATCTTCTCAGCCTGTTTTCAGTGCCACACTGCCCTGTACAAACGTATTGATTTTCACCCTGAAGTGAAGCGAATGCTTCCACTGGCCCCTCATCCCTCAGCACCGAGGGTTGGTTCTGAATGGACAGCGGCATCTACCTCCTGTTTCAGATGGGAAACCGTGTCGGAGATTACACAGCCCGTCCTGTCCATGCCAGCTCTTTGAAAAGCTGTCCAGCTGGCCCTACAATAATGTTGACCTTCAAATATCCTTTCAATTCCCTTTAAAAGTTACTGTTGAAGCTGCTACCCCCTCCTTCAAACAGAGTTTTACAGATTATAACTTGCTGCATATTCCACCCTCTTCATATCTCCTCTGCTTCTGTTGTCAAGTCTGTCTGTTTGCTTAAAATAGTGCATCTCAGTGAAGGATGTCTCTAAACACATCAAGCAGTAATCTGGAACACTTTTTTTTTCAAAAAATATACTTTATTCATAAAATTTATCATAAACTTTACAGAGCATTTCAAATTGTCTTGACTGTACATTTCCATCTGAGTTACATTCATTTGTCTTCAATTCAATTGGGATAACGTTATACACGTATCCTACTTTAAGTTACAGTTCTTTCTTAAATATTTACATTGCTTTGTTTCTTTCATACATTGTGGTATTGAAGACTCGGACCGAGGGGCTTTACACTGTTACCAACCCCTCGGTGTACATTTGTTGGTAAGACCTTACACTGTGGTCTTTCCCCATTGCGCCTTGGCAGCAGCTGCCCCAAGCTTGAGTGCGTCCCTCAGCACGTAGTCCTGGACCTTGGAATGTGCCAGTCTGCAACACTCGGTCGAGGACAGTTCTTTGCACTGGAAGATCAGCAAGTTTCGGGCAGACCAAAGAGCGTCTTTCACCGAGTTGATGACCTTCCAGCAGCAGTTGATATTTGTCTCGGTGTGTGTCCCTGGAAACAGTCCGTAGAGCACAGAGTCCTGTGTTACTGAGCTGCTCGGGATGAACCTTGACAGATACCACTGCATCTCACTCCAGACCTTCTTTGCAAAGGCACATTCCACAAGGAGGTGTGTGACCGTTTCATCTCCCCCACAGCCACTCCGAGGGCAGCGTGCAACAGTGCTGAGCCTTCGGGTGTACATGAAGAATCTGACAGGGAGGGCCCTTCTCACCACCAGCCAAGCTAGGTCTTGGTGCTTGTTTGAAAGTTCTGGTGATGAGGCGTTCTGCCAGATGACTCTGACAGTCTGCTCAGGGAACCATCCAACGTCCTCCACAGTCTCCTTTTCCCTGAGAGCCTCGAGGACATTACGTGCTGACCACTGCTTCATTGCTTTGTGGTCAAAGGTGTTTTTCTTCAAAAACTTTTCCATGAAGGACAGGTGGTACGGCACGGTCCAACTGCTTGGAGCGTTCCGCGGCAATGAGGCCAGGCCCATCCTTCGCAACACCGGGGACAGGTAGAACCTCAGTATGTAGTGACACTTGGTGTTTGCATACCCGGGGTCTACGCACAGCTTGATGCAACTGCACACAGGATGAGGGCGGCGTTGGGTACGTTCCTCCCTCCTTTATCTAGAGGCTTGTACATTATGTCTCTTCGGACCCGGTCCATCTTGGATCTCCAAATGAATTTGAAGATGGCCCGGGTGACTGTTGCGGCGTAGGTCCAAGTGATGGGCCAGACCTGCGCCACGTACAGTAACACCGAGAGTACCTCACACCTGATGACCAGGGTTTTGCCCGCAATGGAGAGGGAGCGTTGCTCCCACCAGCCCAGTTTCTGTTTTACTTTAGCAATGCATTCCTCCCAGTTTTTTGTGCATGCCCCTGCCGCTCCGAACCATATCCCCAGCACCTTCAGGTAATCTGTCCTGATCGTGAAGGGGACAAAGGACCGGTCGGCCCAGTTTCCAAAGAACATGGCCTCGCTCTTGCCGCGGTTTACCTTGGCTCCTGAGGCCAGTTCAAACTGGTTGCAGGTGTCCAAGAGCCTGCGTACAGACGCGGGATCCGAGCAGAAGACGGCGACGTCGTCCATGTACAGGGAGGCTTTGACTTGCACGCCTCCGCTGCCTGGGATCGTCACTCCTCTCATACCCGGATCCTTCCTGATGGACTTGGCAAAAGGTTCTGTGCAGCACTCAAACAGGGCCGAGGAAAGAGGGCAGCCTCTGGAACACTTTTTTTTCAAAAAATATACTTTATTCATAAAATTTATCATAATCTTTACAGAACATTTCAAATTGCCTTGACTGTACATTTCCGTCTGAGTTACATTCATTTGTTTTCAATTCAATTGGGATAACGTTACACCCGTATCCTACTATAAGTTACAGTTCTTTCTTAAATATTTACATTACTTTGTTTCTTTCATACATTGCGGTATTGAAAAAAAGAACCCCGGACGGAGGGGTTTACACTGTTTCCAACCCCTCGGTGTACATTTGCTGGTAAGACCTTACACTGTGGTCTTCCCCCATTGCGCCTTGGCAGCAGCTGCCCCAAGCTTGAGTGCGTCCCTCAGCACGTAGTCCTGGACCTTGGAATGTGCCAGTCTGCAACACTCGGTCGAGGACAGTTCTTTGCACTGGAAGATCAGCAGGTTTCGGGCAGACCAAAGAGCGTCTTTCACCGAGCTGATGACCTTCCAGCAGCAGTTGATATTTGTCTCGGTGTGTGTCCCTGGAAACAGTCCGTAGAGCACAGAGTCCAGTGTTACAGAGCTGCTCGGGATGAACCTTGACAGATACCACTGCAGGGTAGCATGGTGGTTAGCATAAATGCTTCACAGCTCCAGGGTCCCAGGTTCGATTCCCGGCTGGGTCACTGTCTGTGTGGAGTCTGCACGTCCGCCCCCTGTGTGCGTGGGTTTCCTCCGGGTGCTCCGGTTTCCTCCCACAGTCCAAAGATGTGCGGGTTAGGTGGATTGGCCATGCTAAATTGCCCGTAGTGTCCTAATAAATGTAAGGTTAAAGGGGGGGTGGGGGGGGTTGTTGGGTTACGGGTATAGGGTGGATATGTGGGTTTGAGTAGGGTGATCATGGCTCGGCACAACATTGAGGGCCGAAGGGCCTGTTCTGTGCTGTACTGTTCTATGTTCTCTATGTTCTATCTCACTCCAGACCTGCTTTGCAAAGGCACATTCTACAAGGAGGTGTGTGACTGTCTCATCTTCCCCACATCCACTCCGAGGGCAGCGTGCAACGGTGCTGAGCCTTCGGGTGTACATGAAGAATCTGACAGGGAGGGCCCTTCTCACCACCAGCCAAGCTAGGTCTTGGTGCTTGTTTGAAAGTTCTGGTGATGAGGCATTCTGCCAGATGACTCTGACAGTCTGCTCAGGGAACCATCCAACGTCCTCCACAGTCTCCTTTTCTCTGAGGGTCTCGAGGACATTACGTGCTGACCACTGCTTCATTACTTTGTGGTCAAAGGTGTTTTTCTTCAAAAAAATTTCCACGAAGGACAGGTGGTACGGCACGGTCCAACTGCTTGGAGCGTTCCGCGGCAATGAGGCCAGGCCCATCCTTCGTAACACCGGGGACAGGTAGAACCTCAGTATGTAGTGACACTTGGTGTTTGCATACCCGGGGTCTACGCACAGCTTGATGCAGTTACACACAAAGGTGGCCATCAGGATGAGGGCGGCATTGGGTACGTTCCTCCCTCCTTTATCTAGAAGCTTGTACATTATGTCTCTTCGGACCCGGTCCATCTTGGATCTCCAAATGAATTTGAAGATGGCCCGGCCTCTGGAACACTTGCACCACCTACTGTTTGGGTACAGCCACTGCAGCCAGATGAAACATCTCTATATTCAGGGTGTTGGGGTATCTGGGAGTTCTCTCTTTCATTCACTGTAGTGGTTGACTGGGACAGATACTTAATTAGAAATGTATATATTATATAAAGCTCCAATGTAATCCACATACCTGGTTTAACTTATTCTCCACTTGTGATTCAATTAGATGTTTTGTTTTATAAATTCCTGTGAAGCATGTTGGGACATGTTAAATGCACCAGACCAAATTGATTGGTTGTTTTGTTTTTAACTGTTGTACTTTTTTTTACCTTTGTATTAACAAAGGTTAACACCATTGTCGTGGCAAAGTGGAGGTAGTAGTAGAAGTGGGAGAATTAAGAATGGTCAGAGATAATATACCTAATAAATGAAAAGTTAGCCAACATTAGAATATTACAGCTAATCCTGGTCACCACACCTGAGGAAGGATGTGAGGGCTCTTGTGAGGGAGCAAATCAGATTTACCCGAATGATTTGTCTGGAGAAAATGTGATTCAGGGGAGAGGTGATGAATGTGTGCATCATTCTGACAGGTTTTGGTCAGGTCAACAAAAAAAGCTGTTCCTTAAATATGATATTGCAATCACGAGCAGAGAGAGATGTAAGGATTGGGCAAAAGATGCAGGAGTGATTTCAGGAGCAACCCATTAGGGCAGCACGGTAGCATAGTGGTTAGCACAATTGCTTCACAGCTCCAGGGTCCCAGGTTCGATTCCCGGCTTGGGTCACTGCCTGTGCGGAGTCTGCACGTTCTCCCTGTGTGTGCATGGGTTTCCTCTGGGTGCTCCGGTTTCCTCTCACAGTCCAAAGATGTGCGGGTTAGGTGGATTGGTCATGATAAAATTGCCTTTAGTGTCCAAAATTGCCCTTAGTTTTGGATGGGGTTACTGAGCTATGGGGATAGGGTGGAGGTGGGGGGGTTGGGTAGGGTGCTCTTTCCAAGAGCCGGTGCAGACTCGATGGGCCGAATGGCCTCCTTCTGCATTGTAAATTCTATGATTGTAAATGGGAGTGTGAGTGATAAGTATTGATTTCCAAGGAAAATTGATGGAGATTTCAGTGAAATAAACCTGCATAAAAGATTAAAACCTTAAATTATTGAATCAAAAAGACCTTCGAAGATAGTGTTGGGACAGAGGATAGGACTAATTGAATTCCTCTAGAGAAGTGATGCCTGCACTCAGAGGGCTGAATGGCCTCCTTTTGTGCTTTTTGACCTAAACAGAACAACAAGCAGAGCCAACTACATTGCCATGGGAACAGAGACTAGAAGATGTGAGAGAGAGTAGGTTCTGGCTGAAGACAGAATGAGGAGGGCGGCTATGGCAGGAATTATTGTCCTTTGGGGAAGGAAATCTGCCATCCTGACCCGGTCTGGCCTACATGTGACTTCAGACCCACATCAATCAGGGATGGGCAATAAATGTTAGCGATACCCACATCCCATCAATGGATGGAGAACAAAGTAACTTTTTGGAGAGATTGATTAGAATGGTTTCAGAGAGGCGGGATGCGCAGAGCCCAGAGAAGCCCAAGGTTTTATTTCTAGCGGAGAAAGGTAAGGGGAAATTTAATACAGATGTTTGAAACCGTGAACAGGGTTTATGGAGTAAATTAGGAGGAACTGACCTCAGTTACCAAGCGTCGGGAACAAAACGACAGATTCAGAGTAAAAGGTGAATGGAAATGTTTTTTGGAAGTGTGATGTGATTTGGAATTTATTTTCTGAAATGATCGAGAACAGATTTCTCAGAGAAACCGGATAAATACTCGAAAGTCAAAAGTCTGTCGAAAAATGAGTGGGTGAGATTAATTGGGCAGCCCCTCTAAAAAGCCTGAATAGGCAGGAGGGGCCGAATGGTCTTCTGCCGTGTCTGACTTTATTATTCTAAGAGGTTTCCAATCTGAAAGAAGCGGGTGTTCCCATTGCCCATCCCTGGATCCTGCTCAATGCGCTCATGGCTGAAACATCAGTGGGAACTTTAGTGTCATCTCCAGCCGACTATCGCTCTGTTTACACCAGGCGGAGGCTCTGAAAATCCGGCCCTGAGTTAGGGGTGAGATGGAAGGATTCAGAATCAGGAGTAAGGACGAAATTTTCAAAAATACTTTTGTTTAAGTTTCAGTAATTGAACGGAACAACATTGCGGATATTAATGTGTCAATTTCTAGCTAATCTTTCTCAATGATCTCCATAAAATCATAATCAAACTATGGAATTGAATGGAATTTTGAAGATGTGGATTTGATCCGTTACATCCGGATCACGGTATGGAATGCACAGGAGGCCATTCAGCCCGTTGTATCCAAGAAAGATTGGAGCAGGATTCCACCATCCCCCTCTCAGATTTCTGAAAGATCAGCAAGGACCTCTGTAGGGCTGGGGGGAGGGGGGAGAGAGAAGACACAAATAGAAGCTCAATTGTAGAGAGGAATTTACTGGACAGAATGAGCTTTCTGATGTATTTTGTTTTAGTTTCTGGGCCAGTGTAGGTGGGAATGTTTCACTGAGCACAGCGCTTGTACGTGGAGCTGACTTGAAGGATCCGGCCTTGACAGAAAGCATCATCTCTCCATAACTCGCTCGCGGAGCTTGTACAGATACAGAAGCTGACTGACCACCTTCGGAACTAATTATTTGTTTGCCCCTGTAACAGGCGGGTGTTCCCACTGCCCATCTCAGGAACCCTACCCGAGGTGGCGAGGACTGAAGTACCAGAGCAAACTTTAGTCCCAATTCACATCACACTGTTTACTCCAGCTGTCGGCTCAAACCACCCACCTGAGTTCGGATAGGGCCCTCGCTCTAGCTGCAAGCTCTGGAGAAATTTGCAATCAAACAAACAACATGTTTAGTTTCTGCTGATTGAATTTAATTACGGACCGAACCACTTTTATAGAAAAAATACTGCTTCTATTCCAGCGATTCTGAGATTTACTAAGTTGAAAATTCTCTTTGCAATGGATTAGCAATCGTGAACTCCCCACCCATATAAAATGTAATGGTAAACACGAGGCATAATGTGAAGGGAGTTCATGTACATAGCTCAATCATACTTTTATTAAAACGGGTAACTATATTTTAATGATTTAAAGATTATTTCTCTGATGTGGACAGTGATGAGACAGAGCAGACAATCCAGAGATAGATGATAACTGTGACTCCACTAACATTCGAATACATGCCAATTGGGTTGTTTTTAATGGGGTTAGAATATGCTGGTTTTCAATCCATTGAATTGATTTTTTTCACACAGACCGAATCGATTCAATGGATTGGAAATCAGGATTCACAGCAGTCCCACGCTATTCACTGATTTAACCCGTCTCCCGGCAGCTTCCTATTTTAATGGAAACATGACCAATAAACACGAGTTTCATTTTCTCCGATGTTATTACAGATTCCCCACTGGGACATGACATTCTGGACAATATTTATAGACCTGTACAACCCAGTCCAGTTTGTCAGTGTTATTTAATCACACAAGGAAGTTACATTATTGAAACACGGTGAGAATTTGAACTCAAACTGACAGATTTATCACAATTACTGGAAACAAACTAACTGGAGATTAATATAAACAGAGAATGATGGAAATACTCAGCAGACCGGGCAGCTCGATAACGGCACTTACTCACTGCCTGAGCCCAAACTGAAGACAGCGGGTATCACAGCAGCAGCTGGTCTCCCACCTCCCCTCCCCTCCCCTCCTACTGAAAGTCAATGTGAGACTCACCGCTGAAAACCATGACAGTGAAATGTCCATCACCGTGAAGAAGGGAGAGGATTCGGGAGGTTTGGGGTGGAAATATTGACAGCTGCTCAATGCAGAACGAACACTAACTCCTGGGAAATTGCAACGATCGGATCGCTTGGAATTTTGTCCTATTATTTCCTACTCGCACCCCAACATCACATGCCATTCTTATTCTCTTCTCACCCCGCTCACTCTTTTCCTTGCCTTCTGGAGAAATTATTCATTGACCCCCTGGAAAGACTCCTCGGACCCCAGTTTGAGAATCACTGAACTGATTCATGTCAAACACGGTGATGTATCGCCACCTTCCGCCTGTGGAGCAACATTACAGGCAGGAAGGTCACCGGCTTCCAGCAGTTCACAGCTCATTCTACCCAGTAAGTTCCTGTCTCCAATTGAGCTTCTATTTGTTTCTTCTCTCGCTCTCCTTCTTTCCCCCAGCCCTACAGAGGTACTTGCTGATCTTTCAGTTCCCAGTTCCCATACAGGGTCTATACCCGGAATGTTAACCTGGTTTCTCTCTCCACCTGTGACTGGGACCTATACCCAGCATTTTACAGCTGGCAGGAGGCAGGGAGACGGTGTGAAATTATGGGATGGATCTGTGAGTGATCTTTAATCCCGCAGATTGTCAGCGGGGCAAAGTTTTCCTCTTCGACATTCTCTCCTGGATTGAAGATGGGAAAGATTCTCTTAGTGAAAGTGTGGAGATGGGAATGTTGTCCACATTGTGAAATGATACCTGTCCCCCCTCATAGTCCAGGAAACCCCCCAATGTTTCTGGGTTTCACACTCAGATTGAGAGGAGTATCAGTGGGGGAGGTGGCAGCAAAATAGTTGCTTCCAGAATCCAGCCATACAGTCCAATATCCGGCCTCAGGGATCAGGGAGATTCCCCCTTTCCTGTTCACAGACTCTCGGGCCACTCCCAGCTCCCACTCGGTCTTCTCCCCCACCCCCACCTCCCAGTAATGTCTCCCTGATGTGAATCCCTCTGCTCCCAGGACACAGGGCCATGGATCAAACCTCTCCGTAGTGTCAGGAAGCGGCTGCCGTTTGTCTCCGAGTCTCACACTGGTCCGGTCCTCAGACAGGATGAGCCGGGGATTCGCTGTGTTCAGATCCAGAGTCACAGAGGCTGGAGCTGGGGGAAAGCAAACAATTCGCTGCAACTTTTAACACAACAAAGTGGGTTCTATTGGCGCATGCTGTCTAGGCCAGAGAATTCCAAACACTGACAGACTCCTGAGGGAAGAAATTCCTCTTCATCTCCACCTTAAATGGATCACCCCTTACTTTGAACCCATGGCTTCTACTTCTTGATTTCCCCCATGGGGAAAATCTCCTTTCTGCTCGGTCAAACTTCCTCAGTATCCTATACTTTTCAAAACGATCCCCTCTTATTATTCTAAACCCCAAAGAATAAAACCCAATCTGGTCTCCGTTTCCTTATATGTTAAACCTTCCAGTCCAGGAATGAGCCCAACAACACTATCTGAACTACTTTATAGAAGGAAATGAAAACGGCGCACTGTATTCTAGGACTTTGCTGTAGGACACTGTTTACATAGACTTTACTGTAGGGCACTGTTTACATAGACTTTACTGTAGGGCACTGTTTACATAGACTTTACTGTAGGGCACTGTTTACATAGACTTTACTGTTGGGCACTGTTTACATAGACTTTACTGTAGGGTACTGTTTACATAGACTTTACTGTAGGGCACTGTTTACATAGACTTTACTGTAGGGCACTGTTTACATAGACTTTACTGTAGGGCACTGTTTACATAGACTTTACTGGAGGGCACTGTTTACATAGACTTTACTGCAGGGCACTGTTCAAATAAACTTTACTGTGCGATACTGTTTATACAGACTTTACTGTAGGGCACTGTTTACATAGACTTTACTGTAGGGCACTGTTTACACAGACTTTACTGTAGGGCACTGTTTACATAGACTTTACTGTGGGGCACTGTTTACATAGACTTTACTGTAGGGTACTGTTTACATAGACTTTACTGTACGGCACTGTTTACATAGACTTTACTGTAGGACACTGTTTACACAGACTTTACTGTGCGATACTGTTTATACAGACTTTACTGTAGGGCACTGTTTACACAGACTTTACTGTAGGGCACTGTTTACATAGACTTTACAGTAGGGCACTGTTTACACAGACTTTACTGTAGGGCACTGTTTACATAGACTTTACTGTAGGGCACTGTTTACACAGACTTTACTGTAGGGCACTGTTTACACAGACTTTACTATAGGGCACTGTTTACATAGACTTTACTGTAGGGCACTGTTTACACAGACTTTACTGTAGGGCACTGTTTACATAGACTTTACAGTAGGGCACTGTTTACACAGACTTTACTGTAGGGCACTGTTTACATAGACATTACTGTAGGGCACTGTTTACATAGACATTACTGTAGGGTACTGTTTACATAGACATTACTGTAGGGCACTGTTTACATAGACATTACTGTAGGGCACTGTTTACATAGGCTTTACTGTAGGGCACTGTTTACATAGACATTACTGTAGGGCACTGTTTACATAGACTTTACTGTAGGGCACTGTTTACATAGACTTTACTGTAGGGCACTGTTTACATAGATTTTACTGTAGGGCACTGTTTACATAGACTTTACTGTAGGGCACTGTTTACACAGACTTTACTGTAGGGCACTGTTTACATAGACATTACTGCCGGGTACTGTTTACATAGACTTTACTGTAGGGCACTGTTTACATAGACTTTACTGTAGGGCACTGTTTACATAGACTTTACTGTAGGGCACTGTTTACACAGACTTTACTGTAGGGCACTGTTTACACAGACTTTACTGTAGGGCACTGTTTACATAGACTTTACTGCAGGGCACTGTTTACACAGATGTCCACGTGTCCGTCCTTGGCCTGCTGCAATGTTCTTGTGAAGCCCAGCGCTGGATGGATTCTGGTCAGGGACCTGAGGGGTTAAACCTGGTCCCTTTTCATTTTCTCACGGGTTTTGCTGGCTGGGCAGCATTTTTATTACCCACCCACAATCGCCCTGTTGGCACAATTGTTTACTGTGGCTCAAATCAAAGCCAGATGAATAGTAAAGCAGTTATCGAACCTGGTACATTGATGGAAAATCTTAATTGGTAAATAATTTCCGCGTGATTATGAATTTCAGTGTGGGACTTTCCAGCTAATCTTTCCCAATGATGATCAGGGAAAGCTTCATCAAACATTAGATTGGACGGAATTAATTTTCAACGTGTGGATTTGGTCAGATCCAAGTACAGTATCAGAATCATAGCGTGATCCCGGATAGAAGAAGACAATTCGGTCCATTTTGCGTGTGATATTTCAAAGACAGGAAATGTTAATGGGCGTGTTTAATGTGGAATTATTTCTTGCAACACATAGACTCTGGCACTAGGGGGCAGCGGTGCTCTTTGTAACAATGACAGACTGTTCATTCTCTTCTGCAAGAACAATCTCCCCAGAAATCAGCCTAGACCATTGTCACCGCAAGGAAAATATCTCCTTCCTTCATTAAGGAGACCAGAACTGTACACGTATTTCAGGTGTAGTGTGGGTTCTCTATATTTGCAGACAGATTCCCGTTGTAAATATTTACCCAGAGGCAGCGACAAACGAGGACTGCAGCAGACCTTCCCAAAGCAGAGATTTGATGCCAAGACTGAGAGCGATCCCATCCGATTCCTCAGTTATCCAATCACTTGTTTTCTCCCATTCCTGTACTTAAATCGTTCTCTTGGTGCAAAAATGCCCAGAGGTCAATCAGATTGATTTTTTGTAGCACAATCCAGAAACAGCTTCCGCATTTATCAACTCTGACACAGGAATAGGTGATCCTAATGAATAGACATTTGTCACAACATTGTGTATATTAACGTGACAGTTTATAACTGACCTTTCCCAATGATGGTCATCAAACATACAATCAAATAATGGGATTGAATTAAGTCAACTTTCAAAATGTGGATTTGATCCGATCCGAATCTCAGTGACGCAACTATCACAATATGATGTCACAATGGAAAGAGACCATTCGGCCCATCGTGTCTGTGAACCTTCAAAGACACTCCCCATTTCTCGGGCTGTTTTTAATGGGGAATTCTTTCCTGCAGCACCGACATTCTGTCAGCAGGTGGCAGCCGTGCTCTTTGTAACTGTGGAAGGTTTGAGTTTACATGAAAACGCAGCAAATATTTTACTCACATAAACAACACACAAAGTAATAATGACACGAATGACCAGTCAGTCTCTCTTCGGTGGTGCTTGCTGAGAGTTGGAGTGAAGAGAAGGGGGTGGTTGGTGGGGGAATGTGGGGTGGTTGCTGGTGTGGTCCAGGACACCGGGAAAAGCCAGGACAGAATATTGTCGTGGCTGGAAATCTGAAATAAACACAGAAAATGCTGGAAATGCAGGTCAGAGAGACAAAGAGACAGAGCTACATCGGTAGAGAGACAAACACAGTTAGCGTTTCAGGTAGTTTATTACTTAGTTACACCAACACATACAGAACATTTCATTACAAACGCAGAAGGTGTAAAACCTGCCTTTTAACATCCACCATTCTCACTGTGTAAAGTTCCAAACACTCCTTCCAAATGAAACACTGATTAATTATATTTATTTCAATTAAATATCCTGTATTTGCTGTTCAGGATGTGTCTCCTCTACCCTGGGGATATTAAACAAAGCCTGGCTGAGTGTTTTACAGACACCTCCATTCAGACTGTAAGTATGATCGTGAGATCCCACTCACCAGTGATTTTAATTCTCTACCTTATACCCACTCTGAACGTTCTGTCCTTGGCCTGCTGCAGTGTTCCAATAAAATTCAACACAAACTCAAGGAACAGAACCTCATCTTCCCAGTGGGCACTTTACAGCCTTCTTGACACAACACTGAGTTCAACTATTTTAGATCACAATCTCTGCTCTCATTCTCCACATGTTCATTCGGTTGGTTTATTTATTTTTCACTTTTTTTCTTAATTACTTTACTTTGTATTTGAGAGGCTGCTAATATGTATTTTACACCCTCTCTAGTCTCACCTTTTTTTTCTTCCTTGTCCCTCTGGCCTTTCATTATGAAACCTGTAATCTGTCCTGTTCTCCACCCTATTACAGACCTTCCCTTTTGTTCTTCTTCCCACCCTCCCCCTTTCACTTTCCCAACATTTATAAGATTACCATCTAACCCTCACCCTAACAGTAATCCCCTTCACTTCCTCAAAATATCTGACATTAACATGTAACCTTCACCCTAACCCTCACCCTCATCCAGACTCTGGATCTGATCCTCACCCTGACATTAATCCCAATATTTCTAACTTTTCTCCGTTCTGATGAAAGGTCCCAGCTGCAAGCATAAACTATGTTTCTCTCTCCACAGATGCTGCCAGATCTGCTTATCTGTACATAAGGGTCAGTGTAAAGTCCAATCAGGAAGTGGGATATTCAGTTGTGTTCAAATTAAGAGGATAAAGTGCGTCTGTAATTTAAAGTGTAAGTTTCCCAAAATACTGCATAGTCAAAGACTAAAAAAATTCGAGAGGAAATAGACCAGTGTGTTTTAAGCAATACAGTTAAAATGCTCTGATACAATCTCCTGATCACTCCGTGAAGTTGTTCAGGCGAGTCAGCAGCGCAATAACATTGAAACTGTATGATGTGGAGATGCCGGCTTTGGACTGGGTGAGCACTGTAAGAAGTCTTACAACACCAGGTTAAAGTCCAACATGTTCGTTTCAAACACTAAAAGCTAGTGCACTGCTCCTTCCCCAGGCGAATGAAGAGGTATGTTCCAGAAACCGATTGAAACTGAAAGCAGTTTGAATCAGGAAGTGCTGAGTGTGAACATGGCTCTCAGACAGCAGGTCCAGAGTTTGACCGAGGAGACAATTTGTCCCATTTGTCTTGATTTCTTCACTGATCCGGTAACACTGGATTGTGGACACAACTTCTGCCACTCCTGTATCTCCCAGTGTTGGAAAAAAAAGGAGGTAAACTCCTGCCCAAAATGTAGAGAGGAATTTCCGGAAATAAACCTCACGGTAAATCGGGCCTTCGGGAATCTGGCCGAGAAAACTCGAAAACTAAAGCTGAATCCGAAAAAGAAGGAAAGTAAACTTCACTGTGAGGAACATCAGGAAGAACTGAAGCTGTTTTGTGAAACTGACAAGAAATTGATCTGTGTGATTTGCAGAGATTCGGGGGAACACAGAGAGCACCGCTTCCTGCAGATTAAAGAAGCTGCTGAAATCTACAAGGTAAAAGGGAAAATATTTTATAAACCGATACGTTTTATCACATTTTCATGATCTAACACTTTCATTCTGTAATTTTATTTCCCAATCCAGGATCAGCTGAAATCTTCCTTAGTTTCTCTCACTATGAAGAAATCGGAGGTTCTACAAACGGAACTGAAACAGACACGGAAGATTTCTGAAGTTAGGGTAAGGTGCTGATTTTCTGGGATCTCGGTTAGTTTTGTTCCCTTTATCGCGGGACATTAATTATGTTTCACATTACAATTGGTAGGAACAGTCGAGCAGTCTGCAGACCCACATCACATCCGAGTTCAGTAAAATGCACCAGATTCTCACTGAGAAAGAGCAGCGTTTACTCAGAGATCTCAGGGAAGAAGAGGAGAGGTTTCTAGAACCAATGGAGAAAAACCTTCGAGAGATTCAGGAGAATTTGAATTCTATTGAGGAGAAACTCTACAAGTTGCAGAAACAGATGGAGCAAAAAGACGAGCTGATATTTCTGAAGGTGAGGGAAGATATTGCGGGTCAGTTCAGTGAAACTTCACAGTCACAAAGTAACTGGTGATAACTGCGAATTAATTATAGAAGTTACTGAATAAATATAAACATAATTAAACTGAAATTGTTTCCCTTCCTGAACGGTTCTGCAGTTGGGAACTGACGGCTCCCAAACTGTCTGCAGATTCCCGGGAATACCTTTAACCTCCTGAGAATAAATTTTCTGGATCTATTTTTTGCCCAAGTTTAATTTTCTCCTGGAACTCCCATTGTAATCCAGTTCCAGTTCCATGTTGTGAGTGTGTGGGTGTGTCTGGTACGGTGTGTGAGAGTCACTGTGTCTGTGAGCGGGACTGATGCTCAGTTCCAGTTTATTTGACTCTCCACAATCTTCCTTCCAAAATCCATCACTTTCCACTTCCGTGTGAAATTTCATCTGCTCTGAGTCTGTTCATTTCACCAGCCTGTCTAACTCCTCCTGAAATCTGTTACTGTCATCCTCACTGTTCCTCATTCATTTCTTTCAGAAGGAAGCTGGTCGGAAGAGAAGGTAGGACATGCTCTTGACTGAAACTCTGCAATTTGATACAATAACTCAGTAAAGTGTTCTTCTAGATTTATTTCTTGGTTGTCATAACTTTAAATGGTCGTCCATCGGGCCATGAAAATGCGGCGTATAGTTCACTGCCGAGTATTTTATAATAACGATCTTTATGTCCGTTATTAGACAGTATTAGATGTTCCATAACTGTTCTACAACATTGTATAAATGACAAGATGTCAGGTAAATAATACAGTAAGAAGTCTTACAACACCAGGTTAAAGTCCAACAGGTTTGTTTCAAACACGAGCTTTCGGAGCACGGCTCCTTCTTCAGGTGAACAATCGTAAATAATACAACCTGGTTCCCAGGCTGGAAGTGGTCACTTGCCTGATGTTCGCTGTTAGTGTCTGTGACCTTCCGACTGACCCTGAGAGAGCCGCACGGTTGATGTATCCAAGGAATGGGTCATCCATGTCCCTGCATGGAGCCTGAGCAACCCGAGAAAGTCAGACGTTAAAGGGGGAACGAGTTCTATTTTTATTCTGTAATATAAACTGGCTCTGTGTCCTTAACAACAACAACAGCAAAGACTTGTATTTATATAGCGCCGTTAATGTAATATAAAGTCTAAAGGAGGTTCACAGGAGCATTAAATATCACAAATTGACAGAGACACATGAGGAAATATTAATACGGATAACGGAGGTGGATCTTAGAGAGAGTGATTGAGGAAGAAAGAGAGAGAGAGGGAGAGGATCAGGGAGGGAATTCCAGAGCTGAGGATCTCGGCAGCTGAATGTTCAGCTCCCAATGGGGGAGTGACTAAAATCAGAGATATTCAAGATGCCAGTAGAGGAGAGCAGGATTCTCGGCGGGTTGTGGGATCAGTTATTAAGGGTTGAACATTAAGTTCCAGATGTTTTCAACCTTTGTCTTTATTCTATAAACTTTGTTTGTAAAACAGCAAGTGGACAGGCTAAATGGTTCTCTTCCCCTGTGATTTGTGATATCCCGGTAACTAATATGTTATCAGACTGTGAACCTTTTTCAGGACATGGGGGTTTCCATTCTCTGTCTTTGAATTTCCAAGTTATCCCTTTCTCAGTTATAGAAACGTGATTAATATTCCACTTTGTACATTTTCGCAATCATCAGAAATGCTGAAAACGTGACCATTTGCATATGTTCTAAATTCTTCTAACAAAAATAAATTTATTCCATTTTTTTAACATCCAGGATTAGTGATGACCATTGCACACTCTCAGTATTTGCTGCCGCCCTGTCTATCGGAAAGTTCAAAGGCCCTTTACAGTACACAGCGTGGAGAGAAATGATCAACTCCATTAACCCCGGTAAAACTCTTCTATTAATTTTCCTGATTTTAAATCCAGTTGTGAAGGGACTAAAGGGTCTCCAAGGTCCCAGATTAAATATTCACTTTGTCGGTTGTTAATCCTCGGGAGCCTCTCCATTCTCATATTTTACTCTCTGTGGGTTCCTCTGGATGAGTGTCTGGGGTTACAGTGGAGCCGTTTTGGGGTTACAGTGGAGCCGGGAGTGCAGGAGGCGAAAGAGGCCGGTGTTCTGGCCTTTGCGTCCCTCGTAGCCCAGTGGAGGATCTTGCTCCAATGGAAGGATGTGAGGCCCCCAAGAGTGGTGGCCTGGATCAATGATATGGCGGGGTTCATTAAATTGGAGAAGGTGAAATTGTCCCACAGGACATCTTCCCAAATGAAGCCATCAGCTCCGTGTGTCAAAGCAGTGAAGGGATCTGTATAACCAGAGGAATAGAGCACCAATCTCAGGATGGGAAACCCAATTTGACGAGGAGACAGGACTGGTCCCGTCTGTCATTTTGGGGAACATTTTTTATCATTGTTTATCGGGAAGGCATCCAGACATTAGAGAGCTAGTGTTAAACAAGTTGGGCAGCACGGTAGCATTGTGGATAGCACAATTGCTTCACAGCTCCAGGGTCCCAGGTTGTATTCTGTCTGTGTAGAGTCTGCACATCCTCCGCGTGTGTGCGGGGGTTTCCTCCGGGTGCTCCGGTTTCCTCCCACAGTCCAAAGATGTGCAGGTTAGGTGGATTGGCCATGATAAATTGCCCTTAGTGTCCAAAATTGCCCTTTGTGTTGGGTGGGGTTACTGGGTTATGGGGATAGGGTGGAGGTGTTGATCTTGGGTCGGCTGCTCTTTCCAGGAGCCGGTGCAGACTCGATGGGCCGATTGGCCTCCTTCTGCACTGTAAACTCTATGATAATTAAACGACAGAGAATCTGGTTGGTGGAATTGGACACCTTCATCAAGAGGAGGGGCTGCAGAAACTGTGAGTCTGCACTGGATAAGGGAGGGAGTGTGGTGATCTTATTTAAATGTTCATGGGTCAAAACAGAAGGAAGAATGTAAAAATCCACAGGTTTAATACAGTCACAGAGTACCGATCAAAGTAGGTATAGTTTTAAATCTAGAATAGGGAGTTTGGATTGAGTGAGGTTGATGTTTTGAGTGACTCCATTGATGGAGCAGGTAGTGAACCAGTGAAGCCGCTGCTCACTCTGTGAATTTGCTCAGAGGCCCAGTCCATTCTGAGGGCTGATCTTCACAACAATATCACTGTCCACTTTCCCACGGGTTTGCAATTTGGGAAGATGTCCTGTGGGACAATTTCACCTTCTCCAATTTAATGAACCCCGCCATATCATTGATCCAGGCCACCACTCTTGGGGGCCTCGCATCCTTCCAATGAAGCAAGATCCTCTGCCGGGCTACTAGGGACGTAAAGGCCAGAACACCGGCCTCTTTCGCCTCCTGCACTCCCGGCTCTACCGTCCTTGCTACCCCCTTCCAAAACTCCCCCAGTGCTGGGCATGCCCAAAACATATGGGCGTGGTTCGCTGGGCTCCCCGAGCACCTAGCACACCTGTCTT